>NC_132917.1:95973980-96273980 GCF_047675955.1 Chlorocebus sabaeus | reverse complement strand
CTCCGCCTCCCGGGTTTACGCCATTCTCCTGCCTCAGCCTCCCGAGTAGCTGGGACTACAGGCGCCCGCCACCTCGCCCGGCTAGTTTTTTGTATTTTTTTAGTAGAGACGGGGTTTCACCGTGTTAGCCAGGATGGTCTCGATCTCCTGACCTCGTGATCCGCCCGTCTCGGCCTCCCAAAGTGCTGGGATTACAGGCTTGAGCCACCGCGCCCGGCCTGTGTGTGTTTTTATGATTGTAAATGTCATCCTTTCACTTTCAGGTTTAGGACTTCCTTGAACATTTCTTGTAGGTCTGGTCTAGTGGTAATGCATTCCCTCAGCTTTTGCTTGTCTGGAGAAGACTTTATTTCTCCTTTATGAATGGTAATTTTGCTGATTATAGTATCTTTGTGATATGGTTTGGATTTGTGTCCCTGCCCAAATTTCTTGTCAAATTGTAATCTTCAGTGTTGGAGGCGAGGCCTAGTGGGAAATGACTGGATCATGGGGATGAACTTCCCTCTTGCTGTTCTCATGATAGTGAGTGACTTCTCACAAGATCTGGTTGTTTAAAAGTGTGTAGCATTTTCCCCTTCGCTCTCTTCCTTCTGCTTCAACCGTGTAAGATGTGCCTCCTTCCTCTTTGCCTTCTGCCATAATTATAAGTTTCCTGAGGCCTTCCCAGCCATGCTTCCTATACAGCTTGAAGAACCATAAGCTAATTTAATCTCTTTTCTTTATAAATTATCCAATCTCAGTTCTTTATAGCAGTGCAAGATCAGACTAATATACTTTGGCTGAGAGTTTTTCCTTCAGCATGTTGAATATATCGTTCTCTTATCTCCAATGAATATATTATTCTCTTTTCTCTGGGTCTGTAAGCTTCCTGCTGAGAAACCTGCTGTTAGTCTGATGGAGGCTCCTTTATAGATGACTAGATGCTTTTCTCTTTGCTGGATTTTTTTTTTTTTTCTCTTTGCTATTTTTAGAATTCTCTTTGTCTTTGACTTATGGCAGTTGACTATAAATATGCCATGGAGAATACCTTTTTGCATTGTATTTGTTTGGGGATACCTGGGCCTCCTATCTCTGGACGTCTACCTGTCTTGCTAGAGTTGGTGAGCTTTCATGTATTATTTCACTAAATAGATTTTCTGGTATTTTTTGGTTTTGTTTTGTTTTGTTTTGGAGGCATAGTTTCACTCTTGCTGCCCAGGCTGGAGTGCAGTGGCACGATTTCGGCTCACTGCAACCTCCGCCTCCCGGGTTCAAGTGATCCTCTCTCAGGCTCCCAAGTAGCTGGGATTACAGCTGTCTGCCACCACGCCCAGCTAATGTTTTGTATTTTTAGTAGAGACTGGATTTCACCATGTTTGCCAGGCTGGTCTGAAACTCCTGACCTCAGGTGATCCACCCGCCTCAGCCTCCCAAAGTGCTGGAATTACAAGCATGAGCCACTGTACCTAGCCACTAAATAGGTTTTCTAATCCTTTTGTTCTCTCTTTGCTTTTAGATACCCCAATAATTTAAATAAATATTTGGTCACTTTATGGAGCTGCATAGGTCACAAAGACTTTGCTGCCTGTTGTTGTTGTTGTTGTTGTTGTTGTTGTTGTTGAGACAAAATCTCACTCTGTCGCCCAGGCTGGAGCGCAGTGATGTGATCTCTGCTCACTGCAACCTCTGCTTCCTGGGTTCAAGCTATTTTTCTGCCTCAGGCTCCCAAGTAGCTGGGATTACAGATGCCTGTCACCTCGCCCAGCTACTAAAATTTTTGTAGTTTTAGTAGAGATGAGGTTTCACCATGTTGGCCAGGCTGGTCTTGAACTTCTGACCTCAGATGATCCACCTGCCTCTGCCTCCCTAAGTGCTGGGATTACAGGCATGAGCCACCACGCCCGGCTGACTTTGCTCATTTTTGAAAATTCTTTTTCAGTTATTTTTGTGTGTGTGACTATATCAGGAAAAAAAAGACCTGTCTTTAAGTTCTGATATTCTTTCTTTTGCTTGATCTAGTCCATCGTTGAAGCTTTTGAATGTATTTTTTTTTATTCTATGAATTATTCAGTTCTAGAATTTCTATGTGGTTCTTTTTTCTGATATCTATCTCTGGTAAATTTGTCATTCATACCCTGAATTGTTTTTCTGATTTTTTTGTATTGTTTTTTGGAAATTTTTGTATCTCACTGAGCTTCTTTAGTATCAAAATTTTGAATTCGTTTTCCAGGATTTTATGAAATTCTTTTTGATTGAGATCTGTTGCTAGAGAATTATTGTGTTCCTTTGGAGATGTCATATTTCCGTGCTTTTTAATATTTTCTATGTCCTTTACCTTGATATCTGTGCATCTGGTATAGTCACTTTTTCCAGTTTTTTTTTTTTATTTACTTTTTTAGGGAAGAACTTTTTCCTGAAGATGTATCTTTAGGATTGATTGAGTAGAGCACAGTGGCTTTGATTCTAGATGGGTGCTGTAGCATAGGATCAGTATGACTGACTTGGCTGTAAACAGCGTCAGTGGTGACTGTGATTTCGTCAGTGACTTAGGGTGCAGTTTTTGGTGGAGGCTGTGGTAAAGTTTTGCTGGGGCCTGGAATGCCAAGTAGGCCAGTCTTCAGGTCACAGTGGTGGCAGTTGTGGATTGAGCATGCCTGTCCCTGGGCCCCAAGGTGTGTCTGCTGGCACCAGTGTTAGCAGGCCAATTCTTGAGCCTCCAGGTAGCTTGATCAGGTGCTGGGAATGGCAACAGTGGGCCAGGCTGTTGGGTGGGTTCTTAAGCCCCTGGGCAGTGGATATAGCATGGGAATTGGCAACAGCAGTGGTGGGACAACCCTCTGGGGCCTCACTGATTAGCATTGGTTTTGGCAGTGACTGATTTGTAGATTGGGCCAGTCTCCATATCCACAGGTGGTACATGGCAATGAGTGCCAGCTGTGGTGGTAGCAGCAGGTTCAGTGGGCCCTATCTCAGGCCCCAGGAGGAGGGTTCAGGTGCCACTGGTAATGAACTGGGCTGGATAATACCTAGTCCCCTGGACATTGCGCTCAGGTTCTGGTAGGGGCTGGAGCCAGGACAGGCTGTGTGCCCTTAGGTTCCTCGGTGGTGCGTGAAGATTCCGACTGTGGTGTATAAGGGTGGGGTGAGCGTCCCAGGCCACCAGCGGAACGTTCAGGTGGAGACAGCAGTGTGTTGTGTCCCTGCTACTGAGGAGAGTGAAGTTGCTTCCCCTGGGAGCAGCCGTAGGTAGGCAGCATCACCTGTGCCTCGGCCCGCAGCAGTCTTTAGCCACAGCAGCTGCAGGCAGTGGAATTTGTCCTCGGGGTTCATGACAATGCTCAGCTGCCCCCCTCTGCATGGTTGGAAGGGGCAAGATTGCCACCCATGCTGACACCTCAGCCCAGGTTGCCAGGCAAGACATAATCCAGTGGAGTGGAGGCCATGGCACTGTGCTGCCACTATTCAAAACTCAGGGGCTTGTAGGGGCAGTGTGAGCTCTCTGGAGCAGTGCCTTCATGCGGCTTCCAGGAAACTCCCTATGTGAGTCTTGGGACCCACAGGGGTCAAGGGACCCTTCTGTGGCTAGGATTGTAGAAGTCTGCAACAGGAATGTGGGCAGCTGAGAGTCTCTCACTTAGCCTTTCTGAGCATTGGGGAGTTTCTCTCTTCTCCCAACCAACTGTAGCTGAGCAGGCTGCCTTGCTTCCTTCTCTTTCCTTATGTTTTAGGCCATTTTTGCATTGCTATAAAGAAATACCAGAGGTCTATGGGAAAAATGGAAGGATGGGAGGAAAGAGGGAAAAAGGAAGGGAGGGAGGGAGACCTGAGACTGGGTAATTAAAAAGAAAAGAGGTTTAATTGGCTCATCGTTCTGCAGGCTGTTCAGGAAGCATAGTTGTGGCATCTGCTTGGCTTCTAGGGAGGCCTCTGGGAGCTTTTATTTATGGTAGAAGGCAAAGGGGAAGCAAGGCACATCACATGGCGAAAGCAGGAGCATGTGAGAGAGCACTGTGGGAAGAGGTGCCACACAATTTTAAACACCCAAATCTTGTGAACGCAGAGTGAGAGCTCACTTTTCACCAAGGGGATGGCCCAAGCCGTTCGTGAGGAATCTACCCACGTGATCCAAACACCTCCCACCAGACCCCACCACCAACATTGGGGATTACATTTCAACATGAGATTTGGGTGGGGAGAAATTTCCAAACTATCACCTTAAGGTGTTTTCTGTCACTTCTCTGTTGAATTTGTGTTCTCTCTTGGATGATCTATATGTATGTAATTATCTACTCACTATTTTGGTTCATAGTGGAGGAGGTAAGAGATGCCTCTAATCAGCCACCTTTGAAGCCCTCTCCTAACCTTCATCTCAGATTATCGATTTTTTAAAAAGTTTTTACTTCAATAGCTTTTGGGGTACAAGAGGTTTTTTGTTACATGGATGAATTATATAGTGGTGAAGTCTGAGATTTTAGTGTACCCATCACCGGAGTGGTGAACATTATACCTACTGTGTAGTTTTTTATCCCTAGCTCCCCTTCCATCCTCCCTCTTTTGAGTCTCTAACGTCCATTATGTCACCCTGTATGGCTTTGCATACTCATAGCTTAGCTCCCACTTATAAGTGGGAATATATATGGTTTTTGGTTTTATTTCATTTGGAATAATGGCCTCTAGCTCCATCCAAGTTGCCTAAAAAGACATTATTTCATTCCTTTTTATGACTGAGTAGTATTCCATGGTGTATATATGCCACATTTACTTTTATCTACTCATTAGTCAGTGGACACTTAGGTTGGTTCCACATCTTTGCAATGGTGAATTGTTCTGCCATAAACATTTGTTTGCAAGTGTAGTCATCTAATGACTTTCTTTTGGTATCTACCCAAAAGAAAATAAGTCATTTTGGATTGCTGAATTGATTGATTGATCTGTTTAGCTCTTTAAGGTATCTCCATACTGTTTTCCATAGAAGTTGTACTAATTTGCATTCCCACCAGCAGTGTATAAGTGTTCCCTTTTCCCCACATCCATGCAAACATCTGTTGTTTTTTGACTTTTTTTGAAATGTAGTCTTACTCTGTCGCCCAGGCCGGAGTACAGTGGCGCAGTCTCAGCTCACTGCAACCTCTGCTTCCCAGGTTCAAGCAATTCTCCCTCAGTCTCCCGAGTAGCTGGGATTAAGGTGGTATCTCATTGTGGCTTTAAGTTGCATTTCCCTGATGATTATGATGTTGAGCATTTTTTAATATGTTTGTTGGCCATTTGTATATATCCTTTTAAGAAATGTCTATTCATATGTCTATTCGTGTCCTTTGCCCACTTTTTAATGGGATTATTTGGGGTTTTTTATTGCTGATTTGTTGAGTCCTTGTAGATTCTGGATACTAGTGCTTTGTCAGATGCGTAGTTTGCAAATATTTTCTCCTGTTCTGTGAGTGGTCTGTACTCGGTTGATTATTTCTTTTGCTGTGCAGAAGCTAATTAAAAAGTTTAATTTTTATTTCAGTAGCTTTTGGGGTATAAGCAATTAAACTAAAGAGTTTAATTAGGTTCTATTTGTTTATTTTTGTTTGTTACATTTGCTTTTGAGGTAATAGTCATGAATTCTTTGCTTAGGCCAGGTTATTGATTTAATATTAAAGCATGTTATCCTGACCATTCAAGTCTCAGAAGGTAACAATTTAAGAAAATTATTTTGGGAGTGTTGTTAACAGGTGTTCATCACTTAACTGCTACAATTAAGTTCTCTATTTTAGAAAACTCATGTAGCAATATAATAATATGTTCTCTACATTTCTAGAAAACTGAAAAGGCTTTCTTGCTAAGTTATATCACTTTTTTGGGAAAGTACACTGGAAAAACCTATAGCTTTTAATAGAAACTTTTATGTTCTTTATATAGCATGTCAAAATGTATGTCCTTACAAGTTTAAATTATGACTAAAACCTCTGCTAAACGTCTAGTGCATTAGAACACAATCTTAGTTTCATTGCAAACCTCACAGGTTTGACTTTTAAAGAAGGACTGAGAAACCATATTTCTCATGTCAAAATTTAAGGTGCACAGCATTATGGTTAATATTTATGCTGCTTCTAAATGCAAGAAAGATGAAAAAGTTGCATGTTAAGATACTTGAATTTCTAGTCCATATCACTGTTAATAATTTTTCTTTTAAGTTGAAATCAAATTTGTATTTCCTAAGAAATACTGTCCATTCTGTGCTTCTGATCTTTAAGGTTTTTTTAAATAGTTGTTTGCATTTAGCCTGTATATATAGATCTCCTAAAATTAGTTTATTGAGACTTTCGATACTTACCAATCAGAAGTTAGAAGTTTATATTGCAATACTTATGTATAATGTGAAAAAACTAATTTTAAAATTCAGGTTGTTTTAACCAAAGTCATATCCACGTAATTTTTAATACTAAATTCTAAATAACGTATAATACCCAATAACTTCTGAAAATTATCTCTGTATTTCTAAATAATATGCTTATACTGCTATTACTTGAATTATCAGTTCTAAAACTTCCTGTTACAATAAATGAAAATCTAGCTGTCTTTCACCACCCCTTCTACTTTCCAAATGATCAAACAGATTAAATAATCTTTGTTTTATCTTTATTCCTGGTACCTGCCTTCTGTCTTCCTGTACTTTGGGACAGGCCTTTTGTGATGATCCTGTGAACTTCTACACTGCTTACTTGTATTGGCCCCCTGTTCTTTGCTAGGTCACACGTCATTCACTCTCTGGGTTAACCGTCTCATTTTGGTAGAGCACATTCTTCTGTAGCTTCCTAAGAATGAACACATGTAGGTAAATTTTTGTATTGTCTTGTATTTAAATATTCCTTTATTTTACTCTCATGTTTGAATGATAGCTGTAACTTGATATAGAACTCTGAATTTTTCTACATCTGTTTTGTTTTTGTTTTCTTAAATAATAAAGTTTTTAAATTAGTATTATTTCATCTAAGAAGTTTAGACATAGCAGTTCTCAGGCTGGTGCAGTCTTCTTCCAGTGATGTCATCAGGACCCAGACACTCTTCATCCCTGTGCTCCTGTATCCTCATCCTGTTGATCTGAGAAATCAAGGGTTTTAGGTTTTAGCTTTTGTACTGTATGTAAAAGAGGCAGGCAAGAAAGAACTTGTTGATTATAGAAGTTGAAGAAGACAGGCTATAGAGTATGCCACAAAACTTTCTGGAATGCTCATCTAGATTTATATTTTCAATAGAGTTTTTCCTTTTTCTCAATAGTTTTCCCTTTTGTCTAAGAAGAAATGTCATCCACTTTTAATTTTTCCATCATTGTATTAAAATTTCTATTTGATGTTAAATATTTCATTTCAAAGAGCTCATTCTTGATATATGAATATTCTGTTTTCATCTTAAAGATTCAACAAGTTCTATAATCTTTCTGAGCTAATAAATTTTTTCTGTCTTGGACTTTATTTCTGCCTCCTTTGCATTGTCTCCATTTCCTTCCAATTTAATTATTTGTGATATAATCACAAATTAACTCCCCCAAAAGCTAGGATCTTTAAAATAATAGACATCTTGCAGTGTAATCCCCACCCCCTTGCTACTCCACCCCCCCCCCCCGTTTCCCACACCCCAGGAAACCATAATCCTAAGTCCCATGTTCGTCATTCCTTTTCCTTTTATGAAGTTTTATTGCATTTATAAGTATCATTTTATAATTTTTTTTCATTTTAGTTTTTAACTTCACTAAAAGGGTATCACATTGTTTGTAATGTATTAGGACTTTTTGCACTTAATATTTTTCTAAAGCTCATCTGTATCATTGCATGTCATCATGCTGCTATAGAGTATGACATTGTATTACAATAACAGTTCATTCATGAACTAGACTGTTAATGGATGTTGGGGTTATGCTGAGGTTTATGCGATGGAGTACAAGCAGAATGAACCTTCTCGTATACATCTCCTTTATAAATGTGCAAAGGATTCTTATAAGTAAATGGGTGAAATCTTTGTGTCAAAAGTTACATGAAGGTTCAACCTCATGAGATAGTGCCAAACCACTGTTAAGTATTTGAAATAACTTTTACCAGCGATGTACAAGGGATACTGTGGATCCATATCCTCTCCAGCACTAGGTATTGTCATGTATTTTTATTTTTGCCAAATAGGTGTAAAATGATAGATCATGTGGTCTGGATTGAAAGTATTCTTTTTGTGTATAACATCCATTTTATTTTTTCTTCTTCTTTTTTTTTTTTTTTTAAGACGGAGTCTTGCTCTATCGCCAGGCTGGAGTACAGTGGCACAATCTCAGCTCACTGCAACCTCCACCTTCTCGGTTCAAGCGATTCCTCTGCCTCAGCCTCCCAAGTAGCTGGGATTACAGGCATGTGCCACCACGCCCAGCTAATTTTTTGTATTTTAGTAGAGACGGGGTTTCATCATGTTGTCCAAGATGGTCTTGATCTCCTGACCTTGTGATCTGATGCCCACCTCAGCCTCCCAAAGTGCTGGTATTACAGGTGTCAGCCCCCACACCTGACCAACATCCATTTTCTTAATGGGCCAATGGGTTTCCTATGGGTTTGTAGAATTTTTTTAAATATGTATTTTTTGTTATTTTTGTTGTTTATGTGTTAAATACCTTCTCCCAGCTTATGGTTTTTTTTGTTGTTCTTGTTGTTTTGAGACGGTCTCGCTCTGTCGCCCAGGCTGGAGTGCAGTGGCCCGATCTTGGCTCACTGCAAGCTCCGCCTCCTGGGTCCGCGCCGTTCTCCTGCCTGAGCCTCCTGAGTAGCTGGGACTACAGACACCTGCCACCACGCCTGGCTAATTTTTTGTATTTTCAGTAGAGACGGGGTTTCACTGTGTTAGCCAGGATGGTCTCGATCTCCTGACCTTGTGATCTGCCCGCCTTGGCCTCCCAAAGTGCTGGGATTATAGGCGTGAGCCACCACGCCCGGCCATCTTAAGGTTTCTTAAGAGTTTAAAACTGTATTTTTGACATTTAAATCTTAATCCATCTGGAGTTTGTTTATAATATGGTTTGAAGTATTTTTTAATATAAATAACTATTTTACAACCTTAATTATTGAATAGTCTTTCTCCATTAATCTAATATTATAGTTAAAAATGTTTGTGTTTGTCTGAATTGTCTGAACTCTTTTTTCTATTCCATTGGCTGTCTGTGCCTTTGCCAATACTGTATTGTCTTTATTATTTTTTATAGCCTTATAGTAAATCATGGTATCTAGGAGAGTAAGTCCTTTCTTTGTTCTCTTCAAAAGTGTCCTGGCTATTCTTGGTTTTTTACTTTTCCATATGCATTTAGAATCTTGTCATATTCCATGAAAAACTTCATTGCAATTAATTGGAATTGCATGGAATCTGTAGTTTTATAGTTTCCCCTGTGGAATGCCTCCACACATCTTCTGGTAAAGTTTTTTCTAGACTGTTGATATTCTTTGATACCATTGTAAATGCTGTCTTCTTTTTAACTATATTTTCTAATTCTTTAGTATCCAGAAATGGAACTAACTTTGTATATTAATCCTATATCTACTTTGTGAAACTCTGTTGTTTCTAATTACCTATAGATTCTTCTAGATTTTTTATATAAACAGTCATATCATCTGAAAAAAAACATTTTTTTTTGAGTCTTTATGCCTCACGTCTTATTTTTTTTATTTATTTTTGAGACAGAGCCTCGCCTGTTGCCGAGGCTTAAACATTGATCTTCCCACTTCCGTCTCCCAGTGTTGGGATTACAGGCATGAGCCACCACTCCTGGCCACCTCCTGTCCTCTTAAAGCTTCATTTACAGGCTGAGGTCTTTAATAACAATTGTTGATTAGCAATAGTGATAGTGTACTAATGTTTTATTTAGGATTTTTGATCTAGATTTGTCATAAAATGAGTCTTTGATTTTTCCTTTCTGTAAGTACTTGGATATTGGTTTCAAGTTATGCTGATTTTATAGAATACCTTGGGAATTATTCTTGCTTCTTATTTTGTCTGAACAAGTTTGTAAAAATTGGGATGATCTGTCTGTTCCTTGAAAATTTGACAGAACTCAGCTTAAAAACCATCTATTCCTCCTGTTTTCTTTGGTGGACAATTTTTTAACTTTTTTTGATTTTTAAATATAGTGTTATGCTTTTTAAATTTTTTGTGAGTCAGTAAAGGTTTATTTTTATAGGAATTGTTATCCATTTCCGTTGAGTTTTCGTTATTATTGACAAATAGTTATTCATAATAATTTTCTTTACTTTTTTTTTTTTTTGTTTTGTTTTGTTTTTTTTTTTGAGACATAGTCTTGCTCTGTCACCCAGGCTGGAGTACAGTGGAGCAATCTTGGCTCACTGCAACCCCCACCTCCTGTGTTCAAGGAATTCTCCTGCCTTAGCCTCCAGGGTAACTGGGACTACAGACACCCACCACCACACCCAGCTAATTTTCTTTGTATTTTTTAGTAGAGACAGGGTTTCACCATGTTGTCCAGGCTGGTCTCGAACTCCTGACCTCAAGTGATCTGCCTACCTCGGCCTCCCAAAGTGCTAGGATTACAGGCATGAGCCACCATGCCCGACTTACATAGATGTGCATCCTTTTACATTGTATTATTTTTTGGAAATTCTTTTGATCAGTTTTACTAAAAGGTGTCTATTTTGATAGCTGTCTTAAAAGAGCTGACTCTTGGCTTATTGATTTTTTCTTTTCCATCTCATTAACTTCCTCTTTAATTTCTGCAGAGAATAACCTGTCTCTGATGGGGGAGGGACATAGATTATTTTTGCTTACTCTCTGGTCCCTAGTCAGATTGTTGACCAATCCCCAATTTTTGAGCCCACACATTACACCTCCCTCAACAATATCTGTTGTCTCCAATTCTGAGGATTTCAGTTCTGCAAAATATTTGCCAGGTTCTCATATGTGTTTCCTTGTGCAGGTCCTTAGGTTATAGCTTTCTTCCTGCTTCTAATTCAGTTCATCCTCCTCCATAATTCAGTTTTCCAAAAATGTGTTGAAATTTCTCTTATCCTTATATCTTTTCACCTTTTCTCTTTACTTAATGTGTTCTACCTTTTAAAATCTCTTATTCTCACTTTAGTGTGTTTTGAAAAGGTCAGGAGAAAATTATGCATGTGGTCAATCCACCACTTTTTTAACCCCAGGCATATAAATCCTGTTCTAAAATAGGCATTAACTGAACGTCTGGATGCTATTCTTCTGGAAAAAGCAGAGACTGAGCAACAGTGTCTTTCTCTGAAAAAGGAAAATATAAAAATGAAGCAAGAGGTTGAGGTAAGTCAATATTTTAGTGTTCTTTTTTATTAACTTATATAGTGTAGTCACTAATTTTAGAGGTAAGACTTTAAAAAACATCTAATCTGATTGACATTTTGTAATATAAACAAAGAAACAGATTGAGATTTTAAAAGAAAAATAACGAAATCGCCTAACTATACAGCAACAGAGGTGAATTTACTTGTTGCCTTATCTTTTTTATAGCTATAATGCTATTCTTTAATAAAAGCAAAAAAAAGTAAGTTGATTTTCACACATGACTAAATACTGTTATCTCTGTAGTTCTGGGCTATTCAGAGACATACTTCTGTTTCTTGCCTATTAGGTCTGAGCTCATTTGAGTTGTAGATCTAATATTGTAGATGTATATTGTCATACTTTAGATAGGCAGCACCTAAGGAGAATTATTGGAACATCAGTATCATGTTTCTCCAAATACATTTATTCTCATTTACTTTTCTCTCTACTTAGTTTGTAGCTAATATTTTTCCTAAGGGCAGAGGCTTCTTTTGTCTGTCTTAAATAATTTATGTGTGCTTATGTTTTGTAATAGGATTCTGTAACTAAGATGGAAGATGCACATAAGGAGTTGGAACAATCACATATAAACTATGTGAAAGAAATTGAAAATGTGAAAAATGAATTGATGGCAGTACGTGCCAAATACAGTGAAGACAAAGCTAACTTACAAAAGGAACTGGAAGAAGCAATGAATAAGCAATTAGAGCTCTCAGAACAACTTAAGTTTCAGAACAACTCTGAAGATAATGTTAAAAAACTACAAGAAGAGATTGAGAAAATTAGGCCAGCCTTTGAGGAGCAAATTTTATATCTGCAAAAGCAATTAGACGCTACCACTGATGAAAAGAAGGAAACAGTTACTCAACTCCAAAATATCATTGAGGCTAATTCTCAGCATTACCAAAAAAATATTAATAGTTTGCAGGAGGAACTTTTACAGTTGAAAGCTATACACCAAGAAGAGGTGAAAGAATTAATGTGCCAGATTGAAGCATCAGCTAAGGAACATGAAACAGAGATAAATAAGTTGAATGAGCTAAAAGAGAACTTAGTAAAACAATGTGAGGCAAGTGAAAAGAACATCCAGGAGAAATACGAATGTGAGTTAGAAAATTTAAGGAAAGCCACCTCAAATGCAAACCAAGACAATCAGATGTGTTCTCTTCTCTTCCAAGAAAATACATTTGTAGAACAAGTAGTAAATGAAAAAGTCAAACACTTAGAAGATACCTTAAAAGAACTTGAATCTCAACACAGTATCTTAAAAGATGAGGTAACTTATATGAATAATCTTAAGTTAAAACTTGAAATGGATGCTCAACATATAAAGGATGAGTTTTTTCATGAACGGGAAGACTTAGAGTTTAAAATCAATGAATTATTACTAGCTAAAGAAGAACAGGGCTGTGTAATTGAAAAATTAAAATCTGAGCTAGCAGGTTTAAATAAACAGTTTTGCTGTACCGTAGAACAGCATAACAAAGAAGTACAGAGTCTTAAGGAACAACATCAAAAAGAAATATCGGAGCTAAATGAGGCATTTTTGTCAGATTCAGAAAAAGAAAAATTAACATTAATGTTTGAAATCCAGGGTCTTAAGGAACAGTGTGACAACCTACAGCAAGAAAAGCAAGAAGCAATTTTAAATTATGAGAGTTTACGAGAGATTATGGAAATTTTACAAACAGAACTGGGGGAATCTGCTGGAAAAATAAGTCAAGAGTTTGAATCAATGAAGCAACAGCAAGCGTCTGATGTTCACGAACTGCAGCAGAAGCTCAGAACTGCCTTTACTGAAAAAGATGCTCTTCTCGAAACTGTGAATCGCCTCCGGGGAGAAAATGAAAAGTTACTGTCTCAACAAGAATTGGTACCAGAACTTGAAAATACCATAAAGAACCTTGAAGAAAAGAATGGAGTATACTTACTTAGTCTCAGTCAAAGAGATACCATGTTAAAAGAATTAGAAGCAAAGATAAATTCTCTTACTGAGGAAAAAGATGATTTTATAAATAAACTGAAAAATTCCTATGAAGAAATGGATAATTTCCGTAAGAAATGTGAGAGGGAAGAAAGACTGATTCTTGAACTTGGGAAGAAAGTAGAGCAGACAACCCAGTACAACAGTGAACTAGAACAAAAGGTAAATGAATTAACAGGAGGACTAGAGGAGACCTTAAAAGAAAAGGATCAAAATGACCAAAAACTAGAAAAACTTATGGTTCAAATGAAAGTTCTCTCTGAAGACAAAGAAGTATTGTCAGCTGAAGTGAAGTCTCTTTATGAGGAAAACAATAAACTCAGTTCAGAAAAAAAACAGTTGAGTAGGGATTTGGAAGTTTTTTTGTCTCAAAAAGATGATGTTATCCTTAAAGAACATATTACTGAATTAGAAAAGAAACTTCAGTTAATGGTTGAAGAGCGAGATAATTTAAATAAACTGCTTGAAAATGAACAAGTTCAGAAGTTATTTGTCAAAACTCAGTTGTATGGTTTTCTTAAAGATACGGGGTCTGAAGTTTCAGAAGATGGTGAAGAGAAAGATGTTAATATCCTACAGGCAGTCGGTGAATCCTTGGCAAAAATAAATGAGGAAAAATGCAACCTGGTTTTTCAGTGTGATAAAAAGGTATTCGAGTTAGAAAAAGAGATTAAGTGCCTTCAAGAAGAGAGTGTAGTTCAGTGTGAAGAACTTAAGTCTTTATTGAGAGACTGTGAGCAAGAGAAAGTTCTCTTAAGGAAAGAGTTAGAAGAAATCCAGTCAGAAAAAGAGGCCCTGCAATCTGATCTTCTAGAAATAAAGAATGCTAATGAAAAAATAAGGCTTGAAAATCAGAATCTTCTAATTCAAGTTGAAGAAGTATCTCAAACATGTAGCAAAAATGAAGTCCATAATGAAAAAGAAAAATGTTTTATAAAGGAACATGAAAACCTAAAGCCATTACTAGAACAAAAAGAATCAGAATTACGAGATATGAGAGCAGAGTTGATACTATTAAAGGTACAGTTCATTTTGAATTGTATTGTTTCAAATAAATTCTTAGTTCAGCTCTAAAATATATACGTTAAACATTTTTACAGCTTGACATCAAAAGTAAATTTTTACCATTCAAGTTCAAGTGGCAACTTTCTGAAAAGTGCGTTAGACATTTCCATGTTGTATGTCCAGTTTATTACATTTATTTTTGGGGAGTTTTAGATAATTTTAAAATCTTGAGTTTATAGAAGAGTAAATGATTAGGGATTTAAATGTCTTGGTCAGAAGTTTATCAGTCGCTAGCAAAACAACTAAACATGAAAAAACTTGAGTCTCATTCTTGTGTGAAATGCCTAGTTATCTTTTGTAAAGAGCACTTTGAAGCAAGAGAGTGAGCTTTGGTGGTATTGCTAAAATTTTTAGGGTTTTCTTTAAAAATTAAAGAATAAAAGTCGTTTATTCGTTTCCGTATTACACATGTATTTGATGTATCAGGTTGTTTATCTTGGCATTGGTTACTTTTTTTTTTATAGTAAATGCCATATGCATAGTAAGGTCAGTATTAATTTTCTGGTCTAACAAGGGAAAATCTGTTGACCAAATTGCTTTTTGTAGGAATTCTCTTTGATAATGATTTCTTTATGCTTAATATGATGGCCGGTTCATTATGGAAAATGAATTCTGATTCTGATTTTTATTTTGTTTTGTTTTGTTTTTTCCCCCTGTAAAATCTAGGATTCCTTAGCGAAATCACCTTCTGTACAAAATGATCCTCTGTCTTCAGTAAAAGAGTTGGAAGAAAAATTAGGTAACTATGGTTTTACAGATGTTGTCACAATTAGACAGATTCTTGTTAGTGTTAGAATAGATTGGGAAATACAGTAGCCAAATAATGAGTTGTTAAAAGCACAGTTCGTAGCTGTCTTTTCCTGGAGCTCACGTTCTTGCCCTTCTGACACCTGTTTGCCTTCTCTTTCAAAAGTGTTACTTTCTATTGTTTAACCCAGGCAAGATTGATGTGATTTATAAATGGCTTCCTGATTTATTTTGGATTTTTCAGTCATTTAGCAAACTTTATTTAAATGCCCAAGTATTCTAGACACTGGTGATAGAAAAGTGGTTGAGGGTACAGACCATGTGCTCAAAGATCTCACTGTTATTGCAGTAGTTTGAGGTGTGGACAAGATACAGCACTGACAGCATAGGAACTTACACTGTTTTGAGTTAAGAAAAGCAGCATAGAATAGTGTTTTCAGCCGAGTCTTGAAGAATGAGAAATTTTACACAGGAAGAAAGGTATTCTAGGAAGAAGGAAGAGCAGGTGCTTGTAGGTTGACATATAGCATACATCAAGGCACATATAGGAAGTTCCTGGAGAGGTAAGAGCCAGATCATAAACACAACAGTATGATTGACATGCAGAGGAGTTAGGGCTTTATCTCATCCATTTATTCCTCACAGTAACATTATAGGATAGCTCTTTTATTACCATATAAGGATCAGGAAACAAAGTATGTAATGTGCCAATGATCCCTGAATTTAGTGCCCTATTAGCTTAGGGTAAGGGAAGTTGAAGAGTAGAATGACTCCCAGTTGTTTATAATAGGTTATTGGGGCAGATTGGGATGTTCAGTTTTAGAAGTAAGTTTAAATACCAGTCCAAGTAGAGATGTTAGAATGCTACGCAAATCTGGAGTTAAGGGGAGAGACCTAAGCTAGAGATAAATATTTGTAGTTAAAGAGTGGGCATAAAAGCCGGGAGAGGGGGCGTGGTGGTTCACGCCTGTAATCCCAGCACTTTGGGAGGCTGAGGTGGGCAGATCACAAGGTCAGGAGATGGAGACCATCCTGGCTAACGCGGTGAAACCCCGTCTCTACTAAAAATACAAAAAAAAAAAAAAAAATTAGCCAGGCGTGGTGGCGGGCGCCTGTAGTCCCAGCTACTTGGGAGGCTGAGGCAGTAGAATGGCGGGAACCCAGGAGGCAGAGCTTACAGTGAGCCGAGATCATGTCACTGCACTCCAGCCTGGGTGACAAAGCAAGACCTGTCTCAAAAAAAAAAAAAAAAAAGGGCTGGGAGATTGACATTACCAAGGGAGTATAGCCAAAAGATGGAGACCAGAGACAATTGTCCATTCATGTAAAGATAGAGAAGATAGAGACAACACAGGAAATTGAGAAGGAACAGCTAGTGAGGTAGGAAAACCTGGAACATAAAATGTCTTGAAAGCTAAGGCAAGTGACACGAAGTGAAGTGCTTCAAGAGGGAAAAAGTGGTTAGCCATTGCTAGTGCTGCTAATGTATTAAATAAGATGAGTACTGAGAACTGACCACTGCCTTAAGCAACATATAGAGGTCAGTGTCCATGACATGCTGGAACCAGAGCTTGATTGCAGTTGATTCTAGAAAAAAATGGGGGAGGCAATGTTTAAGAGCATATATAGATGACTCTTTTCAAGGGATTTGCTATAGGGGAAAGAAAAAGCAATGGGACAAAACTAGAGGGACCTTGTGGTTTAATTTTTTATTTTATGGGAAGAATAACAGCATGTTTGAGATGTTTCACCTATCCCCTACCCTCTCTAACTGCTTTCACTATTTATTCCTGGCCTTAATTTCTTGATGGTAATTTTTCTTGTTGCATGTTTATAAAATATTGGGAAAAAATCTGCTAGAAAGGGGAAAATTGCTGCTGGAGAAGAAGGAGGGAGAATTGTTGCTCTGATGCTTGATTGAGTAGGTAAGGAGACATAGGATGAAATGCAGATGTGGAATGATTGGCCTTTGCTCCGCACACAGACACTTCACTGTGGTAGCCAGAGGGAAGGCACTGGTGCAAGTAAATTAATAGGCCAGGACAGAAATTTGGATCATAACTGAATTTTTAGAAACAAATACCAAGAAGTCCTGAACTCTGGAGTTCAAATGGGGTAGGTAGCTAAAGAAGTTAACAGAGAGACCATATTGGATAGGTAAAACATATTACAGGTTTAGTTGTGAAAGTCAGACCCACCAGCCAGGAGGAGGAGTGTACCTATGGAGCGTAAATACTGATCTGCATCTGATATCTCCAGTACTTGATCCTAATTGGCACACTATCGTCTAAAGTCCTGGCATACCTGCATTTCCAGGAAATCTAATGAGAAGTTTTGAAAGCCTGTAATTCCTAGAAACTTATGAAATGGCTAGAAAAAAGTAGACTATTTTGGAGGATTAAAGACAATGGAAACTTTTTACATTGCCTCACATAATGAATAAGTTTCCACTTTAAAAAATGATATTACTGTTTTTACTGCTTATTTTAATATCAAATTACCAATTTTGTGCTCCCAAATAATCTAGGGCTAAAATAAGCAAGTAATTTGAATTTTTTCCTTTTGAATTCGTATATAATCCATTTATTTTCTATTTTTAGAAAATCTGGAAAAAGAATGCAAAGAAAAGGAGGAGAAAATAAATAAGATAAAATTAGTTGCTGTGAAGGCAAAGAAAGAACTAGATTCCAGCAGAAAAGAGGTGAGCTTACTTTAAAAATGTAAGATTCAGGAATCTTACATTTTTAAAAATCAGGAGTTTTTCTATCCATTAAAAAAAAAAACAAAAACCTCTTTAATTTTACTTGTATTTAAAACAGACCCAGACTGTAAGGGAAGAACTTGAATCTCTTCGGTCAGAAAAGGACCAATTATCTGCTTCCATGAGAGATCTCATTCAAGGAGCAGAAAGCTATAAGGTAAAAATAGTCATTTTAATAACAAGTTATAAAAGTTATAATCATAACTTCTAAGAAATGTAGTAGAAATGTAAAACTATCATCCGTAAAACAATCACGTTGTATTTTTCAGTAAATCTTTATTCTGTTTTGGGGTGCAATGTAATAGAATCCTAACATCAAGATTTTAAAGTGGTTAAGCTTTAAATAGTGGCTTTTTTTTTTTTTTTTTTTTTAAATGAAGTCTCACTCTGTCGCCCAGCCTGGAGTGCAGTGGTGTAATCTTGGCTCACTGCAACCTCTGCCCCCAGGTTCCAGCAATTCTCCTGCCACAGCCTCCCCAGTAGCTGGGACTAGAGGCGCATGCCACCATGCCCGGCTAATTTTTATATTTTTAGTAGAGACAGAGTTTTACCATGCTGTCCAGGCTGGTCTTGAACTCCTGACCTCGTGATCCACCTGCCTTGGCCTCCCAAAGTGCTAGGATTACAGGCATGCACCACTGCACCTGGCCTAAATAGTGCCTTTAAACTGTTGTTTATAAAAGTAAAATTTTGTTTTGGGATTTCCTAATAAAATCAGTAACAAAAAGATAACCTATTACTACTGCTACTATTTGATATTATTCTGGCCAAGTGAATAAACCTGAAGCTTAAACAAGGTGAAGCATTGTTATTTGGAGGCAATATGCTTGTTTATCTTAGTAACACGAAAATGTATTATTAAAAATATAAGAATTAAAAATGAAAGTACAACAAAATCACTGAATGCAAGATAGACATCACTACATTTCTTCAGGTATTCATTCAGCAAATTTTATATGGCAGACTGAGGACTGAGTTCTGAGTTCTGGGGCAAGTTGGAGGTCAACCAAATAGACTAAGTTCCTGTCCTCTTAGGACTTAAAAGAAATCCCAATGGCAATAACAGGCAAACATACAAAAATAGAAGATACATACTATGTAGAAAAGTTAGTTGGGTAGGGAGAAGAGAGTGAGCGGTAATCAGGCAGGATTTGATGAAAAAAAGAAAATACCACAACAGCCATAAAATCCAATCTTAGGAAGCACTTAAATGAGAAGTTTTGGCACTCAGTGAAAAAAACTGCAAAACTTACGTACGACGACTGACTATATTTGAACTATCAGTTCTCAAATTGGCTTATAAATTCTAAAACAAATTCATTAAACATTTTAGATTTTTTTTTGGCTGGATCTTGACAGAAAATTCTAAGTTTTAAGTAAAAAACTAGCAAGAGCAGCTGAATTTTTTTTTTTTAATGAAAAGAATAAAGTGACATCCTACTCAAAGAGACACTAAAACTTGTGACAGAATTACAGTAATGTGGTAGAATTCTGATGCAGGAATGGTACAGATTAACGTAGCAGAAGAGATAGTTACTTTCACATAACAAACAGGTGCCAGGCTCTCTTCTAATCACTTTACATATCTCAGTACACTTAATTCTCAAAACAACCCCCAAGTATATTAGCATCAACACTTTACAAGTGAGGACTCTGAGGCATAAATCGATTAAAGAACTCAAAAGTTGCAGACTCAGATTTCTTAAGAGACCTCAGGGTCACAGAACAAGTGACAGAGCAGAGCTGGAATTTGAATTCAGGCAGTCTTGTTCCAGATCTGTTGTTTCATCCACTAAGCTATACCATCCCAGTAAAATTTGAAACAGAAACCATTGAAGAAAGAAATTCCTTCTAAGGAATTAGCTTTTTATTTCACTCCACATACCAAAATGTATTCTGGATGGATTAAAAAAGTTTGTGAAAAATATTTTTTAAAAACCTAGAATGAAATACTTGATCTTTTAACTGACTTCTGGATACAAAAGACTTTTTCAAACTTTAAATACTAAATTTAGGCCAGGTGCAGTTGCTCAGGCCTATAATTCCAGCACTTTGGGAGGCCGAGGTGGGTGAGTCACTTGAGGCCAGGAGTTTGAGATCAGCCTAGCCAACACAGTGAAACCCTGTTTCTACAAAATATACAAAATTTAACTGGGCCTGGTGGCACACGCCTGTAGTCCTAGCTACTCTGATGGCTGAGGCACGAGAATCACTTGAACATGGAAGGTGGCAGTTGCAGCGAGCGGGGAGATTGTACCACTGCACTCCTACCTAAAGTATTTTAGTGAATTACAAAGGAAAAGATTGAAAGATTTAACTCTTTGAAATTGATATGCCTGGTCTACCTCTGGAAGAAATTAATTGATTATAGGGTCTCTTAAAATGTAAAGAAGCGGCCGGGCGCGGTGGCTCACGCCTGTAATCCCAGCCCTTTGGGAGGCCGAGACGGGCGGATCACGAGGTCAGGAGATCGAGACCATCCTGGCGAACACGGTGAAACCCCGTCTCTACTAAAAAGTACAAAAAAACTAGCCGGGCGAGGTGGCGGTCACCTGTAGTCCCAGCTACTCGGGAGGCTGAGGCAGGAGAATGGCGTAAACCCGGGAGGCGGAGGTTGCAGTGAGCTGAGATCCGGCCACTGCACTCCAGCCTGGGCGACAGAGCGAGACTCCATCTCAAAAAAAAAAAAAAAAAAAAAAAGTAAAGAAGCAAGTTCCTCATGTAACTTGCTCTTATGAAGAAGCCCATATATAAATTTTAAATAGGTTTTTTAATGGATTTATAAGATCTTTATGAGCATACTAATTTTGTCACGTGTAGATTTAAATTTTCAAATTTCATTACCTTATTTTCATATGTAATATAAACTTATGTATAAAAATGTGACAGGCTTTAAGGTAGAACCAGAAGTGCTGAAATGTTTAAGAATGTTAATCACTTTTAAAAATATATATACCTAGGCTCTATTAAGTTCTTCAGGATGCATCATTATAAAGATACTGAATAATTTTGGAGTTTGTTCATTTGGCTATTTTTTTCAGTGTTCACATCACTTGTAATAACTTGTATCAGTTTATTAAAAGATCTGAACACACAGGAGTCCTAGAGGAACAATAATTTATAATTATTCGGATGTTTAGAAGTGTCTGCCCTACATACGGAAAGTAAAAGTAGAATCTTGTATGCCTGGCATTCGTTTTTGTTCCAAGACTCCCCTTAGGAATAAAACTTGATTAAAATCAGAATTTCCCATAGGGAGCCATTGTTT
The DNA here is from genome assembly GCF_047675955.1 of Chlorocebus sabaeus. Lineage (NCBI taxonomy): Eukaryota > Metazoa > Chordata > Mammalia > Primates > Cercopithecidae > Chlorocebus > Chlorocebus sabaeus. Next base: position 96,252,860 of record NC_132917.1, on the reverse strand, counting down.
ATTATGCCTTAGCATAGCCATTCAGTTTTTACAGCTATTGACAGCAGTGGAACCAGAATGAGTAAAAACGAAGAAGGCCAGTTAGAGACTAAGTGGATAAATATCTCTGATTTTTAGAGGAGCCTACCCAAATATAAAAGCAGCACAGAATCTTCTTTCTATGGAAAAGACAAGACCCTAGTGATACCTCAGCCCTGTGTGCATGTGTGCCAGGAAGTAGCAGACTCAGATAAATAAACATACAAAAACACACTTTGGGAGGCTGTGGAGTTCGAGACCAGTCTGGCCACATGGTGAAACCCCCTCTCTACTAAAAATACAAAAAAAATAGCCAGATGTGGTGGTGTGTGCCTGTAGTCCCAGCTACTCGGGAGGCTGAGGCAGGGGAATTGCTTGAAGCAGGGAGATGGAGGTTGCAGTGAGCTAAGATCACGCCACTGCACTCCAGCCTAGTGACAGAGCAAGACAACGTCTCAAAAAAAAATAAAAAGCCAGATTCTAGATTCCCAAGTGCTGTCTTCTACCACTTTTCGAAATCACTAAATGGACAGACTATAAAATCAAAATTCAGATTGTAACAGTCAGCCACCAGTTGAGTCAAATAATTCACCATGTGTAGATCAGAATTAGAAACAAAAGTGCATCAGTCAAGGATCTGATCTGGGAAGCAAGAGCCGGGCGTGGTGGCTCACACCTGTTACCCTAGCACTTTGGGAGACCTAGGCAGGCAGATTGCCTGAGCTCAGGAGTTTGAGACCAGCCTGGGCAACATGGCAAAACCCTGTCTCTACTAAAAATACAAATATTAGTTGGCCGTAGTGGCATACGCCTATAGTCCCAGATACTTGGGAGGCTGAGGGAGGAGAATCACTTGAACCCAGGAGACAGAGGTTACAGTGAGCTGAAGTTGCACCACTGCACTCCAGCCTGGGCGACAGAGCAAGACCCATCTCAAAAAAAAAAGATCTGGCAAGCACGATCCAAAAGAGTGTAAATGCCCCAGAAGACCCACCAGAGGCCAGGCTCAGTGGCTTATGCCTGTAATTCCAACACTTTGGGAGGCTGAGGCATGTGGATCACCTGAGGTCAGTTCAAGACCAGCCTGGCCAACATGGTGAAACCGTGTCTCTACTAAAAATATAAAAATTAGCCGGGTGTGGTAGCACATGCCTGTAATCCCAACTACCCGGGAGACTGAGGCAGGAGAATCACTGGAACCTGGGAGGCGGAGGGTGCAGTGAGCCAAGATCGTGCCACTGCACCCCAGCCTGGCAACAGAGACTCCATCTCAAAAAAACAAAAACCCACTAGAGAAGCCTGCAGAGGTAAGCCAAGGACGTAAGAGGTCCAGTTCCAGAGGAAGGCCACTGCCAGGCTCCACAGTCCTCTTGGTTAATGTCATTTCTCTTTTACGCATAGTATCTCAGTGGAACTTCCAAAAGTAAACTTTGCAAGAAAACATAAACACTGTGCTAGCAATAAAACCACATTTATATACCACCTCACTTAAGTCAGGATGGCTACTATTAAAAAGTCAAAAAAATAACAGGTGCTGGTGAGGTTGCAGAGAAAAAGGAACACTTACACTTTTGGTGGGAGTGTAAATTAGTTCAGCCATTGTGGAAAACATATTCCTCAAAGACCTAAAAACAGAAATACCATTTGACCCAGCAATCCCGTTATTGGGTATATACCCAAAGGAATATAAGTCATTGTGTAATAAAGACATATGTACGCGTATGTTCTCTGCAGCACTATTCATGATAGCAAAGACATGGAATCAACCTAAAGGCCTGTCAGTGGTAGACTGGATAAAGAAAATTGGTATATATACACCATGGAATACTACATAGCCATAAAAAAAATATGAGATTATGTCCTTTGCAGGGACATGGATGAAGCTGGAAGCCACTATCCTTAGCAAACTAATGCAGGAACGGAAAACCAAATACCACATGTTCTCTCTTACAAGTGGGAGCTAAATGATGAGAACACATGGACACATACAGAGGAACAACAGACACTGGGGCCTAACGGAGGGTGGAAGGAGGGAGAGGATCAGGAAAAATAACTAATGGGCACTAGGCTTAATACTTGGATGGTGAAATAATCTGTACAACAAACCCCTGTGACACAAGTTTGCCTACATAACAAACCTGCACATGTACCCCTGAAATGAAAAGTTAAAAATTTTTTTAAAAACACCATTTACTTCCTGCGGGTACGCAGGCTATGGCCATCTACCTCTCTGTTGCTCTTCCCATCAGAGAAGATGGCCCTGGAGACGGTGCCGAAGGACCTGCGGCATCTGCGGGCCTGTTTGCTGTGTTGACTGGTCAAGATTATAGACCAGTTTGAATGTGATGGTTTTGACAATTGTGATGCATATCTACAAATGAAAGGTAACTGAGAGATGGTGTATGACTCCACCAGCTCTTCCTTTGATGGAATCATTGTGATGATGAGTCCAGAGGACAGCTGGGTCTCCAAGTGGCAGCGAGTCAGTAACTTTAAGCCAGGTGTATATGCGATGTCGGTCACTGGTTGCCTGCCTCAAGGAATTGTGTGGGAGCTGAGAAGTCGAGAAGTGCCTACAAATCCAGAGACACAGCTATAAAGACCTAGCAAGCTACAGGGCTGCCAGCATCTTTGCTCTCCACCTCCTGCCTCTGCTTATTTCTTGTTCTGGAACTAAATGAGCAGAACTTCAAATACTTCCTTCCCTCCAATTCAGACTCAGCTGACTGTTGAGAGAGCAGCACATCATTTTATCATTTTATCTTCTTTGGACTACAAGTGGGGTGGGAGGGATTTGGGTTGGTGGATTTAACAGATGGAATTGAGGAGAGAGTAGGATGCTGATTTTCCTACCCATGGCCCAGGGCTGTGCCTTCCTTATGCTGAGGACTCTAGGTCAAATGTCAATAAATATGAACCTCTAGGAAAAAAAAAAACACCATTTTGCTAGTAATTTTGCATGCACATTTGTGGGAAGAATAGAAGTTTTCCAGAAACAAAGGCAAAAACAGGACTTATAAGGAAGGAGAGAGAGAAGAACATAAAGAACTACATGTAGTCTCAAAACAATCTCATTTACATATTTTGGTGGATAACCTAATTAGCTTGTGTGTGGCAAAAAAAAGTCTGATCATTCTGTCCTTCAGTAGGCCAACTGGGAATATCAAAGCAAATTCAGTTGGCTTTGGATTCTTCAGGAAATATTGAAAGTGTCACTGCAGAGTATGAGAGACTAAATCTATGAATGTCTTCCAGTGTTCTTTCATTAGCACCTTTACCTTATATTAGGCCAGGCCTGGAGTATTTCTCTCATCAGAATTCTTCAGGTGGAGTTAGGTATCCAGGTTAAACTTTTTATCCTCTATCCTTAAGTTGTGTTTACATTTTGGAAGTTCATTGTTGTTAATGAGTAGACTATTTAACCTTGGAGCTATTATATTGTTTATATTTAAAATTTTCTTCTCCTTTCATACATTTCCCCCACCCTCCAATACTAAAAGTTTTCCAAAATGTGCTATTTTTATTACCTAATGCCAGTTAGGTATTCTGTTCAACTTGGGTAAATATTTTAAGCATCCAGAATGGACTCATGAATCTTAAGGTGGCTTGATGATAAAGTCTGACCTGTTGAATGCATAATAATATACCAAAGTTAAATCCTTCTTTTATTGAAGAATCTTTTATTAGAATATGAAAAGCAGTCAGAGCAACTGGATGTGGAAAAAGAACGTGCTAACAATTTTGAGCATCATGTTGAAGACCTTACAAGACAACTAAGAAATTCGACTTTGCAGGTAATTTTTTAATAAATTCAAAAATGAAAACTATAACAGGTGTATTTTAATCTCAATACTTTGTGCATAAACATAAAAAAAAATAGTCGGAAACAGAATTTATTCCCCCCACCCCCCGCTTTACCCTCCTCCCCACTTGTGAGAGAAGAATAAGACGAAACAGCTAGCAACTATCTTGCTTATTATTCTAGTCTTAATTCTCCTAGAGGATTGGTTGGTTGGTTGGGGGTAGGTTTGTTTTTTCATTTCTGCTCTTTACTCTGCCAGTGCACCTGGTCTCTTGTAAGGTTTACCATATTAGTGTTTCAGTGACAGATTTTGAAACTTATTCTTAATTTAACATTATCGTTCTATAGCATGGATTTTGAAATCTTCATTTGTCACACTATGCCAGTATTCTCATTAGTGTACCTGTTCATTCTTCTCTGCTGTATATGTTTTCTGCATGTTTATAGTAATGAATCATTTGTCATTTCAGTGTGAAAAAATAAATTCTGATAATGAAGATCTGCTGGCTCGTATTGAGACACTACAGTCTAATGCCAAATTATTAGAAGTACAGATTTTAGAAGTCCAGAGAGCCAAAGCAATGGTAGACAAAGAATTAGAAGCTGAAAAACTTCAGAAAGAACAGAAAATAAAGGTAAAAACAATCCTGCGAGATTGATTCACATATATATGATGCATTTACCAAAATATTTAAATGAAGGGAAGACTTACTAAAGAGTAGCATTTATGAATACAGCACAGTTCATTAATTCCTTAATACCAACCATAAATTTGAGAATCCATGCTGTGATTTGGGGGTGTATATATTTTAAACATTGAAATATTACCAAACTTTTTGTATTTTAGTGTGTCAGATTTATTTTATTTATTTATTTATTTATTTTGAGACGGAGTCTTGCTCTGTTGCCCAGGCTGGAGTGCAGTGGCACAATCTCAGCTCACTGTAAGCTCCGCCTCCCGGATTCACGCCATTCTCCTGCCTGAGCCTCCCGAGTAGCTGGGATTACAGGCACTCACTACCAAGCCCAGCTAATTTTTTGTGTGTGTTTTTAGTAGACGGGGCTTCACCGTGTTAGTCAGGATGGTCTCAGTCTCCTGACCTTGTGATCTGCCCGCCTGGGCCTTTCAAAGTGCTGGGATTACAGGCGTGAACCACTGCGCCCGACCATCAGATTTATTTTAAAGCCCCTTAAAAATACCTTTTTAATGTTGGTTGGGTTGTGTGGGTTGTTTTTATTTTTAATTTCAGGAACATGCCACTACTGTAAATGAACTTGAAGAACTTCAGGTACAACTTCAAAAGGAAAAGAAACAGCTTCAGAAAACCATGCAAGAATTAGAGCTGGTTAAAAAGGTAAAATAAAACACTAGGGTCAAAATTGGTGTAATATTCACGTTGTTCTGTTTTGTTGTTCTGTTTGTTCTGTTCTTTCTGTGATCTTGCTCTGTGGTCCAGGCTGGAGTGCAGTGGCCTGATCTCGGCTCACTGCAACCTCTGCCTCCCAAGTTCAAAGCAATTATTGAGCCTCAGCCTCCCGAGTAGCCGAGATTCCATGCATGCACCACCACACCCGGCTAACTTTTTATATTTTTGGTAGTGAAGGAGTTTCACCATTTTGGTGAGGCTTGTCTTGAACTCCTGACCTCAAATGATCTGTCCATCTCAGCCTCCCAAAGTGCTGGGATTACAGGTGTGAGCCACTGCACCCAGCCTGCATTGTTAAACTATTCTATACATGTTGAAAAGAAATATTTTAGAATGTTACTTGTGGTACTAAAATAATGCTTTATAAATTACTTGCTCAAAAAATTGAAAATTTAACTTGTCTAAGTACCAGTCCTTTCAGAAGAATCTAAGCTCATGAGTTATAAGATTTTGGTTTGACATTTCATTTTGTGTACATAATTGTTGTATGACACATTAAGATTTAATGAATGTCAAAGCTTGAAATTTGTATTATACTTAAAACTTTGGCTGACTTTACTCCTTCAAAAATTAGGCTAAAAAGAAATGTACTATTATATAAGAGCCACTTGAAGTATTAGTATTTCATAAATACGAGCTCCACAGGCTACAACTGCCCATTGTAGTTCGTTATAATGAAATAAAATGAAACTAAGAAAGTTGGGTTAAACTGTTAGAAAATATTTTGTGAAATTAAAAACTAGAAAATATCCAACTCCTCATTTCTTCATTACAGTGTAAACGATTTGAGTATTACAGAAAAGCATCAATTTATTGCTGTGGCATCATTTTAGCAATTTTACAAATGAACTGATCTACTATTGTCTAAATCTTTTATTTATAAAATGTGCAGGATGCCCAACAAACCACATTGATGAATATGGAAATAGCTGATTATGAACGTTTGATGAAAGAACTAAATCAAAAGTTAAGTAATAAAAACAACAAGATAGAAGATTTGGAGCAAGAAATAAAAATTCAAAAACAGAAACAAGAAACCCTACAAGAAGAAATAAGTGAGTTAAATAAAGTTCACTTTACCTTTTAATTATTTCATCATAACAACTTGATTTAGTGGGGGGCATTTCTTGTTTATTTCACCAGTCTTTCACTGTCAAGTGTTTAACAGGATAAATGTTACTGGGGCCCAGAATGGGTATAAAACTGTTTGCCATTAAGATGTTTATAGTCCACATTTATTCACTTTAACATTTCTTAAGTACCTTGCTGTTGTCTGGGTTAACTGAGATTGTCATGGGTTGTAATTGTAAAAGCTGGGAGATGGGTACAGTAGAGTTTATGGCACTGTTGTTACTACTGTCACATATGTTTGAAGTATTCCATAATAAAAAGCTAAAACAGGCTTCTTTTAACGATGAGCCAATATAAAGAAGACATTATTTGTGTATTCAAATTCACTCATAAAAAATGTTTCATCTTTTTCTGCTGAAATTATTTCTTGTGCTAGCTTCATTACAGTCTTCAGTACAACAATATGAAGAAAAAAATACCAAAATCAAGCAATTGCTTGTGAAAACCAAAAAGGAACTGGCAGATTCAAAGCAAGCAGTATGTTAATTTTTCAGTTTCATATTTTAGTACTTATTCATAATTTATTTATGAGTAACATTTTTAAAAATTTAACCAAGATTCTCATTCTTTAGGAAACTGATCACTTAATACTTCAAGCATCTTTAAAAGGTGAGCTGGAGGCAAGCCAGCAGCAAGTAGAAGTCTATAAAGTAAGGTTTTTACTTTTTAAGATTAAAAAAATGTTTTTTCATGTAGAAGTGAGGTACCATTCAGAGATTTTACTAATTATCCTATAAGGATATCTAGAAAGATTCCTCAACATTTTGAGGAATTTGCAACAATAAATCAAGTCTGGTATATAACTGGAATATATTGTTTAGCTCAAGCTAGATTATTTTCATATATTTGGAAATTTGTAATACACGGTAGAATAGTGCAAAATAAGCATGCATCTGAACTTTCTAAATGATATTACAGTCACAAGAAACAGTTTATAAAATGATTTTATATGTTTGCTACATTTGTATATATTTTTATATATATAATGTCTTGAAGTATTTAGACATTGTATGTTAAATATGTAGTCTGGGATTTTCATTTTTTTTAATTGATGTTGGTTTAAGAAAAGATAAATTAGTGAGAAAATGTTCTACTTGTCTCTACTTTTTCAGTAATAATACATAAAAATATTTCGCTACTTAATTATGCCTTATATGTACTTATGTCTCAAACCTAAAGTTTGTGTTTTAAGGAAAACCTCTTTAACTAGTGAAGGTAGGATTTGCTAAAGCTAAATTTAAAGATTTACCCCCAGATACAGCTGGCTGAAATAACATCAGAGAAACACAAAATCCACGAGCACCTGAAAACCTCTGCAGAACAGCACCAGCGTACGCTAAGTGCGTACCAGCAGAGAGTGACAGCGCTACAGGAGGAGAGCCGTGCTGCCAAGGTGCGTTCTTCAGGGCAGCCACAGCGAGCCACTGGGATTTTATTGTCAGCTAGTCATTGGTGTTTACTCCAGGGCTGTGCTCTCCCTTTTTAGTATTTTGCTATTAAGAGCACTTATTAGATTAAGACCTGTTCAGTTAATCTGCCTCTAACCCCAATCCCGTGCCAACCCCAGTCGTAATTTGGATCACTTTTTCTGCCAAAAGGAAAAACATGATGTTTTTTCCATTTCAACCTTGTTTTGCAATTTATGTGTCACTTCTTTATAAAACTTTTTTTTATTAGGAAGGTGTTACAGTTCTTTCTGAGGGCTAAATGATGATAAAATAACATTTTAGTAGCATGGCTGTGGGTGCCTACTTTCTTGTCATCATCCAGAACAGGCAAAGTGCAGTGGTTGTGTTAGATGCAGGTCTGATTTAAGCAATCATGGCAACGCTGTTGTGGGAGTTCACAGATCACTTCAGGAAAGTGGAAGACCTAGAACCTAACACTTACCACTCTGTTTTGAAAACTGAAGTTCAAATAATTTATTTGAGTTAATTTGTCTCAAATTTATAAAAGGGATGTCGTAAGAGAAAATGTTTATAAAGTTCCAACAGCACATAGTGCCACTATAAAATGTATGGTTAGTAAATTAATCTACCAGGGTAGAAGACGTGGTAGAAACGGATCTCTTATCAGGAAAAAAAATATATTATTGAGAGGCCTTTAAAAAGTGTAAGGCCTCCCAACACGAAGACCTGATAAATATTTGAGGCAATGGATATCCTAATTACCCTGATTTGCTTATTACACATTGTGTGTATCCATCAAAATATCACATGCACCCCATAAATATGTACAATTATGTATCAATTGAAAAGAAAATTAAGTGTAAAGCCAACAGAAGTATACTTTTTAGCAGGGTTAATCAAGGAACCAAAAAGTATGTCAGCCATTTTTCTTACTTTAAAAAACAGGTTTTTATCTCAATTTGTTAATCTCTGAAAGAAAATAGAAGGACCCTGTTACGATACAAAACGTTTCTCTCTTTTAAATGTTATAGGCAGAACAAGCTGCTGTAACCTCTGAATTCGAGAGCTACAAAGTCCGAGTTCATAACGTTCTAAAACAACAGAAAAATAAATCTATGTCTCAGGCTGAAACTGAGGGCGCTAAACAAGAAAGGTAAAGTCTAAATTAAATATGCAGAGTTTTCCTCCCACAGTGCAGGTTCTTCACCAAGTAGATTGAAAATCCTATTATGTTTTGTGTGTGGTTTTTTGTGGTTTTTTTGTGTGGTTTTTTTTTTTTGAGACAGAGTTTCGCTCTTGTTGCCCAGGCTGGAGTGCAGTGATGCAATCTCAGCTTGCTGTCACCTCCGCTTCCCGGGTTCAAGTGATTCTCCTGCCTCAGCCTCCTGAGTAGCTGGGATTACAGGCATGCACCATCACGCCCAGCTAATTTTTGTATTTTTAGTAGAGACAGGGTTTCACCATGTTGGCCAGGCTGGTCTCAAACTCCTGACCTCAGATGATCCACCCACCTCAGCCTCTCAGAGTGCTAGGATTACAGGCGTGAGCCACAGCACCTAGCCTAAAATCCTATTATGATTTTTAACTGTGAAATTATGTATATTGTTACCAAAGAAAACAGGATTTCTTGGCTTCACTGTGTCTGCAGACAGTAACAGGGAAACTTCATTACAAAGGACACTGTTACAAACTCTAAAATTAGATGTTAAAGTGCACAGTGAGGCCAGGATATGAGATAATAGGCTAACAGTTCAGTCTGGTCTTAATAAGATCTTGTCATGGTAGAAATACCGGCATTAAAATTACATTATGATTTGTTTTTCCAATTTTGAAAATTCAGAAGTGAAAATTAAAATGCGAAGTATACTTATTTGCCATTAATTTAGGTTAAACAGAAGTTGCTTTAAAATATTTTACTTATTTCAAAAAATTTTAAATTTCATACTGAATTTTGGTCTAGAATTAAACTTTTCTTGTTTATGACCATTTCAGTTCTATTTGAATGGTATATTGTTTATGCTGCTTTAAAAGTAGCATACAAATCCTGTTTGCACTGGGAGTAAGAGATAGGGCATTCCATGGCATCTGTGTTCTGTCTTTGAGTAGCGGTTCAGTATTCAAAGCAGTTTTACATCTGACTCTTACTGTTCTAAACAAGACTAATTATTATGGATTTTGCATGTTTATGTTTCTGTTACTTTCATTTAGGAATCTATTAAATATAGAGACTGTAGATTGAAACATGGTATTTTCTCTCCAGTAGCTCATTATATAAAGGGGAAATTAGATACTGATACATTTCATAAATAAAAAAAGGTCACCATTTTCAAGAGCCATTTTTGACCATGCCTAAATTTTGAGTTCAGATTATATGAATGTAAATGTTTTGTGTTGCTTCTACTTTCTTATAATATAAATACATTTTTTAAAAAAGAAACTAATAGTGTATTGTACTTATTGTGGCAGAATTAGGATTTTAACTATTTCCACCTAGTTTTTTTTCCAAGTCTGAAAAGACCTGCTTTTCTTCAGGGATTATCTTTCACTGTAACTTGGTCTGACATACCATTTTTAAAACTACAATTTAAGAACTGTGAGTGTGCCCCGGTATGGTGGTTCACACCTGTAATCCCAGCACTTTGGGAGTCCAAGGCTGGCGGATCACCTGAGGTCAGGAGTTCAAGACCAACCTGACCAACATGGTGAAACCCCGCCTCTACTAAAAATAAAAAATTAACTGAGTGTGGTGGTGTGTGCCTGTAGTCCCAGCTACTCGGGAGGCTGAGTCAGGAGAATCACTTGAACCTGGGAGGCAGAGGTTGCAGTGAGCCAAGATTGCGCCACTGCACTCCAGCTTGGGCAACAGAGCCAAACTCCATCTCAAAAAAAAAAAGAAAAGTAACGTGACGTTTTTTCTTTAGCTGACATAGTCCCGTAACATAAAATAGGCTATTTTGATGCCCCTTTTTGAATATGAAATTCTAAATTTTGGAGAAATTTTTTGTAAATCTATAGTGCCTAAGATTTTAAATCTGGCTGTATCTTTTGTATTATATTTAATCCTAGTCTTGAATTCTTCTATTATATTTCCTTTAGAATCTTCCAAGAGTATGACATTGAAAGATTAAATGGTTAAACTATATTTAAAACCACAAAATCAAATTCACCTTTTTCAAAAAATTTTTAAACTGTATTTCTGTTTTAGGGAACATCTGGAAATGCTGATTGACCAACTAAAAATCAAATTACAAGATAGCCAAAATAACTTACAGATTAATGTATCTGAACTTCAAACATTGCAGTCTGAACATGATACACTGCTAGAAAGGCACAACAAGATGCTTCAGGAAACTGTGTCCAAAGAGGCGGAACTCCGGGAAAAGTAAGGTTGTTAGCAGCACTAATGCTGTACCAGACAGCAATGTATTTCTTTGTTGAAACTTCTAATATGTTGCTCCTTGAGATAAATGCAGATTAGAAAATAAAAAATAGACATATCTAAAGGCTTGGTAACTTTGCTTTATCTACCTTAGAGCTTCACCTTTTACCTTGCTTTTGTATTTTGCATTTTTAAGAACAACTAATGTCTGTCTGCTCATCCAGTATTCTGCGTCTCCTACAGCCTTCTTGGCTAGGATGTTTCTCTAAAAAAACAAAAACATACTACTTTTCAATCCAAATCATAAGCATTTTTTTTTTCTAGAAGAAAACACCCAAATAGTTGCTAACTGAAAAAGAATATGCAACTTATCTTTGTAATTCTATCTTCAATTTGTCATATTTTGTGCATCACTATAATACTTTAAATAGACATTAGGCGTATTGGCAAAATAAATAGATTGTGAACAAGAAGTTTTGAACTCCTATGATAAAGAAATTGGGTAGTAGGAATATTAGCCTGAGAAAACGAATTCTTCTTTGAGCGTCTTTTATCAAGGGTGTTAAGATACTTTTATCACAGATTTTCTTATATAATATATATCTAATCTTATGCTAATCTGAAAAGTGAAAGCACTTAGCTTTTTGTGGCTTCTGTCTGTTAACAGTGTAATTTGCTTGTCAATCATGTAAACCAAAAGTTTCAGGGAGATGGACCAGTTTTTTAGCTGCCTATCACCAGGGTTTACCATGAGATTATCTAGGTGATGTTTGCTTGATATTCTTCAACACTTATTCTTTAGGAAAGTTATTGCAAATTACATTGCTAACACAAATAAAGTAACTGTTGATTCCTCTAAAGTAATTCAATCTTTCAGTAAGTGTTTTTTGAGCACCTACTATGTGCCAGTCACTTTTCATAGCATTTTGAGGTATCTTTAGGAGTCTTTCCTCTTCTTCAGAAATGTTAAAAACTAACAGTATTGTTACTGTCTGTGCCCAAGTATAGAGAAATAGCCTCTTTATGTAGTCTCCACTTTTAAAAATGTTTTAATATTTATACTTTCTCTATAGTAGATTGTGAAAATGGTTCCAGAGGAATGTGATAATTAGGCTAACTAATTAATATCTGTATTACCCAGAGACTACAGTTAATATAAACACTTCAGTAAAAACTGAGACAGAACAGTGAACTTCCATCAGCACAGTCATTCTTATTCCAGATGGGCGGTTTAAATATTTAGCTTTCAAGTAGGTGAATTTAGAAATGTCACTGATACTGCCTGAGAATAGACACTTTACCCTACCTCTAATATTTATCCTGCTTGGACTATTTTTGTAACTACCGATGGTTCTTCCTTTACTTTCTTGGTAGATATTGTTTGAACAAAATGCTTGCAGTGAAATGTGTATACACTAGTATTTTCTAGATTCATTAATCAATATGAACTTAGTAATTAAGATTTCTTTTCTAAAACATGGTATTTTATTGCATTTCTCTCTTCAGCCAGTAACCCCTGTTTTAAACCTTATATGGTGCGTATAAGTGTAGCAGGTAGAAAAAATGTCTTGGAAAAGTATAGGCTAAACTGTTAACAACATTTATCTACCTGTGGAATTGGGATTTCATCCTGCCAGGCATGAGAGTAATTAATGAGGGCTTTTACTTTTTTCTCCGACAGCTTTTGTATTTTTATGAGAGAATTATGTGGATCCCCTGTGTAAAAGGAAATGTTTTTTTGTTTTCTTTTGTTTTACCAAAGCCAAACATATAAAACATGAAAACTACAGGTAAACCCTTAAAAGTGATGGTTCCCAAATTGTAGGCCCACTGGTTAGTTTCAGGCTGAGCACATAAAAATCACATTGAAAACTGCTAAAAGTAGGGAATTCCTAGAATACTACTGAGATGCTGATTCAGTGGGTGTAACATGAAAACTAGATGTCTCTATTTTCAACAAGGTACTCCAGAGATTCTTACGTGCAGTGAGATTTGAAACAGCTATAGTAAACCAAGTCCGTGTTTGTGGTTTGTGTTACTCGACTCAAAAATGGATACTTTCCTCTAAAGTTTTCTGAGTGAATTAAGAGTGTGAGTTTTTTTTCCCACCCCCCCCCCTCATATTTTCAGGGTAGTAGATAAAAGGGAGATTAATCTTATATTTATGTGAGCTACCACATACGATGACATGAAGAAGTGGACTAATTAAAAGTATCATTATTTTATGCTTTAAATATGGTCCTTTTTTCTGATGAACCATGAAGTTCCTAGTCTGGACCACACAACGCAGTTTCTCAACTGGGGTTCTTCATCTGAAATGTGGAACGCAGATTATTTGAACTAGATGACAGCCAGTGTCAGTTCTCATCAAGTTATTACACAATGAGTACAATGTAGGTATGTAGGAGAGAAGCTGATTCATACATTCAATAGAGGTCTTAGAGCTAATTCTCTTGGAGAACCCAGTGGAGAAAGGCTAAAGTCAGCATATAAAGTTGAAAGATCTTCTGTGAACTAAGTTTCTCGTCTTTCAGATTGTGTTCCATACAGTCAGAGAACATGATGATGAAGTCTGAGCATACACAGACTGTGAGTCAGCTAACATCCCAGAATGAGGTCCTTCGAAATAGCTTCCGAGATCAAGTGCGACATTTGCAGGAAGAGCACAGAAAGACAGTGGAGACGTTACAGCAGCAGCTCTCCAAGGTGGAGGCACAGCTCTTCCAGCTTAAGAATGAACCGACCACAAGAAGTATGTATGTACACATGGAAATATTAGTTGTTCAAATTTTCGTGTATTTATGTCTCTTAAATACATTCTTCCAAATTCATAAGAAAGAAAATTTACTAGGTGTCACCAGTGTCAATTCTGTGATTAATGAATTTTGGATTTGCTTACTAGGAAGATATTTGAACCATCTGAATCCTTCCTTGATTATACTTACAGAGGCCTGTATAACCTCTTAGAATGCTGACTTTGATGTATTTCTTACCCTCAATGGAAAGGAGTATTTCTTTTTCTCTGACTTAAACATACTCTGGTAGTCTCATAACATATGTCTTAATTCTAGTATTCACCAGATTTGTTTCGTGTTCTCTGTTGTTAGTCATCAAGTTTGTCTACTTTTAAATAGAAACATTAGAGATAGAGCAAGGAGCTTAGAAACACTCAGGCGGCACTGAATGTGTAGAATTGCATGGCCGATATAGCTTCTTTCCTTTCACATTTACAACTAGTTGGAGTTTTAGTTCAGCCACACCCAGTGTCTTCCATTCTGCTTCCAGGAAGAAGTGGAAAAATGTCAGCCATGATGATGCAGTATTTTAGTAGCAAGTTGATAGTGTTTTGGTTTCCCATGGGAAATACTGTCACTGGAGCATTAGCAGCTATCGGTCACTTATTAGGGTAAAAAAGCAACTTCAGGATAATTTAACATACGCCAAAGAATCAACAAAAGAAGTAATTGGCCAGGGCAAAGGTCGTACAGGAGATTGTAATCTAGGAATTAGCAGTGGAATAAGCAGTCAGCTTATCAGAAACTCAGGAAAATGCTTTAGAAAGGGCAATCAGGCCTAAGGCAACTTAATGAAATGCAAAATAAATGAAATCTGAAATTTAAAAATCTAGATTACAATTCTGGTTTCTAACTCAGTTGTGAGACCTTGGGCAAAGTCATTAAATTTATCTGAACTTCAGATGTTTCAGGGTCAATAAACTAATAGATGTCAAAGGGCCTGATAAACTTGACAGTTTAGACCAGACATGATGGCTCACGCCTGCAGTCTCAGCACTTTGGGAGGCCAAGTCAGGTGGATCACATGAGGCCAGGAGTTTGAGACCAGTCTGGGCAACATGGTGAAACCTCATCTCTACTAAAAATACAGAAATTATCTGGGCAGGATGGCATGCACCTGTAAGTCCCAGCTACTCGTGGGGCTGAGGTGGGAGGATGGCTTAAGCCTGGGAGGCAGAGGTTGCTGTGAGCCAAGATTGTGCCACTGCACTCCAACCTATGTGACAGAGTGAGACCCTGTCTCAGGGAAAAAAAAAAGAAAAAGCACTTTACAGTTCATCAGCAAGCAGGAAAGTCTTGCTAGACAATGTAATTGATTAGGTCCATGCTCTGGATTCTGGGCTCTTATTGTATGAACACTGTAGGTATGAGCAGCAACAGTTAAGAAGCTGCAGAGGTAAAAGTATAAGGGCAGTGATCGAGGATGTCTACCGAGCAGATTTCAGCAAGTTTGTTTCAAGAAGTATGCAGCAATCTCAAATACCTAATCCTGAAAAATTGCTAGAATCTAGTTTTTTAATTTTGGCCAGTATTTAGCAGCAGTATGGCCCTCTACTCTAAATTAATAAAAAATAAGTAGTACTGTATTATGAGCTGTGTTATCTCACAGTTTATCTTAGCTAGTAGCAATTAATTTATAGCTTCTGCTAAAATGACTAACGTAGTTAAAAGTTTGATATTTGATAACTAAATTTTTTTTTTTTCTTTTGAGACTCGCTCTGTCACGAGACTGGAGCGCAGTGGCGTGATCTCAGCTCACTGCAACCTCTGCCTGCTGGGTTCCAGCAATTCTCTGCCTCAGCCTCCCCAGCAGCTGGGATTACAGGCACCTGCCACCGTGCCCACCTTACTTTTGTATTTTTAGTAGAGATAGGGTTTCACCATCTTGGCCAGGCTGGTCTTGAACTTCCTGACCTTGTGAGCCACCCGCCTCAGCCTCCCAAAGTGCTAGGATTACAGATGTGAGCAACCATGCCCAGCCTTGATGACTAAATTTTAAGAAATGTTTTAGCAATTCTTCATATACCTTTCACTTGTCTTATAGTTACTTAATTCCTCTACTCTTATCATTTGATATTTTCATTTTACTGTGTATCTCTGTAAGGTCGAATCAATAGATTTTGAACAATCTCACACTTAACCTTTAAAAAAAATCTAATAGGCCCAGTTTCCTCTCAACAATCTTTGAAGAACCTTCGAGAAAGGAGAAACACAGACCTCCCACTTCTAGACATGCACACTGTAACCCGGGAAGAGGGAGAAGGCATGGAGACAACTGATACTGAGTCTGTGTCTTCCGCCAGCACATATACACAGTCTTTAGAGCAGCTGCTTAATTCTCCCGAAACTAAACTTGGTATGTTACTCTGTCTAAATATGTTTTTCTTATTTAATTTCTTTGTCTTATTTAACTACTATTACTCTAAGTTACATATGCTTTTTTAGGCTGCTCCAATAAAATTTATTTCAATATTCCACTACCTGTTTGTATTAGGGTTCTCTAGAGGGACAGAACTAATTAGATGGACGGATGGATGCTTATTAAGTATTACCTTACACGATCACTAGGCCATCTGCAGGCTGAGGAGCAACGAGAGCCAGTCCAAGTTCCAAAACTGAAGAACTAAGAGTCTGATGTTCAAGGGCAGGAAGCATCCAGCACAGGAGAAAGATGTAGGCTGGGAGAACTAGGCCAGTCTCACCTTTTCATGTTTTTCTGCCTGCTTTATATTCGCTGGCAGCTGATTAAATGGTACCTACCAGATTAAGGGTGGGTCTGCCTTCCCCAGCCCACTGACTCAAATGTTAATCTCCTTTGGCAACACCCTCACAGGATTAATACTTTGCATCCTTTAATCCAATCAAGTTGACACCCAGCATTAACCATCACACTGTCCAAATGGGAAAATTACGAAACAAATCTTTTTTAAGATAAAATGCTAGCTCTTGCCCTAGGTTTGAACCATAGATAAGTGGTGGGAAGTTTACAGTCACAAATAGGTGGTGGTATTAGAAAGCAGGATAAACTATCTTCTCACCCTTCCAAGAAACTGACAGTTTCAGTTTATTCCTCTTGGTGAAGTAATGCTAAATTTTTGTAGTGATGTTTTGGTATATTTTATTCTTACCTATAATCAATATTACTGTTCCAAATTTAGGGGTAATCTGTTTGTCATCTTCCTGAAACTTCAGGGTCACCTGGAGTAAGGGTCATTTGTATTCATGGTCACTGACCATGGGGGGTAGAAACTGCAAGTCGTGGTTCCTTCAGGCAAAGTTAGTAGTGGTGACATGGAGGCGTCACGGTAGAGCAGCAGCAGACTCCAGAAGCCGATTTGACTTTGTGATTCCTGCCAGAATTACCTGTCATCTGTGAGCCTGTTTCATCGTCTATAAAGTTTGAATAATGATACCTACCCCACCTGATAGAAGATTCTTATGAGGGTACATGATACGTGACCAGTAAATGTTAATGCTTTCCTCATTATAAGTGAAATGACACAAAGTCTTGGAATATTCATAGATGGGAAGAAGATGTGTAATAAAACTGCCTATAAACACAGTTCTGACAAATTTCAGAACTGGGACTTATAGGGCTTATATTCAGTGAGATTACATGCTTTACAACAGAGATACTGTTTTATTTGTGTCACCTATGATATAATCTGTTGATCAAGGTATATTGAATAGATGAATGGCAAAGAAAGCAGACCTATAAAATATCACATAGTAAGATATTTATATTTAGATGTTTTCTTATTTAGAATCTTCATCTGTATCTGTGATTTTGAAAATTAATTCTTGGAACATCTTGCAGAGCCTCCATTATGGCATGCCGAATTTACCAAAGAAGAATTGGTTCAGAAGCTCAGTTCCACCACAAAAAGTGCAGATCACTTAAACGGCCTGCTTCGGGAAACAGAAGCAACCAATGCAATCCTTATGGAGCAAATTAAGGTGAGATCAGTGAACCTGGCCACCATGAAAACCGCCAGTTTGGTTTACTTGGTCCTCCATACACAGGCACCCAAGTTTAAAAATTCACACTGCAGATGCATCCATAACGTCTTGATCTTTATATTAGATTCCTGATGGTGAGAAATACTGCTTTTCTTTTTTTTTTTTTTTGAGACAGAGTCTCACTCTGTCGCCCAGGCTGGAGTGCAGTGTCGCAATCTCGGCTCACTGCAAGCTCCGCCTTCCGGGTTCACACCATTCTCCTGCCTCAGCCTCCCGAGTAGCTGGGACTACAGGCACCCGCCACCACACCCTGCTAATTTTTTTGTATTTTTAGTAGAGACGGGGTTTTACCATGTTAGCCAGGATGGTCTCAATCTCCTGACCTTGTGATCCGCCCGCCTCAGCCTCCCAAAGTGCTGGTATTACAGGC
This sequence comes from Chlorocebus sabaeus, assembly GCF_047675955.1. Taxonomy (NCBI): domain Eukaryota; kingdom Metazoa; phylum Chordata; class Mammalia; order Primates; family Cercopithecidae; genus Chlorocebus; species Chlorocebus sabaeus. The sequence goes on along the minus strand of NC_132917.1, from coordinate 96,234,509 downwards.
ATGAGCCACTGCGCCCGGCCAAAATATTGCTTTTATACCTATTACATAAAGATTATTTCTTAATTCCTTTTTCTAAGAAACCATAATAGATTTAGAAACTAGAGAGCTGCTCACAAGTCATTGTTCCACATATGCTTAAATAAAACTTAACTGGATGTGAGTCTTTGAATTCTAAAGATATACAGTAAATTTAAATCATTCACATGATATTTATGGTACTGAACTACTAAACAGTTTTCAAGTGGAGATGGCAAAGTGGCATGGGAAGTTTTTCTCCTGTTTCAAGTAGACACCAGAAACATGTAGGAATGTTGCAGAGCAGTTGAGAATTACTCAAATGAGATATTTCCACCCTGGCTCACTGATAATCACCCCTCAGAATGCAGTCATACTACTTACTGAGGAGTTCTTATCACCCAGGCCCTAGGCTTTACATATAGTATTTAATCTCATCACTGGTGGAGAGAGAAATTGAGGCTGGTGAATGGTGGAACAAAGTTCAAACTCATAGCTGTCTGAAAAGTACATGCTTTTCCCCTGTACTTTGCTGCTCCCAATAGATCTGTCCTGCCACTGTGCAAGGCCACTAGCTAGCCTTATCAGATTATTTTAAAGCTGAATTCAGTTATTTTCAGTAAATTGAATATATCATGACATTCCACCACTAAATACTTCAGTATGCATCTCTATAAAATAACATTTTCACACTGATAAAAACATCATAGCTAACAAATCACTAACTAGCCCAGTAAACCTAAGTTACTTATTTAAATGTTTTATTTTCTTTTTTTTTTTTTCCTTTTTGAGACAGAGTCTTGCTCTGTCACCAGGTTGGAGTGCACTGGTGTGATCTCGGCTCACTGCAATCTCCGCCTCCCAGGTTAAAGCGATTCCCCTGCCTCAGCCTCCCAAGTAGCTGGGACTACAGGCACGCACCACCATGCCCGGCTAATTTTTTGTATTTTAGTAGAGACAGGGTTTCACCATGTTGGCCAGGATGGTCTTGATGTCCTGACCTCATGATCTGCCCGCCTCAGCCTCCCAAAGTGTTGGGATTACAGGCATGAGCCACCCCGCCTGGCCAAATGTTATATTTTCATAAATTTATACTCTCTTGATGATTTCTTAGTCTTCTTTATTGTCACTTTTTTAAATGGTCCTAGGTTTTAGGACAAAGTTGGTTAACTTTCTTGTCTAACCTAAAATGAAAATATGATAAAAGCTACGGCTTGGTTTCAACCTGGAAATCTTCCTCAAGGACTTGAACATGCTGTTACCTTTTTTATATCATTCTTTGCCTCATTTCTTTGATAGTGTTTTACATTGTCTTACATTCTTGAATTTTCACTGTGTCTGAACTTTTGATTAAGTGCCATTCACTGTGGACGTCTTAACTGCCTGGGACTTTAGGAACAAGATAGGGGCAGGGAGTTAGTGGAGGCTACAGATGTTCCCCTCAGCCCATTTTCAGAGCCCCATGCCATACAGGCTTAGTTTCTATAGAAAGTAGAAGGCAGAGGAAACATCTTGGTACCAACCCATGGCTCCAGTTAGTTGCTCCTCATGTTGACATTCCATCAGTTCCCCAGCTTTCAACTCCAATTTCCATGATACCCTGTGCTTCTGAAGCAAGAACCCCAGTATTTACACAGGATGCATCCTCTCCTCTTGTCAGTGATACTTGGTAAGCTGCTGGACTGACTCATTTCCACTTGTTCGTCTGTTTCTCATCTTGTGAGAATTTCTTGATGTGTCTCATCTACTTTTTCTCCTCTTGCATTAGTTTGTTCCTTTTCAACTTCACCCCTCTTCCCTCCAACCCTAAATAGCTTAGGACAATGGAGTCATATAGCCCAACACTTGGTGCATATGCAGCAATCCACTTTCTAGGCACATGCAGCTTTGAAACTATCTCATAGTTGGAGTTCAGGTTTTCATGTCAAATGGATTTTATACTGTAATGTCATAAACTCCTTTGAAATGCTTCACATACAGCTGCTACAGTTAACTAAATTCCCTCCTTTATTGCCATATGGAGGGAAGGGGGACGTTTAGCAGGGAGAAGAAAAATACATGAGTTCAGTCTGCCATATTTAATCAGAAGCTCCTAAAGCCCATTTTTAATTCATTTCTCTAACACCAGCTTCTCAAAAGTGAAATAAGAAGATTAGAAAGGAATCAAGAGCGAGAGAAGTCTGCAGCTAACCTGGAATACTTGAAGAATGTCTTGCTACAGTTCATTTTCCTGAAACCAGGTAGTGAAAGAGAAAGACTTCTTCCTGTTATAAATACAATGTTGCAGCTCAGCCCTGAAGAAAAGGGAAAACTTGCTGCGATTGCTCAAGGTGGGTAAAAGGAGAGTCTTAGAACTTCTAACTTATAACTTAAACTAAACCGCCTTGGGGTTGACAATTTGTGTATATGTGTAACTTTCAAATTTTGCACATTTGGATTGGGTCTGTCATATGAGTAGGCCATGACTAGATTTGAAAAGCTGACGTTTTTAACATTTTTAGGCAACTGTAATACATTTATATAATTTTAACGTTCAGCAAAATACAATACAGTGCTTAGCTTGATCTTCTAGTTCTTTGAAAATTGAACTTGTATCCTGGCATTGAGTTCTGGTGTTCAGCTGAATGTGGTTTTGTTTTAAATTCTACTTTTTAAAAAACATTTGTTAGCTTATTCCTTTTCTACTTCACTCCTCTTCCCTCCTCCAACGCCAAATAGCCTAAGACAATGGAGTCATATAGCCCAACACTTGGTCTATATACAGAAATCCACTTTCTAGGCAAATGCAGTTTTGAAACTGTGCCATAGGCCAGGCACCAGTGGCTCACGCCTGTATTCCCACCACATTGAGAGGCTGAGGCGAGCAGATCACGAGGTCAGGATATCGAGACCATCCTGGCCAACATGGTGAAACCTCGTCTCTACTGAAAATACAAAAATTAGCTGGGCGTGGTGGCGTGCACCTGTAGTCCCAGCTACTTGGGAGGCTGAGGTAGGAGAATCGCTTGAACCCTGGAGACGGAGGATGCGGTGATCTGTCGCGCCACAGTACTCCAGCCTGATAACAGGGCAAGATTCCGTCTCAAAAAAAAAACTATGATGTAGTTGGAGGTGGTTTCCATGTCAGATGGATTTAATACTGTGATGTCATTAACTCCTTTGAAATGCTTCACATACAGCTGCTGTAGTTAATTCAGACTGCATCTTAAGAATTATGGTTTCATTTTTGTTTTTAGTTTCAAATTTTATTGTTGACATTTTCAAGCATACAAGGAGGACACTATAATCTCTTTTGTAGCTGTCACCCACCTCTAACAGTTTTCAGCTCATGGACAATCTTGGCACAAACAGGGGAGAGTTAGAGACTTTAAAACAAATCCCACACATCATTTATTTGCCCAATGAATAATTCAGTGTTTATTGGATTTCTCTGTCACCTATACCCAGTTTATGTTCATTTTGCCTGGGTTATTGTGAATGTCTTTGTATAGTATCCTAAATAGGGCTTCTATATTGCATTTGGTTGATGTTCCTTAAGCTTTATTTTGTTGTTGTTTTTTTGTTTGTTTGCGACATAGTGTTGCTCTGTTACCCAGGCTAGAGGGCAGTGGTCCAATCTCGGCTCACTGCAACCTCTGCCTCCTGGATTCAAGCGATTCTCCTGCCTCAGCCTCCCGAGTAGCTGGGACTCTAGGCGCGCGCCACCACACCCAGCTAATTTTTGTATTTTTAGTAGAGACGAGGTTTCACCATGTTGACCAGGATGGTCTCAATCTCTTGACCTTGTGATCTGCCCACCTCAGCCTCCCAAAGTGATGTGATTAGAGGCGTGAGACACCACGCCTGGCCATTTTGTTGTTTTTTAAATCTATAGCAATTATATATATAAATATATTTTTTAATGTGCCACTTATTAATTGAAGAAACTGGTCATTTATGCTATAGCAGTCCTATATTCTGGTTTTAATCATTACAGGGTAACACTGAACTTGTTCCAATTGACTATACATAGGAAGATCCAGGTGCAATTGGGTGGGATGGTAGACAAAAATACATCATAGATAGTATTGTGTGCTTTCTAAGACATCAGGAGGCCCAGAATGTCCAGACGTCTTACTTTTAACTGATTGACCTTATCTAGTTGGTACTCTTTAACATGTTCCCCTATCCCCTGTAAATCCTAATAACTAAACTGATAGAGTCATCCTCAAAATTGAGCAGACATCTGAATCATCGGGTATACTTACTAAAATTCCAGTTGCTGGTCCCCAGTTTCTGACCCAAGATTCTGCATTTTTAACAATTTGTTGCTGATACTTCTGGTCTGGGGCCCATACCTTGAGAACCCCTGGTCTAGAGGCCTGATAAGACGCAGGCTTAATTTTTTTTTTTACAGACGTACCTCATAAGTAGTATTGATAGTTTCTTTGAATCTGGTTTTTTATAGTCTTTCTAATGATGAAGGAGGAACGTTCTCAATACTGAAGTAATCTCAGTTCTTAGATTTCTATAGCCACAATAGTATTTTTGTCACAAGAGCCCAAATAAGAATACATCATATATATTTTTAGTAAATAGTTATTCCAGTTACAAATTTGCAAATTACAAATTCACTGTCTTTAATTTATTCTAACAAAAGTAAACCTAATTTTATAGTTATAAAAAAGAAGAAATCTACTTCTAGTCACATAAGAGTAAAACTGCCCCTATAAAAACAAGACAGAGAAATCTCAAAATTATATAAAAATATATAAATCAAAAGTTTTCAATAGAACAATGATATCTCAAAATACTTAGCATGTCTAACAGCCCTCTTTTAAAAGCTCAGCACGTTTAATGTGGATGTTGCTAACATCCAGGTGGCTCCTGTAAGTTAAGGGTCCGTTGATTAGAAGTTCTAAAAGAGACTAACCTAAGGGATACCAATAACATATTTTTAAAGAATATCATAGAGGAGATATACATTAGAAACCCAGAACTCGAAGATGTGCATAGTTGCTAAGTCCTGTAAATATACAGGAAAACACTTAAATTTAAATTAGTTTGCCCTTTAAAGATTATTTACTACTTGTCTCTTACCAGTGTGAGTACATAAAAGACACCTTATAACAATTAAAAGCAATGATGGTTTAGCAACAGATTTAGATAATGTAAGGGCGGGTGTGGTGGGCTCACGCCTGTAATCCCAGAACTTTGGGAGGCCGAGGAGGGCGAATCACCTGAGGTCAGGAGTTTGAGACCAGCCTGGCCAACATGGTGAAACCCCGTCTCTACTAAAAATACAAAAATTAGCCAGGCGTGGTGGCACATGCCTGTAATCCCAGCTACTTGGGAGGCTGAGGTAGGAGAATCGCTCGAACCCAGGAGGTGGAGGTTGCAGTGAGCCAAGATGGTGCCATTGCACTCCAGCCTGGGTAACAAGAGCAAAACTCCGTCTCAAAAAAAAAAAAAAAAAAAAAAAAAAAAGAATGTAAACTAGAAGATAGTTCAGAAGAAATTACACAGAATTCAGCATGGGAGAAACAAAAAAGAAAAAGAATGGGAAAAGACATAGAGGATAAATAAAAACATCAAACATGTTTTTACTAATTGAAGTTCTAAAAGGAGATAAAAGAATAGAGCACAGATCATTTATGAAGAGAATGGCTAGAAATCTTTTAGAAATGGAGACGGATGTCTATCCACAGATTCAAAAACCCAATAAAATCTCAAGCAGTGTTTAAAAAAAAGAAATCTACTTCTAGTCACGTAAGAGTAAAACTGCCCCTAAAGAGTAAAACTCCTTATAAAGAGAAATCTCAAAAGCAGCCAGAGAAAGAAGACACATTGCCTCAAAATAGACTTATCAACACCATTGGTGTGATACTATCTCATGTACTAAAAGAAATAACTGCCAACCTTTTATATTTTCCAAAATCTCTTCTGGAAAACAAAAACTCTTTAAGAATTCGCCTTCGTCGAAAATTCTTAATGATGTACTCCAAGCAAAAAGAAAATTTCCTAGGTAAAAAGTCTAAGATGCAAGAAAGACAAACATGCAAAGGAAATGTAACTACCATATTACAGGTGTGGACTGTCAGCCTGACTGGTCACACTAGGGGCATTTTGTTACCAAAGCCTTGAAAGTACTAAAGGTCTGAGAGCCACTCTTCCTGGCACTGAAGGAAACAGGGCCCATCAGAGCAAACAAGTACCTCTTGCCTCCTTCATCTCCTTGGAAGCAAATGTTTGTAATCTCTGGTTTTGTCTAAAGTTTAATAACAGTATTTTTCATTCAGGTTGCTACCTATTAGTGGATGGTGAAATTAATTTGGTGGATCACATTCAGAATATTTTTTTTTAATCAGAAGAATACAAGCTGGGCTCAGTGACTCATACCTGTAATCCCAACAGTTTGGGAATACCAGGCAGGAGGATTGCTTGAGGACAGAAGTTCAAAATCGGCCTGGGCAACATGGCAAGAACCTATGGCTACAAAAATTTTAGAATATATCAGCCGTGGTGGCATGTGCCTGTAGTCCTAGCTACTCAGGAGGCTAAGGCAGCAGGATTGTTTATTATAAGGAATTTGAGGCTGCAGTCAAACTTCTGGTCGAAATCCTGGTCATGCCACTGCATTTCAGCCTGGGCGACAGAGTAAAATCCCATTTTTTTTTAAAAATTAAAATAGTATGTCAAACATTAGAATATGTTAGTAAGGGTAAGCAATTATTTCTTGAAACTCTACATATATGCATGAGTATTGGTCAATACCTGACTGTATCATCAGCTCTAGATATAAAATGTTTATGATGTTGGCTGTAAGTTTATGGGGAATAGTTTTCCTTTCTGTGGGTTTGGGTGTATTTGGGAAACATTAGCTTAGGGGGTAAAGTAGATTACCCAACTCTGAAAAGCAGCATCAAACTCCTTATAAAGAAACAAATAAACACAAACTCTTTATAAATAAACACATTAAATTTCAAGCAGATGGCATGAGCTGCTCAGAGTAGCCTGTTACAATTCTGTGTTAAAAGGTAAAATGACTTAGAGTGTAGCGGTAGTCCCCAAACAATTAATGTCAAATAGATACTGCTAAGTATAGATTGCTCCTGTCCTTGTATCACAAATGTTCATTCACCCTGCCCCCACACACATTAAAATTCAGCATAGTTCACAAATTGAGTGTTTCATTTCTATTTGAGATAGACTTTGGTAAGTCAGCTTTGCTCCCCGAGTAAGTTAGCCATATAGTAATTCTGTATGCAAAATTTGAATCTCAATTTTACTACTCAAGCAGGAAGTAAGTCATTTTTCTGTATCTTCTTTGCTCCCAGACTGGGTTACAATTTACAGATCTGAATATTGTCACTTGTACACCATATATACACAGAGGGGTAAAACTCTATACAAGTAAGTAAAGAGGAAAAAAAGCCCAACAACCCTGTAGGAAAATAGACCAAGCCTGTTATAGGCTTTTCTTTTTTTTTTTTTTTTTTTTTTCCTTTTTTTTTTTTTTTGAGACGGAGTCTCGCTCAGTCGCCCAGGCTGGAGTGCAGTGGCGCCATCTTGGCTCACTGCAAGCTCCGCCTCCCGAGTTCACGCCATTCTCCTGCTTCAGCCTCCCGAATAGCTGGGACTACAGGCGCCCACTGCCACGCCCAGCTAATTTTTTGCATTTTTAGTAGAGACGGGGTTTCACCGTGTTAGCCAGGATGGTCTCGATCTCCTGACCTCATGATCCGCCCACCTCGGCCTCCCAAAGTGCTGGGATTACAGGCGTGAGCCACCGCGCCCGGTCTGTTATAGGCTTTTTGGTCATCTCCAGACTGGCAGGAGGAGAATGCATACTCACTGTAAGTACCTGACTTGATTTGCAGAGGATATAGAACCTTATCAGAAAACAACCTTCCAAGGCAAGAGCAAATGCACCCTATCTCAGCACAGCTTTTCTCCAGTTCTTATTTACCTAAGGAGATTAATAGCTGCCAGGAACATTGTCTGCACAAGGGCAGGGGCCTGCCAGATCTGAGAACACAGCAAAATTTTTATTTTGTCAAAAATCTTGTACTCGGCTTATACCATTCATTTCAGGTGAACATACAACAGTCTGCATTTCAGTTTAGGGAAATGTTTACAGTCATCTGATTCTGTTTATTCTTGGGAACGAGGTTACCTCACTGGGAACACATAACCAGTGCCAAGTTGTCCATCCCTAAGCGTTATTTCTTCCTCTTACTTTCTAGAAGTTCTAAAGATTGTGGAAGCCAGACTTCTCAGAATTCTTTGCCCTCATTCACTCCTCCAGACATTCATGCCTTTGTATAATCTCTTCCCCCTGAGAGCCAGTAGGTTAACCTAATGAGTTATTTTTAACCAGTAGAATACAGCAAAAGTGACAGATTACAAGAGATTGTGGCTTCTATCTTGCTAGCAGACTCTCTCTGCCTTCGTTGCTTGAACACTTTGATGAAACAAGCTACCATCCCAGACAGGCCCATAGGCAAGGAACAGGCCATCAGCTTAGCAGCCTTGAGGAACTAAATTCTTCCAACTAGCACATAAGTTTGGAAGTAGATTCTTCTCCAGTCCAGCCTTCAGATGAGACCCCAGCCATGCCAACATCTTGATTGCAGCCCTGTGAGAGACCTTGAAAACAACCGTTTCTGATCTCCTGACCCACAGAAACTGTGAAATGTGTTAAGGTACTAAGTTTGCAGTAATTTGTTATGCAGCAGATTATAAATAATATGCAGATAAAACCAGACAGAACAGAAAAATAAATGAAAATGGCTTTAACTCTAGAGTTTCCCCATGTAAAATTTTGAAAATGCTTCTCTGCCTGAGATCAAACTGTGGTACATGTATATGTATGAAAACATAAAAAGGTGTCTGGAAGGGTAATACCAAGTTAAATATCTTTATCCAAGAGGAATGAAAACCAGTATTCACACAGAAACATATGCACAAACCTTGTGAATACATTAAAAACCAGTGAACTGTGCACTTTGAAAAGGTGAATTATGTGGTATATGAATTATATCTCCAAAACATTTCATGAAAAATCTGTACACAATTATTCATAGAAACTTTCTTTAAAATTGCTAAAAACTAGGAAGATCTCAGTTATCCTTCAACTAGCAAATGAATAAACAAACTGGTACAGCCATGCAGTTTAATACTGCTCAGCAATAAAAAAAGAATGCACTGCCAGTACATGGATAATTCTCGAATGCATTATGCCAGTTGACAGAGGTCAGACTCAAAAGACTATGTACAGTGTGATTCTACTTATATGACATTAGGAAAAAAGCAGAACTGTAAGGACAGAAAACAGGTTAGTGGTTGCCAAGGAGTGGGAGAAGCAGCCAGGGAGAACTTTGAGGAGGTGAAAATGTGCCAGGCCTTGGTCGGTGGTGGTACATAACTGTGCATTTGTCGAGACTCAGTGCTATATGCTGAAAAGGGCAGGTTTTACTATAAGTAAGTTGTACCTCAATAAACATGATTTTTAAATGATTAAAACTTTGGTTTTTGTTTTGGTTAAGTTTTAAGGTTTACCATAAATCTATTGATTTTAGATTCTAAGTTGCATATAAGCTTCTGTTTTAAAAGAATTTTATTTTTCATTCTCTTATTGTCAACAATATTTAGTTGTGCTAGAAATCTTATTTTGGAATTGTTTAATAGAGAAAGACAATAAATAATGTTCAAGAACAGACATTGATTCATAACATCAAAGTATGTTATGAGAAGATGGTATTTCAGAATAGAGGAAGAATTTCTTATGTGCTGGTAGGATTGTTTGTAGAGAATCATTTCTGCATAATTTTCATAGCTGGATTTCTTTAATAAAGCCATTCAGAGGTTAAGTTCTAGATTGCTTCATGTTGCTTATCAATGTTTTAAAGCTAAAATAAAAGTAGCTGTTAGGTTGGCTCAACCAGAAATTCAGTATATCCTTTAAAAAGAGAAATTTAGTAAGTAATATGTCTAAAGGATGACATATGGATGGATGCAGTGGCTCATGGCTATAATCCCAACACTTTGTGAGGCTGAAGTGGGAGGACCACTTGAGCCCAGGAGTTTGAGACCAGCCTGGAAAACAGTGAGACCCACATCTCTACAAAAAAAAAAAAAAAAAAAAAAAAAAAAAAACTTACCCAGGCATGTTGGCACACATCTTATGGTGCCAGTTACTTGGGAGGCTGAGGTGGGGGAATCACTTGAGCCTGGGAGACCAAGGCTGCATTGAAGTCTCATCACGCCACTGCACTCCAGCCTGGGCAACAGAGCAAGACCTTGTCTCAACAAAAAAGAAACCCCCCAGCCCCCCAAAAAGGCATGTAATCAGTAAAAAAGACATTCTTTGCTTATATTGTAGAGTGGTTCTAAAATACAGATTTTACATTGAGAAATTGTAATACTCTCTTTTTACTTTCCAAAGGTGAGGAGGAAAACGCTTCCCGTTCTTCTGGATGGGCATCCTATCTTCATAGTTGGTCTGGACTTCGATAGATTGATGGAAGGAGTATTTTTATTAACCAAATAGAATCTATTTACAAAAATGGTTCATGTATATTACCATCATCCTTTTGTCCAAAAGTGTGTATATATGTTTGCATCTACATATATTTGTACATCTATATGACAGATGTATTTTAAAAGTTTCAACTTAAAGTAAAAGTACAACAGCTTGAAGTGTTGATACCAGGCGACAGCCCTCTGACTCATGTGATCTCCCGTGCATGCTGCCAGAATAAAACCACCAGGAATGAATTCACTCCCCACTCCTCTGGAACCTCAGGACCCATTGCTCGGCAGTACTGTGAATTTTGAAGTTAAACTAAATTTTGGTACCATACCAACTGGAATTTAGGCTTTAAAAATAATGTTTCAAGGCCGTGTGTGGTGATTCAGGCCTGTAATCCCAGCACTTTGGGAGGCTGAGGCTGGAGAATCACTTGAGGCTAGTGCGCTGTTATCGTACCACTGCACTCCAGCTCGGGGAACAGAGCGAGACCTTGTCTCTAAAAATAATAATAATAATACAATAAAAATAATGTTTTATGACTATTTATTGCAAGGTCAGATTTGTAGATTGTTATTAGTTATAAATTGTTGAGAAATTTTTGTGATTAGAATATGAAGGAAAAAGCTTTATTGGTAAAAGTAACATGTTTATTAAGGGGCTATGAAGTAAATATGCTGCAGTTAATTATGCTAAGTTGAAATATAATTTAGTTACTTTAAAATAAACTGTTCTTTTTTTCTTTAAAGTATATTCTCTCAAAACTCACGATGTTGTCAGAGCCCTAGAGCTGGCTAGTGTAACACTGACTCTGAATAGGCAGGCCCACCCCCTGAGTTGAGGTGATTTCATGCTATCTGTCCGGGCTCTTGGTATGGTGTCGCTACATGCAAGCCATGAATCTGTTTTGAGAATCCTCTCCATTTTCCCAAATGAAAACCTATCACAACAGTAACTATATCACTCAGCATTGTATCTTAAGTATAAAACTGGTGCTTTCAATGTTGTGGCAGATAGTGTTCCGTAAGCTTTCCATCAGCTTTCCAGCAGAAGGGATTTTAGAAAGACACCTTGGAGGTCCGTGCTACATCTTCACAGTTCCTCTGAATAAACTTAGGTGGTAGCGTTACTTGCCTTTGATGCCTCTGCATATGTTTTAATGACTAGATCAAAATTGTAGTGTTCTTAAATCAAAAATTTGATAATTCTATTTTTAATATTTATGTGTTAATCACCACACAGTATGCTCTCTGAAGTTCTCTTAAGCCTTCAGTTTATACTCTTAATTCTCATTCTGAGCTGGAGAACTGACTTTGCACTTTGATTATGCAGAACATTGGTTTCCAATTTAGTTTAACTGAAATTTGCTGCTGATATGTTGAGTTTGTTCTTTAAATAATATCTCATATATCTGTCTTTCCTCCTGTCTTAGAAGAACAGACCTAACTAGTGAATGTATTAATGAAAATGCATCTATTTCAGAGCTGACATGAAGAGTTTAGTTTTTTTACTTTATAAACTGTGAATTTGAGTATGCCACCTGCCTACAATGTAACGAATCATATTTAAATATATTTTACTTTCTCTTTGACTTTAGACCTTTTGAAGTCTGTATAAACTTGTTTTAAAATATAGTCTCTGCTTATGAATGTCATAACAAAAATACCTTTTTGCATGATAAAAAATTATTACTTTGATTACAAAAGGCCTATTCTTTCATGGTTTCCTCAATGAGAGGAAGTGTAATGATTATTTTAATATTTCTATTAAATATGTTTAACTTCTATTAAATATACATAAAAATATGTATATTTTTATGGCTGTTCTTTTATGTTAGACACTGTCTCTTTGGGGTTGTTCGTTGGTTTATGAAATGGAACTGCAAACTCCTTTACTACTGGCCTTACATGATTGGGACCTATTAGGTGGTTGAGAGAATGTCGGCCAACTCTTTGATATCCGCCAGGTAGACCATGGTACCTGCCATGTCTGACACCCTGCATCCAGCTAAAACTAGAAATAGCACTGGGCCTCCCTGTGGACAAGACACTGATTTGACCAGAAGCAGATGTCTGGCTAAGGCTGCCAACGTAAGGTTGGCCTTAGATGAAGGGCTTTGTTTAGTTAGGGGCAGAGGTCATTAATTTCTTTTTTTTTTTGAGACAGAGTCTCGCTCTGTCGCCCAGGCTGGAGTGCAGTGGCGTGATCTCAGCTCACTGCAACCTCCACCTCCCAGGTTCACGCCATTCTCCTGCCTCAGCCTCCTGAGTAGCTGGGACTACAGGCGCCCGCCACCACGCCCAGCTAATTTTTTGTATTTTTAGTAGAGATGGGCAGGACTACAGGTGCACACCACCAAGCCCAGTTGATTTTATTTTTATTTTTAGTAGACATGGGGTTTCACCACGTTAGCCAGGATGGTCTCGATCTCCTGGAGATAACTAATTTCTTTGGATGTTTGGACTGGGAGATGGGGAGAGACAGAGCAGACAGAGAACACAGATGCCACAAGGAGGAGGAACAGAGCTAACCCCGGATAGGACTGGATACAGCAGCCAGACCAAGAGAGGCATCTGATGAGAAGCAGCTCTTCAGCCCTGGGCCTAGTGCACACATTTCTCCTTGGTTTCTTAAGAGCCAAATTTGACTGGGCACAGTGGCTCAAGCCTGTAATCCCAGCACCTTGGGAGGCTGAAGTGGGTGGATCATGAGGTTAAGAGATCAAGACCATCCTGGCCAACATGGTGAAACCCCATGTCTACTAAAAATAAAAATAAAATCAACTGGGCTTGGTGGTGTGCACCTGTAGTCCTAGCTACTTGGGAGGCTGAGGCAGGAGAATCACTTGAACCCAGAAGACAGAGTTCAGTGAGTTGAGATCACACCACTGCACTCTAGCCTGGCAACAGAGTGAGACTCCGTCTAAAAAAAAAAATAAAGCCAAATTCATACAGTCCCTGAGGAGTGGGAACGGATGCACATCTCTTGTGTACAATAAGCTATGCTTGTGCTCTGAACAGTGTAAGATTGAGAATTGTATTTCTTAGTTTGGCAGAATTGTAGCTGAATTACTAACAAGGCACTGAGAAGGCATACTGTACTTTGTATTCTTTTTAAAGTCCATGTTAGGTAGTGGTGTAGTTGGAAGTGTATAGTACTGAGGATGTAAAGTTTCCCCTAAAAATCGTTGGTATTTGGTGAATGGCATAACACATCAAAAAATTGGTTGTATCATATGATTAAATTGCAATGTAATGATTTCAGCTTGGTGGAAGACTTCTACTTTGTCTTGGTATCTGAAAATCCCCTTTGCTTCAAACTTAATACACACCAAGGAAAACAACCTGATAACAATTTTGCAAGCGTCTTTGAGCTAATGCTTTTTCATGGGTATTAAAAAGCAGTGAGTTATTTATGTATAATTTCTATGTAGAAAGAAAATATTTGTTCCATTCAAGATACGATTACACAAAAAGGACCTTCAAATTATTATATACATAGAGAAAATTCCTATAAATAGGCTGGGCGCGATGGCTCACACCTGTAATCCTAGCAGTTTGGGAGGCCAAGGTGGGCAGATCACCTGAGGTCAGGAGTCCAAGACCAGCCTGGCCTATATGGTGAAACCTTGTCTCTACTAGAAATACAAAAATTACCCAGGTGTGTTGGCCCATGCCTGTAGTTACAGCTACTCAGCAGGCTGAGGTAGGAGAATTGCTTGAACTCGGGAGGGGAGACTACAGTGAGCCAAGATCACACCACTGCACTCCATTCTGGATGACAAAGCGAGACCCCATCTCAAAAAAGGAAAGAAAATTCCTATGAAGAAACACTATGCCTCTGAGTTTCAATAATAGAGATGATTAACCCAGTTTCCCTGCAAGGATGTGCTCACTGTGAACAGATGTAGTGGTTACCACCCCAGATGTCTGCCTAGCATTTGAAACAACAGTCCCTGTCACCTCTGCCTCTCTCTGGGAACTTTTGCCCCACCACCATACAGAGGGGCAGTAGGCCCAGCCATAATCAACTGAAACAGAGAGTTCTGACCTGAGCCTAGGCAGTTAGGTTTTCTCAGGAATATGGATCTGGGACTAAAGAATCAAGTCAGCATCTTCCTGTGACTGGAATTGTAGCATGTAAGTACAGAAGCTTTGGAGTGCCCAGAAAGAGCAGAGAAAACCAGCCAAGAGAGTGCCAGCTTTAATGTGACATAAGAGGTCAACAAAATTGTGAAGTGAGTATTCTGGGGACCTGAGAGTCAAGGGACTGGATTCTGTACAATGCCTCTGCATCATCATAGTAAACTTCCTACACATACTTTGAAAGTGAGTATCAGATATTTTGGAGCACAGTATAATGGTAAAGTATAAACTGAACTTACACAAGGACACCACAATTTCTGCTTCACTGACGAATAACTTGGGGAACGTTCTTGACTGCTCTGAGCCCCCATTTCTTTATCTGAAAAAAGGAGATAAATTACATAGTTGTGAGTTATTGGATGACATAAAACCCAGCACAGAGGGCCGGGCACAGTGGCTCACGCCTGTAATCCCAACACTTTGGGAGGCCGAGGTGGGCGGATCATGAGGTCAGGAGATCGAGACCATCCTGGCTAACACGGTGAAACCCTGTCTCTACTAAAAATACAAAAAAATTAGCCAGGTGTGGTGGTGGGTGCCTGTAGTCCCAGCTACTTGGGAGGCTGAGGCAGGAGAATGGCGTGAACCTGGGAGGTGGGGGTTGCAGTGAGCCGAGATTGCTCCACTGCACTCCAGCCTGGGCGACAGAGCCTACCTGTTCCGTGAAACACAGCAATATTGAAATTAGGCAAATTACAAACCCTACAATGCCTTCTAAGTGTTTAAGTCATAGAAAGACACACATCTCTCACTCAAAATCAAAAGCTAGAGATAATTAAGCTTAGTGAAGAAGGCAAGTCAAAAAGCTGAGACTGAGGCCAAAAGCAAGGCCTTTTTTGCTTTGTTGTTTTTAAGATTCAAGGAGTACATATGCAGGTTTGTTACAAGAGTATATTGCATAATACTGAGGTTTGGATATTACTCCCTTGTTGGATGAATCGTTTGCAAATATTTTCTCCAACTTTGCAGATTGCCTCTTCACCTTGTTGACTGTTTCCTTTGCCGTGCAGAAACTTTGTAGTTTGATATATATCATTTGTCTATTTTTGCTTTTGTTGCCTATGCTTTTGAGGTCTTAGCCATAAAATATTTGCCTAGACCAATGTCCTGACGCATTTTTGCTGTGTGTTCTTCTAGTAGTTTCATAGTTTCAGGTCTTACATTTAAGTCTTTAATCCATTTTTAGTTGATATTTGTATATGGTAAGAGATAGAGGTCTCATTTTGATTTTCTGAGTGTGAGTATCCAATTTTCCCAGCATCCTTTATTGAAGAAACTCATTTATCTTCAACACAGTAGAAGCCATGTATGACAAACCCATAGCCAACATCATACTGACTAGCAAAAAGTTGAAAGCTTTTCCTCTAAGAACTGGAAAAAGACAAGGATGCCCCCTTTCACCACTCTTAATCAACATAGTAAAGTAAATATTAGCCAGAAAAATTAGGATAAGAGAAAATGTGTTAGTGTATACTTGTTCATAATAGTCTGTAATGATCCTTTGTATTTTTGTGGTATGAGTTTTAATGTTTCCTTTTTTTATTCCTTATTTTCTTGGCTCTTTTCTCTTTTTCTCATGGTTAGCTAGTGATTTGTTGATTTTGTTTATCTTTTCAAAAAACTAAATTTCATTGAAGTTTTATACTTTTTTAAGTCTCAAATTTATTTATTTGTACTCTGATCTTTATTATTTATTTCCTTGTACTAATTTTGGTTTTGGGTTTGTTCCTTTTTCTAATTCCTTGATATGTATCATTTGGTTGTTTATTTGAAATTTTTATACTCTTGATATCAGTGTTAATTGCTATAAATTTCTCTTAATATTGCTTTTGCTATATCTCATAGGTTTTTTTGTTCTTGTCGTTTGTTTTGTTTGTGTGTTTGTTTGTTTTCTGAGATTGAGTTTCACTCTTGTCACCCAGGCTGGAGTGCAGTGGTGTGTTCTCAGCTCACTGCAACCTCTGCCTCCTGGGTTCAAGCGATTCTCCTGCCTTAGCCTCCCAAGTAGCTGTGATTACAGGCACCTGCCAACATGCCTGGCCCTTTTTTTTTTTTTTTTTTTTTTGTATTTTTTTAGTGGAGATGGGGTTTTGGCATGTTGGACAGGCTGGTCTTGAACTCCTGACCTCAGGTGATCCACCTGCTTCGGCCTCCCAGAGTGCTGGGATTACGGGTGTGAGCCACTGCGACCGGCCTATAGGTTTGTATGTTGTGTTTCTTTTGTCATTTGTTTCAAACATTTTAAAAATTTCTTTCCTGATTTCTCTATAGATCTATTAGTCATTCAGGAGCAGGTTTTTAATTTTTGTATATTTGCTTTATTTTGAAATTTTCTGTTATTGATTTCTAGTTTTATTCCTTTGTGATCAGAAGAGATACTTGATATGATTTCAACTCTTTTAAATTTGCTCAGCCTTGTTTTATGGCCAAATCACATGGTCCATCCTGGAGAATGTATTATGTACTTATGAATAGAATGTGTATTCTGTAGCTGTTGAATGTAATCTTCTATAAATGTCTCTTAGGTCCATTTGTTCTAAAGTGCACTTTAAATTCATTGTTTCTTTGTTGAATGTCTGCCTAGGTGACCAGTTTAATGCTGAGAATGGGCTGTTGAAGTCTCCAACTACTATTTTATTGAAGTATATCTCTCCCTTTAGATCTAATAATAATTGATTTTTATATATGGCACTCTGGTGTTGGGTACATAGATAATATTTAGAATTGTTACATCCTCTTGCTGAATTGATCCTTTTATTACTATATACTGATTTTCTTTGTCTCCTTTTACTGCTTTTGACTTAAAGTCAGTTTTATCTGGTATAAGTATAGCTAGTTCTGCTCACTTTTGGTTTCTGTTTTTGTGGAATAACTTTTTCCATCCCTTCATTTTCAGTCTATACATGTTTTTACAGGTGAAGTGAGTTCCTCATAGGCAGCATATGGTTGGGTTATTTTTTTAAAAATCCATTAAGCCAATCTATATTTTTCAAGTGGAGAATTTAATCCATTTACATTCAAGATTATTATTGATTGGTGAGGACTTATTCCTGTGATTTTGCTAATTTTTTTCTGGTCATTTTGTGTATTATTTGTTCCTTTCTTATTATTTATCAGTTTGGTGGTTTTCTGTAATGCTAAATTTGATTCTTTTTCTTATTTGTGTATCTGCTCTACCAGTGAGTTTTATACTTTTGCTTGTTTCCAATGATAATGCTTATTATTTTTTCACCTCTAAATATAGGACTCCCTTGAGAATTTCTTTTAAGGTTGATCTGGTGGTGATAAATTCCCTCATTGTTTTCCTGCCTGGGAAAGACCTATTTCTCCCTCATTTCTGAAGCATAGCTTTTCTGGGCATAGTATCCTTTGTTGGTAGTTTTCTTTTTTCAGCACTTTGAATATACCATCCCACTTTCTCCTGGCCTGTAAGGTTTCTGTGGAGAAATATGCTGTTATTCTAATGGGGAGTCTGTTATATTTGAGTTGATGCTTTTCTTTTGCTTTTTTTAGATTTCTATGTATTTGACTTTTGACACTTTGACTATAATGTGGCTTGAGGAGGGCCTTTTGATGTTGAATCTATTTGGGAACCTTTGAGCTTCCTGAATTTGGATGTCCACATATTTCCCCAGATGGGAAGTTTTCAGTTATTATTCTTTAAAGTAGGTTTTTTTCCATATATTTTCCCTTCTTCTTCTGTAACTTCCATAATATAAAAATTTATTCAGCTAATAGTGTCCTGTAAGTCTTACAATCTTTCTTCACTGTTTTTCATTTTTATTTCTCTTTTCTTTCTCTCTGACTGGATAATTTTAGATGACCTATCTTTAAGTTCAGGGATTCTTCTGCTTGATCCAATCTGCTATAGAAGCTCTGTATTGTATATTTTGTTTTATTCATTGAATTCTTCAGCTGCAGGATTTCTATTTGGTGCTTTTTTTATGATTTCTATCTCTTTATTGAATTTCTTGGGGTTTTTTTGTTGTTTGTTTTTTGAGATGGAGTCTCGCTGTATCACTTATGCTGGAGTGCAGTGGCGCGATCTCAGCTCACTGCAAGCTCCACCTCCCTGGTTCAAGCAATTCCCCTCCCTCAGCCTCCTGAGTAGCTGAGATTACAGGTGCATGCCACCACGCCTGGCTAATTTTTTTGTATTTTTAGTAGAGACGGGGTTTCACCATGTTGGCCAGACTGGTCTTGAGCTCCTGACCTCAGGCAATCTGCCTACCTCAACCTCCCAAAGTGCTGGGATTACAGGTGTGAGTCACTGTGCCCAGCGAAATTTCTTGTTTATATCATGAATTGTTTTTCTGATTTTTTAATTGTCTATCTGTATTTTCTTATATTTCATTGAGTTTTCTTAAGATCATTATTTTGAATTTCTTTTGCAGCAACTCATTGATTTTCTTTTCTTTTATTTATTTTATTTTATTTTATTTTATTTTATTTTATTTTATTTTTTTTGAGACAGAGTCTCACTATGTCACCCAGGTTGGAGAGCAGTGGCACAATCTCAGCTCGCTGCAACCTCCACTTCCTGGGTTCAAGTGATTCTCCTGCCTCAGCCTCCCCAAGTAGCTGGGATTACAGACACTTGCCATACCATGCCCAGCTAATTTGTGTGTGTGTGTGTGTGTGTGTGTGTATTTTTAGTAGTAGAGACAGGGTTTCATCATGTTGGCCAGGCTGATCTCGAACTCCTCACCTCAGGTGTTCCACCTGCCTCAGCCTCCCAAAGTGCTGGGATTACAGGCCTGAGCCACTGGGCCAGGCCCATTGATTTTCTTTTCATTGCAGTCTGCTACTAGCATTATGTTTTTAAATGGTGTCATATTTTCTTGCTTTTCATATTGTGTGTCCCTTTATTGATGTCTGTGCATCTGGTGGAACAATCACTTCTAAACTTTCTGGAGTGACTTTCGAAGAGAAAGACTTTTACCTGCAGTTTGATTTCAGTGTTCCAGTTGAAAAGAGTGTAGTGACTCTGTTTCTAGATAGGTGCAGTGGTGCAATCTTTATAACCCTCTTCGGCTGCACTGCACTCAACATCAGCATTAACTGTGGGCACCTCAGTGGTCTAGGCTGTAGATGTTTGTGGCAGTGACAGCATAGGTTGTTCATGTTCCTGATGTCAAGGACTTTTGGTATCCTATTCTCATTTTCCTCACAATGGGGAGACTTAGCTGAGGTGATCCCTCATTGTGTCAAATCTCACTCAACCTACAATCAGCTGCAGCAGTGCTAAGTTCCAGGTGCAGGTGCTCAGAGCAGCTGTGAGGCCAAGGTCCTAGACTCTGGGTCTCACAAATCTACTGTGGCATTTGGGTCTTGGGTACAGGTTGGCTTTCTATGGCAGGGTTGGATGTGGGTTGCCCACAGAGCTAGGATCTGTGACTCCGATGGACCCCCTAGCAGCTGAGGCCCTGGGGGCTGATTTGTAACTGTGATTCTCCCCCAAGGTCAGGGCACAGCACCGACCTGACTTCGTGGAGGAAGGGCTGCTCTGGAGGTTTGAGCTTGGGGAGCAGGGGATGGCTGCATTATGGGAACCTGAGCTGATACAGTTCAGTGGCAACTTCAGTCTCAGGGGATGAGGCACTATGTAGTAATGACTCTAAAGCCTGGGGTGATGGGGCTCAGCAGTTTCCCAGACTCTGTGATACTAGGTGCAACAGCAGCAAATACCACAGAATAACAAAGCACAGCTGTCAGTCGGACTCTGAGAGAGGGCACGGAACAATATAGTGGTGACTCCACTCCCAAGGGATAGTTATGTCTCAGCTGTTCAGATTCTAGGGGGGATATTCTAGCTCCAGGGAATCAGGGTACTAGAATTGTTCAGCCTGCAGGTGGATGTCTCAGTTCAACCACTGCTCCATTTCCCTGGGATGCGGGTACTGTGTCAGCTCAGCTCTGAAATGCTTAGCTACTCAGCCCAGCCAAGGCACCATTTTCCCAGGAGACAAAGTGCCTCTTCAGCTCAGGCCTGGAGGGTGTCGCTCTTCTGGCTGCCAGGGACCATTTCCATAGGATGGCAGTGCAGCTTCAGCTGAGGTACGGGAATGTAGCAACCATGCTGGGCAGTAAAGGCACCATTTCCTGGGATTCAAGCTGCTGCTTCAAGTTAGGCACCAGGAAGTAATGACTACTCTGAGCAGCCAAGTACTGCTTTCCCAGGAGGCAGGGTACTGCTTCTGCTGTGGCCCAAGGGGGCAAGGAGAGAGGTAGGTGGAGTGGTTTCACCTCCATTGGCCCCATAAGGAAGGGTGTAACAGCTGTTCACAGCTCAGCTTAGGGATTTTGTACCAACAGGCTAAGATGTTTCAGTAGCAGCTTAGCCTCAGGAATGAAAGGGAGCCATGAACACTCACCCCCAAAGCAAGACACACACCAGCCATAGTTCCAGTTACAAGATGTATAACGCAGTAGACACACAGGCCACAGGGCACAGGGCACAGAGTCAGCTCCTTCTCTGAGGGGAGCACAGCTTTGTGGACTCCAGGCAGCTCCCTCAGCTAGGTTTAGTGCATGTCAGAACTGCAGGGCACCCCAGTGGTGAGGTCTGTGGGTGTCTAGGGTGTTGATGAGGGTTGCTAGGATTCTCTTGCTTACCTCCTTACTGTAGGGAGAAGTTCCTCCTGGTTCCCAGTTGATCCTAGTGGTGGAGGCCCAGCCTTTCCTTCTGTTCTTCATGTGGCCGTCCCAAGTTTCTGTACTCACCAGAGTTTCCGTGACTTCTCTAATGCACTCAGGTTCTTCCTCTGTTATTTTCATTAAAATGTAGTTCTTTGGCCAGGCGCAGTGGCTCATGCCTGTAATCCCAGCACTTTGGGAGGCCGAGACGGGCGGATCACAAGGTCAGGAGATCGAGACCATCCTGGCTAACATGGTGAAACCCCATCTCTACTAAAAATACAAAAAATTAGCCAGATGTGGTGGCGGGCGCCTGTAGTCCCAGCTACTCGGGAGGCTGAGGCAGGAGAATGGCATGAACCCAGGAAGCAGAGCTTGCAGTGAGCCGAGATCGCACCACTGCACTCTAGCCTGGGAGACAGCAAGACTCCGTCTCAAAAAAAAAAAAAAAAAAAAGTAGTTGTTTACTCATTCTTGTGGCTGTCTTTATTAGGGTGATGAGCACTAAGGGCCCCTAGTTAACCATCTTCCTGATGTCACTCCAGAGTTTCTCCAAGTTTAGAAATTGTTATCATCCCCCCGAAGAAAAGCTACCCATGGGCAGTCCACCGCAGTTCAAGAAACCACTAATCTACTTTCCACCCATAGATTTGCCTATTCTGGACTTTTTATATAAATGAAATCATATATAATCCTTTGTGATTGACTTCTTTCACTTAGCATAAGGTTTCCAAGGTTCATC
Source organism: Chlorocebus sabaeus (assembly GCF_047675955.1). Taxonomy (NCBI): domain Eukaryota; kingdom Metazoa; phylum Chordata; class Mammalia; order Primates; family Cercopithecidae; genus Chlorocebus; species Chlorocebus sabaeus. The sequence continues at coordinate 96,212,461 of NC_132917.1, read as the reverse complement.
CACATTGTAGCATGTATCAATACTTCATTCCTTTTCATTGCTGAATAATATTTCATTGTAAAACATACCATATTTTATCTATTCATCAGTTGATGGACATTTGGGTGTTTCTAACATTTTGCTACTATGAACATTGCTGCTATGAAAATTTGCATACAAGGTTTTGTGTAGATATATGTTTTCATTTACTTTGAATACATATCTAAGAGTGGAATTGTTGGGTCATATGTTAACTCTATATTTAACTATTTGAGGAACTGCCAAATTATTTTCTAAAGTGACAGCTCCACTTTATAATCTCACCTATAAGGTATGAGGTTTCATTTTCTCCATGTTCTCCCTAATGCTTACATCTGCCATTTTTATTATAACCATCCTAGCAAATGTAAAGTGGTATCTTACTGTGGTTTTGATTTGCATTTCCCTAAGGACTGAAGATGTTGCATTTTTCATGTGCTTTGTATGTCTTCTTTGGAGAAATGTCTGTTTAGATTATTTGCTCATTTTAAAAATTGGTTCAGCCAGGCGCAGTGGCTCACACCTATAATCCCAGCACGTTGGGAGGCTGAGGCAGGTGGATCACCTGAGGTCAGGAGTTCAAGACAACCAGCCTGACCAACATGGTGAAACCCCATCTCTACTAAAAATACAAAAATTAGCTGGATGTGGTGGCGCATGCCTGTAATCTCAGCTTCTCAGGAGGCTGAGACAGGAGAATTGCTTGAACCTGGGAGGCGGAGGTTGCCGTGAGCCGAGATTGCGCCACTGCACTCCAGCCTGGGCGACAGAGCAAGACTCCGTCCCAAAAATAAATAAATAAATAAATACATATATATGTATGTAAAATAAAAATTGGTTTAGTCTTTTTATTACTTAGCTGTAAGTCTCCTTTATATGTTGTAGATATAAATCACTTATCATATATGTGATTTATGAACATTTTTCCCATTTTATGGATTGCCATTTTAATTTTTTTTCTTTGAGAAAGGATCTCACTCTGTTACCCAGGCTGGAGTGCAGTGGTGTGAGCATGGCTCACTGCAGCCTTGACCTCCTGGGCTCAAGCAATCCTCACATCTCAGCCACCCAAGTAGCTGGGAGTACAGGCATACACCACCATGCCCAGCTAATTTTTTAAAAAAATTTGTAGAAATGGGGTCTCACTCTGTTGTCCAGGCTGATCTCAAACTCCTGAGCTCAAGCAATCCTCTGCCTTGGCATCCCAAAGTGCTAGGATCACAGGCTTCAGCCACGGCACCCAGCCTGTTTTTACTTTCTTGATGATATCATTTCTAGTACAAAAGTTTTTCACTTTGATTAAATCAAATTTTATTTTTGGCCTGTGCTTTTGGTGTCATATCCAAGGCACCATTGCCTAATCCAATTTCACAAAGATTTATTCCCATATTCTTTTCTAAGAGTATTATAGTTTTAGCTCTTAGATTTAGGTATGTGATCCATTTTGAGTTAATTTTTTTTGTGATATAGAAATGGGTCCAGCTTCATTCTTTGCATGTTGACATCCAGTTTTCTCAGCACCATTTATTGAAAACATTCTTCTTTCCTTACCAAAATGTCTTGGCTTCTTTGTTGAAAGTCAATTAACCACAAATGTAAAGGTTTATATCTGGACTGTAAATTCTATTCCATTGGTCTATCTATATGTATGTATGCCAGTACTACACTGTCTTGATCACTGCAGTTGTGTAGTAAGGTTTGAAACTGAGAGGTGTCCCCCAGCTTCGTTCTTCAAGATTTATTTGCCTCTTCTGAGTCCTTTGCATTTCCATGAGAATTGCAGGATCAACCTATCAGGCTTTGCAAAAACACAAGCTGGGATTTTGATAGAGATTGTTTTGGATCTGCAGATCAACTTGGGGAGTATTGCCATCTTAACAGTATTGGTCTCCCAATCCATGAACATCAGATGTCTTTTTATTTATATATTATAGGTCCTCTGTAATTTCTTTTGGCACAGTTTTGTGGTTTTCCATGTACAATCTTGCATTTCATTGTTAAATTTACACCGAAGATATTGTTTCCAATGACATTATAAATGAAAATGTCTCTCCTTCCTTCCTTCTTTCCTTCCTTCTTTCCTTCCTTCTTTCCTTCCTTCTTTCCTTCCTTCCTCTCTCTCTTTCTTTCTTTCTCTTTTTTTCTTTCCTTTCTTTTGAGACACAGTCTCGCTCTGTTATCCAGGCTGGAACACAGTGGCACAATCATGGCTCACTGCGGCCTTGACCTCCCCAGGCTCAGGTGATTGTCTCACCTCATCCTCCCAAATAGCTGAGACTACAGGCATGCACCACCATGCTCAGCTAATTTTTAAAATTTTGTAGAGAGAGGGTCTCACTGTGCTGCCCAGGCTAGTCTCAAACTCCTGGGCTCAAGTATTGGAATTGAGCCTCCCAAGATGCTGGGATTACAGGTATGAGCCACCATGCCCAGCCTCAGAAATGTTTTCTTTTATCTTTTTTTTCTTTTCTTTTCTTTTCTGAGATGGAGTCTCGCTCTGTCACCCAGGTTAGAGTGCAGTGGTGCAATCTCGGCTCACTGCAACTCTGCCTCCCGGATTCACGCCATTCTCCTGCCTCAGCCTCCCAAGTAGGTGGGACTACAGGCACCCACCACCACGTCCGGCTAATTTTTTGTGTATTTTTATTAGAGACGGGGTTTCACCATGTTAGCCAGGATGGTCTCAATCTCCTGACCTCATGATCTGCCCTCCTCAGCCTCCCATAGTGCTGGGACTACAGGCATGAGCCACCATGCCCTGACAAAATGTTTTCTTAATTTCATGTTTTGATTGTTCATTGCTTGTGTATAGAAATACAATTGATTTTCTGTATACTAATTTTGTTTGAATCCTGCAAACATGTTGAACTGTTTATTAGTTCTAATTACAGTCCTGCACTGCACAACAATGTTTTGGTCAATCATGGACTCCATATACAATGGTAGTACCATGAGATTATAAGGGAACTGCCCTATATAGTTGTGCCTTTTTTATCTTTTATGCCATATTTTTACTGTACCTTTTCTATGTTTACATATGTTTAGATACACCAATGCTTAACCATTGTGTTACAGTTGCCTATAGTATTCAGTACAGCAACTGAATGCTGTACAGGTTTGTAGTCTAGAAGCAATAGGCTATACTATATAGTCTAGGTGTGTAGCAGGGTATACCATCTTGGCTTGTGTGAATATACTCTATGATGTTTGCACAACAACAGTCATCTAGTATTGCATTTCTCAGAATGTATCCCCATCATTAAGCAATGCATGAGTATACAAGATCATGTTATATGCAAATAAAGATGACTTTACCTCTTCCTTTCCATTCTTAAAGCCTTCTATTTATTTGTCTTGCCTAATTTCCCTGGGTAGAACTTTTGGTACAATGTTGAATAGAAGTGGTGAGAGAAGATATACTTGTCTTGTTTCTGATCTTAGAGGGAAAGAATTCAGTCTTTTACCGTTAAATATGATATTAGCTGTGGGATTTTCATAGATGTCCATTATCAGGTTGAAGAAGTTTATTTCTATACCTAGTTTGTTGAGTTTTCTATTATGAAAGACTTGGGTTTTTTCAAATCCTTTTTCTGTGTCTATTGAAATAATCATAAGCTTATTTATTCTATTAATATGGTGCACTCTTACATTGACTGACTTTTGGATGTTAAACCAACCTTGTATTCCCCGGAAAGGAGTTGATATTTGAAGCTTAAAGATGAGGAATCTCTATTTCAGTGTATTATACTTTTATTGCTATTACTACTTATTACCATTATATTATACTTATACCATAGTATATTATGCTTTTATTACTATTGTGGTATATATTTGAAATTTTTCATAATAAAAAGCTACTAAAATGAAATGAACAGAAAGGTTGCTGAAGAATTCCTGAAGTGTAAATAGGAGACTAAGAAAATGGGGGAGGAGAAGTTTATGTTAACATTAGGAATAACAAAAAGATAAACAGGGAAGGAGACATAGTCATAGTACATTCCTAGTTCACTGGATAAAACATAAAGTCAAAACAGTGGAACACTATTTACAAAACATTAGGATATTGGTATGGTTTGAATGTTTGTCCACCAAACTTTACATTGAAATCTGATTCCAATCTTTGAAGTGGAACCTAATGGGAGGTGCTTGGGTCATGGGAGTGGATCCCTCATGAATAAATTAATGCCCTCCCTGAAAGTGTAATGAATGAGTTCTTACTCTATGAGTTCTTGCAAGAGCTGTTGTTAAAAATGAATAATACGCCTGGCATGGTGGCTTACGCCTGTAATCCCAGCACTTTGGGAGGCCAAGGGGGCAGATCACGAGGTCAGGAGTTTCAGACCAGCATGGCCAATATGGTGAAACCTTGTCTCTACTAAAAATACAAAAATTAGCTGGGCGTGGTGGCATGTGCCTGTACTCCCAGCTACTCAAGAGGCTGAGGCAGAAGAATCACTTGAACCTGGGAGGTGGAGGTTGCAGTGAGCTGAGATCATGCCACTGCACTCCAGCCTGAGCAACAGAGTGAGACTCCATCTCAAAAAAAATAAAAAAGAATAATAATAAAAGCCTGGTTATCTGCCCCCTGCCATTCTATTGCTTCCTCTGTCTCCATGTAACCTCTGCACATGCCAGCTTCCTTCCCTTTACCTTGTTGCCATGAGTGGAAGCAGCCTAAGGCCCTTACCAGATGCACATGCTCCATCATGAACTTTCCAAACAACAGATACTTGAGCCAAATAAACTTATTTTCTTTACAAAGTACCCAGTTTCAGATATTCCTTTGTAGCAACACAAAATGGAGTAAGGCAGGTGTTATTTTAGGAGAATGGGTATAGGGAAGTGGGGAGGCATAAGAGACCTAAATTCTCATCTAACATAAAAGGAAATCAATAAAAAATTTCTAAAATGAACTTTAAAAATCTATGATCATATTATTTAGAAATATGAACGTAAATACCAAAATTAAAAGCTAAAAAAGTGTAAAGTAGTTGTCCCTGGAGATGGGACCTAGGACCAGAAAAAATGGAGCAAGGGTTTGGTTGTTTTTCCATTGCAATCCTTTAGAATAAAAATAAACATGCCACATTTATATAATAAACGGAAATCCAAAAACACCAGAGATACTGCTTTGACACTTATTGTTATGGATTAATTATGTCTCCCACCAAAAGTATATGTTTAATCCCTAACCCCCAATGTGACCGTATTTGGAGATAGGGCCTAGAAGGGGCTAATTCAGGTCAAATCAGTTCATAAGGGTAGAACCCTAATCCAATAGAGCTGGTGTCCTTTTAAGAAAAGGAAGAGAGGCCAGGCGCGGGTGGCTCAGGTCTGCAATCCCGGTGCTCTGGGAGGCCGAGGCAGGGCGGATCACCTGAGGTTAGGAGACCAGCCTGGCCACCAAACCCCGTCTCTACTAAAACTACAAAAATTAGCTGGGCGTGGTGGCATGCACCTGTAATCCCAACTACTCAGGAGGCTGAGGCAGAAGAATTGCTTGAACCCGGGAGGCAGAGGTTGCAGTGAGCCAAGATCGCGCCATTGCACTTCAGCCTGGGCGATAAGAGTGAAACTCCGTCTCAATAAAAAAGAAGAAGAAAAAGAAAAAAGAGAAGGAAGTGGGACCAGAGCTTGCCCCTCCACACATGCATGAAGGAAAGGCTATGTGAGAATATAGTGACAGGGAATGGGCCAAGATGGCCGAGTAGAAGTAGATGTCTGATCTGCAGTTCCCACTGAGACAAACGTAAATGGCGAATGAATTCTGCTTCTCCAACTGAGGTACGCAGATTCTCTCATTGGGACTGACTACGTGGTTGGTGTGAACCACGGAGAGCAAGGAAAAGCAGGCTGGGGTGATGGTTCACCCAGGAGCTGCACGGGGCAAAGGGACCTCCCTCCCCCAGCCAAGGGAGGAAGTAAGAGATTGTGCTACTTGCCCAGAGAACTACACTTTTCCCATGGAGTTTTCGCAATTCACAGATAGGAGATTCCCTCCTATTCCCATACCACTAGGGCCTTGGATCCCAATCACAAAGCTGTGCAGACCCATGGCAACTGCTAGGGTTGGCGGCCCTTGGGCAAGCACTGAGCTGCAGGAATTTTTGCATACTCCAACAAGTCCCAGAACTCCAGTGAGGCAGGAGATCCATCCACTCCCGTGGGAAGGCGGCTGAAGCCAGGGAGCCAAGAGGCCTTGCTCAGCAGGTCCCACTTCCATAGACCCAGGCAAGCTAAGACTCACTGGCTTGGAATCCCTGCTGGCCAGCGCAGCAGCCTGGAGTCTGCCTAAGAGAACTGAGTTCCTGGCGAAAGGGGGGACGGCCATTACTGTGGTTCTCGTCAGAGGTTTTCCCTTGCCAGTGCTAGGGAGACTGGGAGGTTTGGACTGGGTGGAATTCCCCACAGTGCAGCATAGTGGCTGTGGCAGATGGTGGCCAGACTGCTTCTTCAGGTGGGACCTGGATCCATCTCTCCTCACCAGGCAGGGTCTCCCTGCAGGAATTCCAGCAACTCCACCAGCAGTTTACAGACAGAACTCTCATCAGCCTGAGACACACACAGCACCTCCAGGGAGGGGCAGCCATGGTCTCAGGTTCAGCAGACATAATCTTTCCTGCCTACTGTCTCTGAAGAGTATGGGCAATCCGGATGAGAGGGGGATTCACCCCAGCACAGTGGACCGCACTGCTAAGAGGCAGCCAGACTGCTTCCTTAAGTCGGTCACCCTGATTGGGCAAGACCTCCCAACAGGGGTTGCCAGACACCTCATACAGGAGAGTTCTGGCTGGCATCAAGTCAGTGCCCCTCTGAAATGAAGCTTCCAGAGGAAGGAGCAGGCAGCAATCTTTGCTGTTCTGCTCCCTCCACTGGTGATACCCAGGCAAACAATCTGCAGTAGACCCCTAGCAAACTGCAGCAAACCTGCAGAGGAAGGGCCTGAGTGTTAAAAGAAAAACAAAGAAAGAGAAAGTAACAACAACAACAACAACAAAACAGACCCCACCAAAACCCCATCAAAGGTCAACAGCCTCAAAGATCAAAGGTAGAATCCATGAAGATGAGGGGGAAAAAAACGCAAAAACACCAGAAATTCCAAAAGTCAGAATGCCTCTTCTCTTCCAAATGATCGCAACACCTCTCCAGCAAAGGCACGGAACTGGACTGAAGCTGAGATGGATGAACTGACAGAAGCTGGCATCAGAAAGTGGGTAATAATCAACTTCCCTAAGCTAAAGGATTATGTTCTAACCCAATGCAAAGAAGCTAAGAACCATGATAAAAGATTACAGGAGCTGTTAACTAGAATAACTAGTTTAGAGAGGAACATAAATGACCTGATGGAGCTGAAAAACACAGCACAAGAACTTCATGATGCCAGCACAAGTATCAATAGCCAAATCAACCAAGTGAAAGAGAGAATATCAGAGCTTGAAGACTATCTTCTGAAATAAGGCAAGCAGACAAGATTAGAGAAAAAACAACCCAAAGGAATGAACAACACCTCCAAGAACTATGGGACTATGTCAAAAGACCGAACCTATGACTGATTGGAGTAGCTGAAAGAGATGGGGAAAATGGAACCAAGTTGGAAAACACACTTCAGGATATCATCCAGGAAAACTTCCCCAGCCTAGCAAGACAGGCCAACATTCAAATTCAGGAAATCCAGAGAACCCCAATAAGATACTTCATATAGAACCCCAATAAGATACCCCAATAAGAAGATTAAACCCAAGACACAAAATCATCAGATTCTCCAAGGTTGAAACGAAAGAAAAAATGTTAAGGGCAGTCAGAGACAATGGCCAGGTCACCTACAAAGGGAAGCCCGTCAGACTAACAATGAATCTCTCAGCAGAAACCCTACAAGCCAAAAGAGAGTGGGGGCCAATACTCAACATTCTGGAAGAAAAAAATTTTCAACCCAGAATTTCATATCCAGCTAAACTAAGCTTTTCCTATCCGGCCAAACATCCTTTTCAGACAAGCAAATCCTGAGGGATTTTGTCACCACCAGGCCTGCCTTGCAAGAGCTCCTGAAGGAAGTGCTAAACATGGAAAGGAAAAACCATTACCAGCCACTACGAAAACACACTGAAGTACACAGAACAACAATACTATGAAGCAATTATATTAACAAGTCTGCAAAATTAACCAGCCAGCATCATGATGACTGGATCAAATTCACACATAACAACAATATTAGTCATAAATGTAAATAGGCTAAATGCCCCAATTCAAAGACACAGAATGGCAAGCTAGATAAAAAGAGAAGATCGATTGGTGGGCTGTATTCAACAGACACAACTCACATGCAAAGACACACATAGGTTCAAAATAAAGGGATGGAGGAAAATTTACTAAGAAAATGGAAACAGAAAAAAGCAGGGGTTGCAATCCTAGTTTCTAACAAAGTAGACTTTAACCAACAAAGGTCAAAAAAGACAAAGAAGGGCATTATTTAATGGTAAAGGGTTCAATTCAATGAGAAGAGCTAACTATCCTAAATATATATGCACCCAATACAGGAGCACCCAGATTCATAAAACAAGTTCTTGAAGACCTATAAAGAAACTTAGAGCACCATACAATACTAGCAGGAGATTTTAATACCCCACTGTCTATATTAGACAGATCATCGAGATAGAAAATTAACAAAGATATTCAGGACGTGAACTCAGCTCTGGATCAAGTGGACCTGATAGATATCTACAGAACTCACCACCCAAAAACAACAGACATACATTCTTCTCAGCAACACGTGGCACTTCCTCTAAAATCGATCACATATTTGAAAGTAAAACATGGCCGAGTGCAGTGACTCATGCCAGTAATCTCAGCACCTGGGGAGGCCAAAGCGAGTGGATCACCTGAGGTCAGGAGTTCAAGACCAGCCTGGCCAACATGGTGAAACCCCATCTCTACTAAAAATATAAAAATTAGCTGGATGTGGTGGTAGGCACCTGTAGTCCCAGCTACTCGGGAGGCTGAGTCAGGAGAATGGCGTAAACCCAGGAGGCGGAGCTTGCAGTGAGCCGAGACAGTGCCACTGCACTCTAGCCTGGGCGACAGAGCAAGACTCTGTCAAAAAAAAAAAAAAAAAAAAGTACTGCTGCCTAGAGCTGTGGCAACCATCTTGTGACCATGAGGGAACAGATATGCTAAGAATGGTGGATTTGAAAACAGAAAAAAATTAAATTAATTCTTGTTAACCAACTGTCCATGACTTATCTCACATTTCTTGTTATATGAGAAAAATCCTTATTAGTATAATCCTGTTATGTGCCTCTGGCTCACTCCTAATTTTCAAATAAAGATAATAATATAATGGAATTAAGTGAAATAATGCAGGGAAAAGGCTGACTCGGCACAGTACCTGGGACACAGGACATACACAATACATGTGAAATGTTTTTATTGTCCACTTCAAATGTGTAATTACAAACAAATTTCAGCATGCTCTTGTCACTGTCACTAACCAGAAGATTAACACTAATTTTTTTTTTTTTTTTTTTTTGAGACCAAGTCTCACTCTGTCACCCAGGCTGGAGTGCAGTGGCGCAATCTCTGCTCACTGCCACCTGCGTTTCCCGGGTTCAAGCGATTCTCCTGCCTCAGCCTCTGGAGTAGCTGCGATTACAGGCATGGGCCACCACACCTGGCTAATTTTGGTATTTTTAGTAGAGACAGGCTTTCACCATGTTGGCCAGGCTGGTCTCAAATTCCTCACCTCAAGTGATCCGCCCACCCCGGCCTCCCAAAGTGCTGGGATTACAGGCATGAGCCTCTGCTTCTACCCTAAACTATTGTTATTTAGTCAAATAATTGTTTATGGCTACAACTCTTTTCCAAGAGACATACTGAAGTCTAAATACAAATGTAAATATTTGAAAAGTTATTATAAATGGCTTTTGAGTTCATTTCTGTTACTGCTTTTCCAATTAGCAAAAGCAATCTAAACATAGTTCATTCAGAATAGGGCAATTTCTGTTAGTTTTTGTTACCTTAGGAGTAAATAGGTATTTGGGGGTTTTGTTTGTTTGTTTGTTTGTTTGAGACGGAGTCTCGTTCTGTCGCCCAGGCTGGAGTGCAGTGGCCCGATGTCAGCTCACTGCAAGCTCCGCCTCCCGGGTTCATGCAAGTCTCCTGCCTCAGCCTCCCGAGTAGCTGGGACTACAGGCGCCCACCACCAAGCCCAGCTTTTTTTTTTTTCTTTTTTTTTGTATTTTAGTAGAGACGAGGTTTCACCATGTTGCCCAGGCTGGTCTCGAACTCCTGAGTGCAGGCAATCTGCCCACCTCGCCTTCCCAAAGTGCTAGGATTACAGGCATGAGCCACCGTGCCCAGCCAGGTGTTTCGTTTTTTGTTTGGTTTTCAAGCAACACTTCTAAATTTTGCTATGCTCACTCTTTCTTCACATGTTGGTACTGGTTAGATACAGATTTTGCTTTCCTAGTGAAGACTCTTTTGAGAGCTGGCTATCCCCTCTTGCTCCTTTTCTTTTTTTCTCTTCCCTACTTCCAAGTTTCTTGCTCTTTTTCTTACCCCATAAGTTATCAGAAATTCATACCCCCTTGAGAGGGCTTTTTGTTTGAACCTCAGTCTTTAGTTTCATCAACTTTTCTAAGGAAATTGATCAGTTAATGAAGGCTGGCTTGCCTGACTTCAGAATATCTGTATTATTCAGTGATGTGTTCTTGTTGTTGTTGTTGTTGTTGTTTTTGACACGGAGTCTCGCTCTGTCTCCCGGGCTGGAGTGCAGTGGCCGGATCTCAGCTCACTGCAAGCTCCGCCTCCGGGTTTACGCCATTCTACTGCCTCAGCCTCCCGAGTAGCTGGGACTACAGGCGCCGCCACCTCGCCCGGCTAGTTTTTTGTATTTTTTAGTAGAGATGCGGTTTCACTGTGTTAGCCAGGATGGTCTCGATCTCCTGACCTCGTGATCCGCCCGTCTCGGCCTCCCAAAGTGCTGGGATTACAGGCTTGAGCCACCGCGCCCGGCCCAGTGATGTGTTTTTATGGTTACTTTGTTTGAGCATAGTGTAAACATCACCCATCGCATAGCTATGGCAGCGACATAAATCTAGCAGAGTAAGATGGAGGAAAGCTAGAAGTCCCACCACAGATTGTATTTCAGTGAAAGGGATTCTTTTTAACTGCTTATAAAAGTAAAGAAAACTTATAAACATGGAAAACAATTATTAAACCAACCATATGCTCATACGGATATTAAATGGTGTACCAGATTCTAGAAAGAGTTACCTTTTGGTAAGAGCACTGCTGGTTAACTATAGTTGATTGCTTTAGATGTCTAGTGTGTACACAAAAGCATGATTTTTATTCCTTATAACCAAAGTAGAAACCTACTCTGAGCAATTTGACAAAAGGTTTACGTTATTTATTTTAGTGTAGTTTAAGATTACAATAAGATATAATTCCTAAAGAGTGAAATATAAGGCTAGGCACAGTGGATCGCGCCTATAATCCTAACAGTTTGGGAGGCCGAAGTGGGTGGATCACCTGAGGTCAGGAGTTCGAGACCAGCCTGGCCAACATGGCAAAATCCCCTCTCTACTAAAAATGCAACAATTAGCTAGGCGTGGTGGCGTGCACCTGTAATCCCAGCTACTAGGGAGGCTGAGGCAGGAGAATCACTTGAACCCGGGAGGCGGAGCCTGGAGTGAGCTGAGATGACGCCATTGCACTCCAGCCTGGGTGACAGGAGTGAAACTCTGTCTCAAAAACAAAAACAAAAACAAAAACAGTGCAGTATAAGTTTTCACAAAATATGGAACTGCAGTAGTCTAGAGCAATGTCTCAATATACCTCCTACACTAAGTATAATAGTAAATCTCTGTATTTGGTGGCATAATATGCTCTTATTGTAAACCAAAAACACATGCTGAGCACTGGACATTGTCCAATGTTTAATTCATATGATTCATTCTGAGTTTCTGACTGAGATCATTCTTTCAGACTATGTGTATTTCTCCTGGGACTCATAAAATATGCAGCCCTAACATGATTTCATTTTTGTTTCCTTTCCTGGAAAAGGAGAAATCATTCAGATCAGCTTTCATATTGCCTTATAGACTATGACACACACACACACACACACACATATATATATATATATATATATTTTTTTTTTTTTTTTTTTTTTTTTTTTTTGAGACGGAGTCTCTCTCTGGAGCCCAGGCTGGAGTGCAGTGGCCGGATCTCAGCTCACTGCAAGCTCCGCCTCCCAGGTTCACGCCATTCTCCTGCCTCAGCCTCCCGAGTAGCTGGGACTACAGGCGCCCGCCACCACACCCTGCTAGTTTTTTTGTATTTTTTTAGTAGAGACGGGGTTTCACGATGTTAGCCAGGTTGGTCTCGATCTCCTGACCTCGTGATCCGCCCGTCTCCGCCTCCCAAAGTGCTGGGATTACAGGCTTGAGCCACCGCGCCCGGCCTCAAAATATTTTTAAACGGACTCCTTAGTTCTAGGACTGCTCTAATACAGTAGCCACTAGCCACATGTGGCTATTGAAAGATTGAAATGTGTTTATTCCAAATCAGGGTGTACGGTAAATATAAAATAAACACCAGATTTCAAAAGCTTACATGGAAAAATTAATGTGAAATATCTCACTAGTAGTTTTTGTAGTGATTACATGTTGAAATTTTAACATCGTGAAAATATTAATTTAAATAAAATATATTGTGAAAATTAATTTCATGTTTCTATTTACTTTTGATAAAAGTACTACTAGAACATTTTTAAATTACTTGTAGTGATCTCATTTGTAACACATTACATTTCAATGATATACTGCTGTTCTGAAGAGTCACTCTGCTAGGCCCTGAAATTAACTCCAAATACCTCCCTGGAATATAGTGCCAAGGTAGGGGCTTCCTTGAACTTCAGCCTCTAAATGTAAGCAAGAATTGAGAAATATCTTCTGCTTTGAAAAATATTCACTCCCCAAACCTAATACATCAATTGCATATTATTGGGAGGCTAACTAAGCTCCTATTTTAAAATGCAAATTGAAGAAATTAGGCCAGAGTCATTCCCAATCTGAGTGCCAATTATATAATCAGATGATTAGATTGCTCTTTCCCTAAAGCCTGTTTAGTCTTTTTGTTTGCTTGTTTTGTTGTTGTTGGTTTGTTTTCCCTAAAGCCTGTTTAGTTTTTTTGTTTGTTTGCTTGTTTTGTTGTTGGTGGTTGGTTTTCCCTAAAGCCTGTTTAGTTTTTTTGTTTGTTTGCTTGTTTTGTTGTTGTTTGTTTGTTTGTTTTTGAGATGGAGACTCACTGTGTCACCCAGGCTGGAGTGCAGCGGCGTGATCTCTGCTCATTGCAACCTCCAACTCCCAGGTTCAAGTGATTCTCCTGCCTCTGCCTCCTGAGTAGCTGGGACTATAGGTGCATGCCACCACGCCCGTCTAATTTTTTTGTTTTTGTTTTTTTGTTTGTTTGTTTGTTTTGAGACGGAGCCTCGCTGTTTCCCAGGCTGGAGTGCAGTGGCACAATCTCAGCTCACTGCAACCTCTGTTTCCGAGGTTCAAGAGATTCTCCTGATTCAGTTTCCCAAGTAGCTGGGACTACAGGTGCATGCTATTATGCCTGGCTAATTTTTTGTATTTTTAGTAGAGACGGGGTTTCGCCACGTTGGCAAGACTGGTCTCAAACTCCTGGCCTCAGGTGATCCACCTGCCTCAGATCAAAGTGCTGGGATTACAGGCATGAGCCACCACTCACAGCTCTCCAAAGCCTTTTGCCAAAATAAATTAGCTCTCAGAGAGCCACAGGATACCTTTTGTAATGTGATTCATGAATTCCAAACTAAATTAAAGTCTTACCTACTCTTGAAGAGTAGAAAACAAGAAAAAGTTCTGTTAGCCCTTAGAATAATTAAAAATTCATAAGCTTTGAAATAAATACAGGTAATAAAATCATTGCATATGACAAAACAAAAGTTTAAATTGACTTTGTAAACTCTGCATGAGATATGAAAACCAGGTTTCTCACTACTAGAAAAAGAAGAAAAGTTATAAATAAGCCAAGGAGAATTCCAGAATGAATCCTGTGGTGCCAAATACGTGTTAACTACAAGGAATAACAGTGACCTTACACTGGAAACACAGGCACCAAGGTTAAAGATATAAAACCATTCTCACACCCCTTGCGCAGCTACCCCCAGTGTTAACATAACTGTTAACAAATTATCAAAACTAAGAAATTAGTCTTGGTATAGTATCACTAACTAAACTCCAGACCTCCATCAGGTTTTCCCAGTCTTTCCTTCAGTGTCCTTCCTCTGTTTCAGGATTCAATCCATGATTGTTGAAACTTGGTATTTTGTCAGATGTCCCTCTGTATGGGTTTGTTTGATGTTTTCCCATGAAGAGGGATAGACACTGCAAGACTCAGAGCCACTTTACAAAGAAGCCTCTAGGGAGCTCCCCAGAGAAAACAGGGGAGACAACACAAGGACACTAGAGGAAGTTTTAGCCTCTGACATCGACGACTATAGCAAATAGTAAACAAAGCCTATCTCCCAGTGAGAGAAACACAGAACCTCATACTAAAACCTTATTTAATTCAGTTCCTTTCACCCAGTACATCATGTACAGCCTCAAACAAGAAATTACAAAGCATACTAAAACACAAAAAGCCCCACAGTTTGAAGACACAGAGCAAGCATCAGAACCAGACTCAGATATGAAAGAGATATTGGAAGTATCCAACCAGGAATTTAAAATAACTAAGATTAACATGCTAGGGGCTCTAATGTAAAAAGAGCATAACATGCAAGAACAGATGGGTAATGTAAGCAGAGAGATAAAAACACTAAGAAGAGATAAAAATGAAATATTAGAAATAAAAAACACCATAACAAAAATGAAGAATGCCTTTGATGGATTCATCAAAAGAATCGATATGGTCAGTGAAAGAATCAGTGAGCTCGAAGAGATGCCAATAGATACTTCAAAAGCTGACATACAATGAGAAAAAAGGATGAAAAAGGAAAAACTGAACAAGAGTAAAGAACTGCAAGACAATTACAAAAGGTGGAACATGGAGACTTTTTGGAAATACCAGAAAGAGAAGAAAAAGAGAAAGAAACAGAAGAAACATTTGAAGCAACAGGGACTGAAAATTTCCCCAAATTAATGATAGATACAGCTATGGTCTGAAAAGGTCTCAGGAGCCAGCAGAAAGGACTCCCCTTGGCCAAATCTGGAACATTTTGACAGTTTGAGCATCAATAAAAGTAATGAACCATAATTGACTAGAACACATTTAAAGTATAAAACTTCTTGAGTCTATAATCATATTCAATAAAGATGAAAACAAACCATCTTTTTTGTCACTGCTGGGGGTGGCTATTATTCATTTTCTTATTCTAAAACTTGGTAATTAAAGGTAAATAAAGAACAATTTATTCTTTCTCTGCAGTGGAACTAAGTTTTAGATACAAAATAACCCCAGTGGATGAGGGAAAGTTCATTAGCGATTAGAATGACAGTTAATAAATGTAGAAAAAACAAGAGAATTTAATTACCATTTGGCAACTTCTAATTAAGTAACTGATGCGAGAAAGAATCATTACTGCATGCTAAAACCATTCAGGGAAAGATGTCAAAGATCTCGGTGTATCAACCCATAGAATACTTTCTAGTGGCAAGAAGATAAAGGAATAGTTACCTTAACCCTATGATCTTAGAATCTCTAATAGTGAGTACACTAGATATTATGGGAAGAAAATGGCATCAGGCTGGGCGTCCTGGCTCATGCCTGTAATCCCAGCACTTTGGGAGGCAGAGGTGGGTGGATCACCTGAGGTCAGGAGTTCGAGACCAGCCTGGCCAACATGATAAAACACCATCTCTACTAAAAATACAAAAATTTGCTGGGCGTGGTGGCGAGCGCCTGTAATCCCAGCTACTTGGGAGGCTGAGGCAGGAGAATCACTTGAACCTGGGAAGCGGAGGTTGCAGTGAGCCAAGATCGTGCCACTGCATGCCAGCCTGGGTGACCACAGTGAAACTCCGTCAAAAAAAGAAAAAAAAGACAAAGAAAGAAAGCCAACAAGCAAGCGAGGAAGAAAGAAAATGGCATCAACGGTGAAGAATTGTTGCCCAACATGTTTAATGTAATTGTATTCAAGCCTAAAATTCTGCACCGGAAATAGAATACAGTTAAAGAACACCATGAGGAAACAATCAGATACATACAGAAAGTGAGAACATTGACCCAAATTCTACAAGCTGGCTAGGTTTCTCCAATAAGTTCAAAGTCAAGAAGAAAAAAAGGGGGGCCAGGTACTAGGCTTGATTTTTTTTTTTTTTTTTTTTTTTTTTTTTTTGAGACGGAGTCTCGCTCTGTCGCCCAGGCTGGAGTGCAGTGGCCGGATCTCGGCTCACTGCAAGCTCCGCCTCCCGGGTTCACGCCATTCTCCTGCCTCAGCCTCCCGAGTAGCCGGGACTACAGGCGCCGCCACCTTGCCCGGCTAATTGTTTTGTATTTTTTAGTAGAGACGGGGTTTCACCGTGTGAGCCAGGATGGTCTGGATCTCCTGACCTCGTGATCCGCCCGTTTTGGCCTCCCAAAGTGCTAGGATTACAGGCTTGAGCCACCGCGCCCGGCCTACACTTAATTTTTAAAAACCTTAGAGACAAACAATGAAATGCAACCTATGCTCCTTAATTAGAACGCTATTTAAACAAACCAGCTCTCAAAGACATTTTTTGGGATCAAAAAGGGAAATGTGAATATAGTCTGGTTATTAGACAACATTTAGAAAGCACTATTACTTGTGAAAATTGTGTGATTATACTGTAAAAGAACTGCTTCTTTAAAAAAAAGATGCATTCTGAAGTATTTAGGGATGAAGAGTTTAAAGTTATTTACTTCAAACTACAGTAAAAAAATTAAACACTGCAAAACATTAATTGATAAATCTAGATGGTGGCTTTATAATATTCATAGATGAGCATATTTCCTTTAAATTTCTTTGTGCTTAAAATTTTTCATGTTAATAGGTAATATATGTATTACATTGGGATACATATAACTATGATTGACAGAAAATGACACTAAAAGTGCAAGATCACCAATTCGATGTAGGAAGTAGGATTATAGGGACTGCAATTTTCAAGTTAGCTTTTGTTTTTTTTCCCCCCTCAGACGGAGTCTCCTTCTGTCGCCCAGGCTGGAGTGCAGTGGTGTGATCTCGGCTCACTGCAAGCTCCACCTCGTGGGTTCACACCATTCTCCTGCCTCAGCCTCCCGAGTAGCTGGGACTATAGGCGCCCGCCACCATGCGCGGCTAATTTTTTGTATTTTTTTTTAGTAGAGATGTGGTTTCACCGTGTTAGCCACGGTGGTCTCTATCTCCTGACGTCGTGATCCACCCACCTCCGCCTCCCAAAGTGCTGGCATTACAGATGTGAGTCACCGAGCCTGGCCTCATGTTAGCTTTAAAATACGATTATATTACTTTATGCTAACACTTTTATCATTTCTTTGCATTTGTTTTGATCTATATTTACTTATATTTCTCCGTGGACACACATTCTCAACTACTGGTTTCACAGAGTAGAAAAGGGCTTCTCTCCAAAGCTCCCAAGTGTTTGCACCTCCACTGAAGAACCCAGCCCCGAGTGAGACTGAAACCTCTTAGCTTCAATTCTAAATCCCTATGTAGGGGTTCTGGTCCTGCAGACTTCGGTGCCCTTCTCTGGTCTAATGACCTCCAGCCAGAAGAGTGGGGTCCATTGTACAAATATGGGGCAGGTCCCACAGACAGGGAGAGTTGGATAGGTGTTTTCTACACCCTTCCTCCATTTCTACAAACATCACTTGCTGAATTATTAAAACCGACTCCTAACTTCTCTCCTTGGCACCTGAGTTCCTTCTCTCAAAGCACATACACATGAACACTTTCATAAATAATGCCCTTCATTAAGTTTTTATTTAAAAACATCCATATCTACACTACACATTCTTATTTATACATTTTTTTCTTTTTCTTTTTTTTTTTTTTTTTTTTTTTTTTTTTTTTTTTGAGACGGAGTCTTGCATTGTCGCCCAGGCTGGAGTGCAGCGGCGCGATCTCGGCTCACTGCAAGCTCCGCCTCCCAGGTTCACGCCATTCTCCTGCCTCAGCCTCCGGAGTAGCTGGGACTACAGACGCCCGCCATCACGCCCGCCTAATTTTTTTTTATTTTTAGTAGAGACAGGGTTTCACCATGTTAGCCAGGATGGTCTCGATCTCCTGACCTCGTGATCCGCCTGCCTCGGCCTCCCAGAGTGCTGGAATTACGGGCGCGAGCCACCGCACCTGGCCTACATTTTTTTTCATAGAAAAATCTGGCATCCCCTAACATTCAGGACCCTAATGACCTGGCTCTTCCTCGCTTGTTTCAACTTTATGCCCATTCCTTTGGCTACTTATTCCCAGATCATGCCACCATCTTTACACCCATACAGCCAGTCAACTTCTTTTTATTTTTTTAATTAAGATGTATGTGTCTTAACTGTTTTTAAAGGCACAGTGCTGTAGCGTGAAGTACATTTACATTGCTGTGCAAACATCACCACCTCCATCTCCAGAATTTTTTCTCTTGCAAAACTGAAACTCTGTCCCCATTAAACAATAACTCTCCACTTCCCAATCCATACCCTTGACAACACCCATTCTACTTTCTGTCTCTGAATTTCGTTACTCTAGGTACCTCACGTAAGTGGGATCATACAGTATTTGTCCTTTTTATGATTTGCTTCTTTCACTTAGTGTAACGTTCTCAAGGTTCATCCATTTTGCAGCATGAGTCAGAATTTCATTCCTTTTTTTTTTTTTTGGGATGGAGTCTTGCTCTTGTTGCCCAGACTGAAGTGCAATGGTATGATCTCGGCTCCCTGCAACCTCCACCTGCTGGGTTCAAGTGATTCTCCTGCCTCAGCCTCCCAAATAGCTAGGATTACAGGTGCCCGCCACCATGCCCAGCTAATTTTTGTATTTTCAGTAGAGATGGGGTTTCACCATGTTGGCCAGGCTGGTCTCGAACTCCCGACCTCAGGTGATCTGCCTGCCTTGGCCTCCCAAAGTGCTGGGATTACAGGCATGAGCCACCACGCCCAGCCAACATTTCCTTCCTTTATAAGGGTGAATAAATATTCCATTGTATGAATCTACCACGTTTTACTTATCCATTTATCCATTTCTGGACATTTGGGTGGTTTCCACCTTTCAGCTATTGTGAATAATGCTACTATGAATATGCATGTGCAAATATCTCTTCCAGACCTTGCTTTCACTTCTTTGGGATATATATCCAGAAGTGGAATTGCTAGATCATATGGCAACTGTATCTTGAATTTTTTAAAGAACTGCCTTATTGTTTTCCACAGGAGCTGCACCATTTTACACTCCCTCCAACAGTGCACAAGGGTTCCAATTTCTCCACATCCTTGCCAATATTATTTTCTGTTTTTTTTTTTTTTTTTTTGATAGTAGCCATCTGAAAGGGTAGGAGGTATATCTCACCATGGTTTTGATTTGCATTTCCCTATTGATTAGTGATGTTGAGCATTTTTTCATATACTTACTGGCTATTCTTATTTAACAGCTGCAGAGTATTACTGGTAGAAACCATAATTTACTTAAACAATGTCCTGGATAAATAAACTTTCTCAGTTCTTAAAAACAAAACTGCAATGACTCTCCTTGTACATTCTTCTGTTTTCAATTTCTTTCTTTCTTTTTTGTTTTAGACCGAGTCTCGCTCTGTCGACCCAGGCTGGAGTGCAGTGGCATGATCTCGACTAACCGCAAGCTCAGCCTCCCGGGGTTCACGCCATTCTCCTGCCTCAGCCCCCGGAGTAGCTGGGACTACAGGCGCGCGCCCACCACGCGTGGCTAATTTTTTTTTTTTTTTAATTTTTGGTAGAGACGGGGTTTCACGGTGTTAGCCAAGATGGTCTCAATCTCCTGACGTCGTGATCCACCTGCCTTGGCCTCCCAAATTGCTGGGATTACAGGTCTGAGCCACTGAGCCTGGCTGCTTTCAATTTTTAAAAACTTTTTTATTATAGAAATTTTCACATATACACTAAAGTAGACAAGCTAATATAAAGAATATCATGTATTTATGAAGTAGTTTCAAGTTATCAACCCACATTCCCCACCCCTACATTTTAAAGTAAATTTCAGTGATATCATTTAGTGTACAGAGAGTTGCCAAGGGATCTTTAAAATTTGTTCTTTTTTTTTTTTTCTTTGAATAGGGGTCTCACTCTGTCACCCAGGCTGCAGTGCAGTGGTGCAGTTATGGCTGGCTGGAACTACAGGTGCCCACCACCATGCCCAGCTAATTTTTTAAAAAAATTTTTGTAGAGATGGGGGTCTCCCTTTTCTTCCCAGCCTGGTCTTGAACTCCTAACCTCAAGGGATCCTCCGACTTCAACCTCCAAAAGTGCTGGAGTTACAGGTGTGAACCACTGTGCCCAGTCAAATTTGTACATTCTTTTGGTGTACATATAAGAATACATTTGTAAGATAAATTCCAAAATATGAATTTCCTGGGTCAAAGTAGAGCTGAATTTTACATTGACAGCTATTGCCCACTTGTTCTTTACAAAGCATGTATGGATTTATACTCCTATCAACAATAAATTAGCCAGGCATGCTGGCATGCACTCATAAGCCCTGCTATTCAAAAGGATAGTTTAAGTCCAAGAGTTCAAGACCAGTGTGGGTAACATAGGGAGACCTCCTCTAGGGGGGAAAAAAAGGGTTTCCCTATATCCTCATCAAAACAGTATATAGTCAAACTTTTCATCTTTGCATTTGTGAAAAATCATCTTTTATTTTTGTTTTATGGTATTAGATTCTTGTACTTCAAAAAATCGTTTGTATTTTCTGTAGAAACCTGTTTTTCTCTAAGTTGAACATTTTTGTACTTCTTTTTTAAAAAATTAGATAAAAATATAATTTTTGTCATACATTTTACAGACATATTTCTTGGGGTTTGTTATATTTATTTGCTATGCAGAAAATTTAGATTTCTACATTATATTTATCAATTTAAATGTTTATCAATTTTTATTTATTTATTTATTTAGAGACAGAATCTCGCTCTGTTGCCCAGGCTGGAGTGCAATGGCACGATCTCGGCTCACTGCAACCTCTGTCTCCCGGGTTCAAGTAATTCTCCTGCCTCAGTCTCCCAAGTAGCTGGGATTACAGCCACCCTCCACCACACCCGGCGAAAGTTTTGTATTTTTGGTAGAGACGGGGTTTCACCATGTTGGTCAGGCTGGCCTCAAACTCCTGACCTCAGGTGATCCACCCGCCTCAGCCTCTCAAAGTGCTTGGATTACAGGCGGGAGTCATGGCGCCCAGCCTACATTTATCAATTTTTAATTTTATGGTTTATATGCTCTTTGAAAAGCCTCTCACCACTCCAACCTTAGTTTTGTTTTTTCCCTTGTTTTCTTCTGGTATTTTTATATTCTCTCTCTCCCTCTATTTTTTATTTTTATTTTTTTGAATATTTAACTATTTGCTTTGTTTAGAATTTACTTTGATGTCAGGACATCAAATAGATCCAGTGTTTTTCCCCCACATGCGTCGACTGGCAGGAGACCAAAGTTTCCATTCTATTACCAGAGAGTAAGTATAGTTACTGAATCAGGTACCCTGAGAGAGGTCATTTATGCTCAGGGTGAATAACCTGTCTTATCTATTAGATCCTTTGGAGACTGCAGGGTTTTTTTGTTTGTTTGTTTTTGACGGAGTTTCCCTCCTGTTGCCTAGGCTGGAGTGCAGTGGCACGATCTCCCAGCTCACCGCAACCTCCGCCTCCCAAGTTCAAGCAATTCTCCTGCCTCAGCCTCCCGAGTAGCTGGGATTACAGGCATGCGCCAACACCATGCCCTGCTAATTTTGTATTTTTAGCAGAGACGGGGTTTCTCCATGTTGGTCAGGCTGGTCTTGAACTCCTGACTCTAGGTGATCCGCCTGCCTTGGCCTCCCAAAGTGCTGGGATTACAGGCGTGAGTCACTGCACCGGCCCCGAAATTTCAGATTTTGATAGATAAAATGGGTGAAGACAATGAGAGCTAGCAAGGAAGAACAGGATTCAGAGGCAAGACTGGAAATCTCTCCAAGAAAGGTTAACTTCTTAACTCACAAGTTAAACAAAGCCTGCAGGCTCCGTGGGACCTCAGGGACCCAGCGGTGGCCGATCCAGACCAGGTTCTCCCGGACGCCCCGCCTGCCCGACAGAACTTTAGCATAGAGTCCCCTCCGGCGTAGTGGCCAGGACCGGGCGGAACCCTGTGGAGCTCCCACCCCCGGGACCGAGGCCGCTGCCAGGGCCGCGCAGCCACGCGAGTGGAATCAGAGGAGCCTCGACGCAAGGAGAGCTGGGCCTGCTCTCTGCGCCAGTCACCGCCATCCTTGTTGTAGGGAAGTCGGCCTCCGAGTAGCCGCCGCACGTCGTGGGATCCCAAGTAGCCCCCAACCCCGCCAGCTGCCTTTGCGCCAGCCTCTCAGACTAGCCTGGGGTGCTAAGATGGGGGCGGGCGCGAGCCACGGGTTGGGGCGGGGTCTGAGGCGTGCCCCGCCCCACCACGCCCCTCCCCGCCCCCCGCGCCTACCTCTCCAGTCCCCGCCCTCCCGCGCCCTCCCAGCCAGTCCCCGCCCCTCCCCGCCTTCCCGCGCGGCCCGCCTCGCCTGCCCCGGCCTGGCTCGCCCCCGCGCGGCCCGCCCCTGGCCTTTCTCCCCTTCCTGCTCCGGGCCCGCCAGTAGCCGGCCGCGGCGGCGAGGGACTAGGACGCGGCTGGAGCGGCGCCGTAAGGCGAGGGGCGGAGAGACTGCGGCGGTGGAAAGCGGAGAGATGTTGGGCGTGGCGGCTGGGATGACCCACAGGTACGGGCCGCGCCGCGCGGCGCCCGCCACGTCCGCCCCGCCGCTCCCGGCGGGCCTTCGGGCCGGGCCTGGCGCGGGCGGGCGGCCGGGCTTTCCCCGCGGCCTCCCTGCGGCCTCACCCGGGCGGCGCGGAGCCCGGAGCACGGACCCTCAGCGCTCGCGCGGCGGCGTGGCTGCCTGCGGGCCGGCGGAGGAGACCCCTGCTGTTCACTCCCGGGTGTCCGCGGTGGCACGGGCGCTGACGCCGCCTCGCTGCCCCCAGAGTTCCTTAAGACAAATCAGTATTTGCCTAGCTAATCATTTATCTTCTAGCAGTAGGGATCAGCAGGTCGCAGACGTCTTGGTCTCGGGACCCCTCTTGGGACTAGAGGACCTGGAAGGATGGCTGTCTCCATAGACTGTACTAGAAAGCAAAACCGAGACAGTGAAGTTACAATTAACTAATTGAATAAATCCGTGGTATGTTAACGTACATACCGCATTTTTATGCAACATAGGGTTTTGCTGAAACAAAAGAGTTCGTGGGACTAGTGGCGTCCTTTACAGTTTGCGAATCTCTTGAGTTGTCTGACTTAGAGACAGCTGCGTTCTCCCATCTGCTTTGCGTTCAGTCTGTTGCGGTATGTGTTCGTATGAAGAAAATCTGATCTTACACAGATGTGTAGTTGAAAAAGGGAGTACTGTCTTAATAGCTTTTTCAGATAATTATGGGTATTCTTTATTACTACCCCAAAACTACGTAAGTGGAAGTTTCTCAAAGGCTGGTTTGGGCGTGAAATCTGAAGCTACTATCAGTGGACTTCTCACACAGTTATATTAAAATTTCTTGGTCTGTCTTGCTGTTATCTGAAGCTGCTGTCCGCGGACTTTTCACACAGTTTCGTTAGAAATTCCTTGGTCTCTCTTGCAGTTTGAATGCAGCTGAAGCTTCTGTCAGTGGCCTTTGCACACAGTTACATTAAAATTCCTTGGTCTGTCTTGCAGTTTGAATGGACCTGTTACCCATTGTAACACCATATGTTTGTCATTTGGAAAATACTGGCTCACTGAGTTAGGCAGATCCCAAGGTGACGCATTTCATTAATAGCGCCGAATAACATTCGTTACTATCACTATTGATTTCATTAGCAAAGTCTTTATGTTAAAAGCTGTCAGATACAAGGTGTGGTGCTTACAAGTTTTCCAAAATTCTAATTTTCAGTTGAAAGCTTGCTTTTTATCATTGGAAACAAAATATTGTCAGTTGTTTTCCTTAAAGTGACAGACTCACTGTGTTCAGTTTCAAGGGAATGTCTGGCAATGCAGGTTTAAATAACCCTAGTTCGTCAGTTGTTCTTTCCAGTAAAAATGGTATTTCATGAAACAAGCAAGTAATTCAGCTCATCGTTCTATTACAGAAGTGCACACCTGCCATTTAGTCACAAGTAACAAAAAAGAGACAAAGCTCAAGATTTGATAACAATAATTTGTACTCCTTCATCATGGACTTTTTTCCTTAAAGTACTGACTAGTAAGTTGATATAAAATTTAAAGTATTTGTGAGATGTTAAGAATAATGGATATGTAGTGTAATAAAGGAGATAATAGTTTCCTTTTAAGACCTTCAAACCTCTCTAGTGTAGTGTCCTTCCCCCTCCTGAATTTACCATTAATAATTTACTTTTTGGGGGGAGGGTAATAAGTTCATTCAAATTATTGTGCATTCATAACCATCATACATGTCCAGAAATCTTTGTCTTACCAAAACTGAAACTCTGTACCTATTAAACAACTCTCCATTCCCCTTCTCCCGCCAGCCCCTGGCAGCCATCATCCTACTTTCTATGACTTTAACTACTGCTGGTACCTCATATCTCATGTAAGTGGAATCATACACTATTTGTTATGTATGTCATAGTTTGTTCCTTTTTGTTGCTGAGTAGTGCTCCGTGGTATGGATGTACAGGAGTTTAACTGTTCACGTGTTGAAGGACATTCAAGCTGTTAGTTTTGGACTGTTAAGAAAGCTACTACGAACAAATAGACAAGCATTTGTTGTTGTTTTTGAGACAGTGTCTTGCTCTGTCACCCAGGCTGGAGTGGAGTGCAGTAACATGGTCATGACTGACTGCACTCTTGACCTCCCAGGCTGAAGCAGTCCTCCCACCTCAGTCCCCCACCTAGCTGGGACTACAGGCACACGCCACCATGCCTGGATGATTTTTGTATTTTTTTGGTAGAGACAGCGTTTCGCCATATTGTCCAGGCTAGTCCAGGAGTCCCAAACTCCTGGGTTCCAGCAATCCACCCACCTCAGCCTCCCAAAGTGCTGGAATTTTAGAGCCACTGTGCCTGGACTGTCTAGGTTTTATGTGAACGTAAGTTTTCCTTTTCTGGGATAAGTGTCCAAGAGTGTGCAATTGCCAGGTTGTACAGAAATTGTATGTTTAGCTTTTTAAGAAACTGACAGTTTTTTTCCAGCGTGACTGTACCATTTCACTTAAAAAGGTGAAATTGACATTATTTTCCTGTGAGTACATAGAGGTAAAGAATTAGGGACACTACCATGGCCCTCTTTAGTGCTGAGCGGCCAGCAGTTGTACCGACTGTTGTTTTTGCACTATCTGTGTGTCAACACAGTGCACAATGCTACAGTGACTTCTTAGGAATATCTTAGTTTGATGAAAATAGCTTCGATCTCTCAGACCCCTTAAAAAGGTCTTGGAGACCCTCAGGGGTTCAAGGCCATACTTTAAGAACCACTGTTAAAGACATAATCCTAAATGATGAGGGATATGCAGGTATTGGGGATCTTCAAAAAGGAACAAATACAAGGTTTCTCTTAAAATAGTTCTTGAATGCTTGTGGTAGTGTGTGCCTTGTAGTTTTGGGGAGATTTAGTAGGACGTAATAACAAAGACTTCGACCACTATGGAAGAAACAGCTTTCTGCCTTTCATGATTTTCCCTGGTAAGAAAATGGCCAGTGCCATTGTGAAGAGGGAAAATGCCATGGGCCTGAGTGTCTTCACACCTTTTCAGTGCTCTGTCCCTCTTTGTATGGTGAGAAAATCAAACTCTTGATTTTTAAGAAAGCTAAGGAAAGTTTGGGATAGAAAAGTTCATTTCAGTTCTGGTGGTTCCGTTTCTCACAGGCTTAGAGAAAACTGTCCATCAGGATTGTGCTGTCTTGATTTTATTTGGTCATTCCCACCCTCTCCCTTCGCTATAGCCCCTTGACCTGTCTCCTGGGCAGTTCTTTCCTTTGCTAAATGTGGGTACAGCAAGTAGGCTTTCCTTTCCTCCTAGAGAGGGGGACCTTGGAGCCCCTCCACTGGGTCAGAGAAACTTCCGTAGCTACAACAGATCAGTAACAGGAGAGCAGAGCTTTACTCTGAAAGCCTCTGTTTTCAATAATGTTGTGTTTGCTCTTTGGGTAATCATTTAAATAAATACACCTCAGTATAGGTCATATTCTTACCTAGGTTTGCACTTACATAGAAGGAAAAACATCTCAAACCATTTTGTCAGTTTTCTAGTTCTCATAACTAAGCTGTGGTTTTCCACCCACAGGGATGTCATCTACATTATATGCTGGACTGTTGCCACATTATCTTCCAAAAACTTTAATTTTAAGACACTTGAGAAGCAGGAGCTGCACTACCTGTTGCCATATACTGTGCATTCTTCAGCAACAGAGGTTATCTTTTCCCTCTTTCTGATATAGTCTCATCTCTTTTATTTGATCATATCAGACATTTCCACCCTGGAGCTTACTGCAGTGGTGAGTAAGGGAGTCATTTTCCTGCATCTTTTTTCACGTTGGAGCATGTTTTGGAGCTCGATGAGTCTGCAGTGACATTTAACAGTGGGGCGGGGCAGCTGCAGATAAAGCAAGGCTGAAGAGTGCATTCCATGAGAGGTAGGAAGAAAGGTGAAGGTAGTAGTTCAACTGCTGGCAGTATGTGCTTGGCGGTGGGAGGCACGGGACTCAGCATCAGCACACCAGGAGTCCAGGGCTTTCAGGATGTCTAAGTAGCAGGCAAGGTAAAGCAAGATAATAGACAACATGCATTTACAAAAAATGTTTACACATACTTTCTACAAAAGTGGAATCATAGTCATACTGTTCTGCAGTTGCCTTTTTTAGCATTAAAAAAGTTATGGTAAAATATGCAAAACAAAATTTGCTATTTTAACTGTTTTTAAGTGTACAGTTTTGTGGCATTACGTACATTTACGTTGCTGTGCAACCACCACTACCCTTCCTTCTGAGAACTTTTTCATCTTCCCGAACTGAGACTCTGTGTCCAGTAAATACCAACTGCCCATTTCTTGCAATTGCCTTTTTACTTCAACAAGCTGTCTTAGAGTGGTATATCTGGGTTTACCTTATTTTTTTAACCTTAGTTTTAATGGCTACATAGTATTTCACAGTGTACATGTGATATGATTTATACAACCAGTCTTTGACTAGTGGTTATCTGGGTTCTGTTTTTTAATTATCGCAAACACTTTGAACATCTCTGCCACAGTGCTTTTTGTTTTGTTTTGTTTTGTTTTTGAGACAGGGTCTCACTCTGTCACCGTGGCTGGAGTAAAGTGGTGCAATCATGGCTCACTGCGGCCTCAACCTCCTGGGGTCAGGTGATCCTTTCACCTTAGCCTCCCGAGTAGCTGGGACAACAGGTGCACGCCACTATGCCTGGCTAATATTTTGTATTTTTTATAGAGACAGGGTTTCTCCATGTTGCCCAGCGTAGTCTTTAATTCCTGGACTCAAGCAATCCGCCCTCCTCAGCCTCCCGAAGTTCTGGGATTATAGGCATGAGCCACTGCATCCAGCTACCAGAGTTTTTCGTAGCTTTCTGAGTGTAGAGTTAGTATGTACATGGGTGGTTGGGTCCATATTCTACTCCTAGTTCTGTCCCTTCATGGCTCTTTGATCTTGGCCCTGTCAGCATCTTTAAGCCTCAGATTCTTAATTTATAAAGTAATCCCACCTATCTCAGAGGTTGTTGTGATAATTAAATATGAAGGCAAATGCAAATATTTCTGAAAGGATACAGATGAAATTTTTAGTGATTGTTGCTTCTGGAGAGGGAGTCTAGGCACCTGAGAATCCAGGGTGAGAGGGAAATTTTTTATTGTATAGCTTTTTGTACTGTTTTGATTTTTTTTCTTTTTTTTTAATTATTATTATACTTTAAGTTCTAGGGTACATGTGCATAATGTGCAGGTTTGTTACATATGTATACTTGTGCCATGTTGGTGTGCTGCACCCATCAACTCGTCAGCACCCATCAACTCGTCATTTACATCAGATATAACTCCCAGTGCAATCCCTGCTCTCTCCCGCCTCCCCATAATAGGCCCCGGTGTGTGATGTTCCCCTTCCCGAGTTCAAGTGATCTCATTGTTCAGTTCCCACCTATGAGTGAGAACATGCAGTGTTTGGTTTTCTGTTCTTGCGATAGTTTGCTGAGAATGATGGTTTCCAGCTGCATCCATGTCCCTACAAAGGACACAAACTCATCCTTTTTTATGGCTGCATAGTATTCCATGGTGTATATGTGCCACATTTGCTTAATCCAATCTGTCACTGATGGACATTTGGGTTGATTCCAAGTCTTTGCTATTGTGAATAGTGCTGCAAACTGTTTTGATTTTTAAAATCGTGTGTATATTTTCATTTTTAAACCATTGAACGCCATGCCAGGAACATAGTAGATGCTCAGTGAGCCATTGGTTCCCATCATCCTGGTTCTTTTCCCCCAGACTTACACTGCTGCTGATGGCACTTAACATGGTTGCTTTTGTTTCTTCCTGTCCTTCCCTCCCTATAGCCACTTTCTGGCTGAGTTCTTACCTTCGAATTTTCTCTTGACTCCTTCGTTTTCTTTTTTCACTCCTTTCTTACTGATTTCCTTTTCACCCTGGTTCTGAAAATCTTTCAAATGAACATAAGATGACAGTATTAAGGCTGGGAAAGACTCGAGAGAATGCAGAGCCAGTGCCCTGTGGACTGTAAACTTATTCCAACTGGCTGGAAATAAAACTCCATGCACATATGAAGTGTTTGAAGTGGAATAAATAATGTTTGTGAATGTTTCTAATTTTCATTTAAATGTTGATAAAGTACAGATTCTTTTAAGGGGTTTGTGGAATTCGTGGTGGTATTTATATAGCGCATGCTTTATCTGTTAACATGTGCTAAAAAGACAATCATAGTGATGTGAAGATCTAAGATAATTTATTTAACATTTTAAAAATGGCTTTATATGTGAAAAAGTTGGAACCTACTGAACTAATGCGCTAAGCACTTTAGTGGGTCTCCTGTGTTAGCCCTTTATTTAAACTGCTCCTTTATTTTATAGGACAGGATTTGCCTAGAGAGGTAAAATAGTTTATTCAAGGCTGAAAAGTGAGTTAACAGCAGGGTTAGGAATACAGCCCAAGCTATAGTTGTATTGTGGGATCTCCTCTGCTGTATTACACTGGTTTGCTCTGTTACTTTATTCATGTTACATTGTTACAGTTTGTTGTATGTATATATTTTATCTTTTTGTCTACAGTATGTAGTAAATACCTTGAGGACCAAGGCCTATAGCTGAGCCCATTAACATGGTATATTTGGAAATGTCTGAATGAATTATGGATATTGGCCCAGCATTGTTCTATTACAGGTGTCCTGGATGTCAGGCTCTTCCAAGTGGTTCCTTTTGAAGAACACTTCAGAAGTGTTGTTGAAGGACCTGATATCCTAGCCACATGTGCTGGTACTTGCAACTTTTTCCTCTCCGGAGAGATCCCTTCCTATTGGTGGGCTTCCTTACCGATGCATCAGCTAAGTGACAAATGTTACCAGCTACTTAAACAGATATGTTTATTTCTCATTGGTAAATGTAGTTGTTGTTTTGTTTTTGTTTGCTTTTAAAGCTAGGCACATTGCTGTCCCATATAAAATCTGCCTTGTTAATACAGCGAGGAAGGGAGGGAGAATGGACGTTGGGTAGGCAGTTGCAGCTTTTGCCACAGCTGGCTGTTTCTCCTTCTCAGTGCAGTAGATTCAACAGGACTTGTTTTTCTGTGGAAGGTACAGTGCAGGTGCACCTGACTGATCTGTCATCCGTGTTGGTTTCAGATTTTTCTAAAGCACTACTTTGATCACATATTTTCAAAATATTGAGAAGCTGCTTATTGTCTGTCAAGTAGGTCCAAACTCCAGCTCCTGGAATTTAAGGCTGTTTGTGATCTGGCCCAGTCCGTCTTAATAGCCTTGTCACACACTGTTTCCTTAGCCTGTGTCTCTCTAGCCCACTGCCTTTTCTGAAAACGATGATTTCCTGCCTCAGTGCTGTTCATGCCCTTCTCTTGGCCTGGAAAATCATAATCTTTTGTGTTTTCTTGGCGGGGAGAGGGGAGCAAAATTGCCACTTCCCTTATAAAATAACGAATTGCTGGAGCATTAATTTAGCCCCTGCTGTGCAGTAGGGAATTAGGGATTCAGAGCTTCTTCTGTTCTCCCAAAGCATTTTGAATTCTTTTTTGGTAATTTCCAATTTCTATTTTGTTTTATAGTTTTTTTGGTATATATGTCTAATCTTTTCTCCAAAGTGTAATCTCTGGAAGTAAAGGAATGTCTTAATCAAATTTGTTAAATATCCAAAGAAAAACAAACTGGACATTAGGCTTTATTTCTCCTTTTATTTGTTAGTGAATCAGAAAGTTCAGAGCTAGCTCTGCTTCGTGTCTTTGACATTGTTTGAATAAATTCACAAAACTGAGTAAGACAGAATCATTTTCTTTGGTTTAGTGAGTCTACAGTATATTACAGACTGCTGGCAGAGACCCAGTATCATGAAACATTGAAGAGAAATTCAAATGATATTTAGGCATCCTTGTTTAGTCTAGTTTCCTCCTAGGCCACTCTTTTGGAAACTCTCTTAGTCATAACCACCTTTTCTTAATTACCTACTTCCACACAAATACCTTAAAGATATTATTTTATGCAATCTTACCATCATAGCCACACCATGAAGTAGGATCTTTGTATCTATTTTACAGATAAGGAAACCAAGCTCAAGAGGTTAAGAACTCACCAAGTCATACAATTAGTGACAGCTGGGGTTCAAACCGAAATGCCCTGTAGAGCCCTGTGTCTCCTCACTTCACATCACTGGTCAAGAAGAGGTCACAGCTCGCTAATTGTTTTTCCAAGTCTCAAGGCTTTTTCTTGGCATGTCCAGACAACCTATCCAGTTTCATTCCCTACTACCCTTAAGCTTCCATCATCTTATTGCCAACCATACCACAGTCCCTCTTTCTGAACTTGATTTTTGTTACTCTGCCAGGAGTAGCCTTTCCTTTTTGTAGGGGTTAGGAGTTCCCAAGTCTTACACTCAAGTCCCAGCAAACTCCTCTATCTTGAAGACGGCTTCCCTGGCTGCTTCAACACCTGTTAGGCTTTCTGTCCTTGACCTCCCGGAGAATGCACTGGGTAAGATTCAGTTCTTTACCGAGATTTAGTGTGTCTATATTTGTGTGCAACACACAAACTTCATTATTTTTAGTTGAACTCTTGGCTGTGCTTGTATATGTGAAAGTGATATTTACAAATTTTGGAAGACATCTTTCAATACAGTTTGTGTCCATTATATACACTGTACTATGCTATAGGGCATGGAGTATACAGCTGTAATAGAGTGAAGGACACATTGTCTAATATTGTAGCTTTGTATGTACAAGTCCCATAAGAGACTGTTTAGAAAAGTCTTTTAGAAATTTGACTGGGCATGGTGGCTCACACCTGTAATCTCAGCACTTTGGGAGGCTGAAGCAAGAGGATCGCTTGAGCCCAGGAGTTCAAGATGAGCCTGGGCAACATAGTGGTACCCCATCTCTACAAAAAATTTTAAAATTAGCTAGGCATGGTGGCATGCGCCCGTAGTCCTGTGGCGGCCAGGTCTCGCTAATGCGGGCCTCCATAACAACTGTTTCAATACTGAGTGAGTGGTTAAGTTAAATAGTAAAAGCTAAAAAAGCCAGTGCCATTATCAAAGGCTGTACTGCAAATGAAACCCACCAAGAGTTTTGCCTGGGCCTTTCCTGGGCCTTAAAGCATGACAAAATAACAAAATTTTTTTTTTTTTTAATTTTATTTATTTTCTTGAGACGGAGTCTCGCTCTGTCGCCCAGGCTGGAGTGCAGTGGCAAGATCTCGGCTCACTGCAAGCTCCGCCTCCCAGGTTCACACCATTCTCCTGCCTCAGCCTCCAGAGTAGCTGGGACTACAGGTGCCCGCCACCACGCCCAGCTAATTTTTTGTATTTTTACTAGAGATGGGGTTTCACCGTGGTCTCAAATCTTCTGACCTCGTGATCCGCCCGTCTCGGCCTCCCAAAGTGCTGGGATTACAGGCATGAGCCACCGCACCCGGCCAACAAAAGAATTCTTAACCAGAACCCTTTTAGGATTAAACAAATTTTATTGTGGGTCTGAAGAAGCTACCCAAACCTCTGTGATTTAGTAGGAGACAAGATAAGGGTAATCACCTTAGCACCTGGACCCATTTACATGAAGTAAATTTACTGAGGATCCAGAAGAAGGTCTCCAACACTCATACCTTAGTTATAGATTAAAAGAAGTTAATCACTTATGTCTTTAGATGAATGCACACTTACATGTAGACATATGGCTTAGAAGGTATATAAGCTCTGGAAAACTGTAATTTTGAATGGGTCTGGTGATAATTTCCAGGCCTTCTCCCTGTAACTGGTTGCAGAAATAAAAACTCTTTTTCTCTCAAGTTCATCTGCATCTTTCTATTGGGCCACGAGAAATAGCAGCCCGACCCTCAGTTTGCTCCAGGAACAGTCCCAGATACTCAGCAGGCTGAGGTGGGAGGATCCCTTGAGCCTGGGAGGTTGAGTCTTGCCACTGCACTCTAGCCTGGGCAACACAGCAAGACTCTTTCTTTCTTTCTCTTTCTCTCCCTCTCTCTTTTCTCTCTTCTTTCTTTCCCTCTATCTTCACTCTTCTTTCTTTCCCTCTCTCTCTCAAAAAAGAAAAAAGAAATAAGAAATTTAAAGGAGGAAGTGGTTATTTGTTACTAGTTATTATAGATTAGTTGTTACTTATTGATGACATTAGGACCAGTCAAATGTTATTGGATTCTCAGCAGGTAGAGATGTATTGGTCATTGTAGGGTTCAACCAGACGTCTGGCTGATTTGGAATGTTGTAGGGAAAATTCAAGAATCAGGGAGAACAGTGCTCTCAAAACATGGGCTGCAGACTTCTCATGGCATGGGGTTCGTGCTAAAAATGCTGGTTGCTCAGCCTCATCCCATACTTCTTGAGGGAGAAATGTCATGAAGTCTGTGCTTTTTAATTTTTTATTGTGGAGGATTTCAAACATATACAAAAGCAGAGAGAATAATGTGTCTCCATGTGCTTCCGCTCAGCTTCAACGATTATTATTATTATTATTTTATTTATTAATTTTTGAGGTGAAGTTTTTGCTCTGTTGCCCAGGCTGGAGTTCAGTAGCACTCTCGGCTCATTGCAACCTCCGCCTCTTGGGTTCAAGCAATTCTCCTGCCTCAGCCTCCCAAGTAGCTGGGATTACAGGTACCTACCACCACGCCTGGCTAATTTTTGTATTTTTAGTAGACATAGGGTTTTACCGTGTTGGACAGGCTGGTCTCAAACTCTTGGCCTCAGGTGATCCACCCACTTTAGCCTCCCAAAGTGCTAGGATTACAGGTGTGAGCCACCACACCCGGCCAGCTTCAGTAATTATTGACTGATGGTAAATCTTTGACTGAAGGCCAATCTTTTTTCACTCTTCTCTCCCCTATATCATATTCTAGAGATTTTAACATGTATCCTTAAAAGATAAGGACTCTTCGAAAAACTGTTTAAACATAACCTCAGCATCATCACACCTAAAAAAGATGAGTAGTAATTCCTTGATATCATCAACTACACAGTACGTGTTTAAATTTCTGTTTATCTCAAACATCGATTTTATTTTGTGGTTTTTCTAAATTGAGATCTGAATAAGGTTTACAAATTTGATAGGTTGATAAGTCTTTTAGTCTCTTTTAACGTATAAGTACACCTTCCATCTTTTTCTTTTCTCTTGTGATTTTGTTGTTGAAGAAATTGCTGGTTATCTTGAAGAATTTCCTACCATCTGGATTTACCAACTTGTATCCTCAGGGTATATGGTTTCCTTCCTTCCTGTCTGTCTGTCTGTCTATCTATCTATCTATCTCTCTATCTACCTACCTACCTATTACCTACCTACCTACCTACCTAAAGAGAGAGTGAGTGAGTCAGTCTTGTTGCCCAGGGTAAAGTGCAGTGGCTTGATCTCGGCTCACTGCAACCTCCACCTCCCAGGTTCAGGCGGTTCTCCTGCTTCGGCCTCCCAAGTAGCTGGGATTACCGGCGTCCGCCAACACACCTGGCTAATTTTTTGTATTTTTTTTACTAGAGACGGGATTTCACCATGTTGGCCTGGCTGATCTCAAACTCTTGACCTCAGGTGATCCACCCACCTCAGCTTCCCAAAGTGCAGGGATTACAGGCCTGAGTCACCCCGCTGGCACATCCTCTATTATATTAATATATTCTGTAAATTGGTAGTTGGATCTAAAAAAAGCAGTTCTCCGTTCTTGGTCTCGGGACCACTTTATTCTCTTAGAAATTATTGAGGACTGCTGTGTCTTTTGGAAATAGGTAACTTGTTTGATCTTAAGGGTTCACAGCTGGAGGAGACTTTGCCTCAGGATGAATGGTGCCTTGAGTCTTACCCATATCTGATTCAGATGCGCCTCTTTCATAATAAATGGGAAAATGACAGAACTATTTTACCTCCCAGGCTGTATAAAAACAGGGACAGGCTGGTTTGGCCTCTGGACCCCACTTTGCAGACGGTTCAGTCTAGATTATTATTAATGCATTGGGGGTTTGAAAGATGGAAATATTATCATTGTTATTGAAGACATTGCAGGTCTTAGCTGCTGTACTTCTAAAAAGAGTAGCCCTCCTTAACTATTTGGTAATCTGATGATATAATTTGACAGATTACACATCATTCTTATGTTGTTAGCATGTAATCCTGTCCAGTCTTCTACTCAATAATATGTGTATTGCCTTAGCATATATCACTTCAGTATAATAGTGGTTATAGAATCTGTGCCCCAAAAATACATTATCTGTGGTATCTAGATAGTCGTTCACTGTTGGATGCTTTAGGTTTACAGAGTACTAAATTAGGGTTGAAGTGTCACTTTCTGACTTGGACAAGTGATTGTTTTTCCTTGCTATCGGACTGCTGCCTTCTTTTTTTTTTTTTTTTTTTTTTAAGGGAGACAGAGTCTTATTCTGTCCTTGAGGCTGGAGTGCATGCAGTGGATCGATCACAGCTCACTGTAAACCTTGAACTCCTGGGCTCAAGGGGTCCTCCTGCCTCAGCCTCCCAAAATGCTGGGATTACAGGTGTGAGCCACAGTGCCTGGCCCGCCCTCCTACTCCTTAAGTGGATGTTGCTCTTGTATTATGAACCCCTCTGGTTAGGATGGCATCTGCACTTGGAAGTCCACTGGAATGGTGATAACTTCCCACTCATATTAAGTAATCCCTGTTCGTTGGCTGATTGGCATTCCATCATTAATGTTTGTGTCATTTATAGCTAAACCAGCAGAGCCTAGCGGATCATTCTCTAGCAAGCCTGTCTAATTTGAGTGATCCTTTTTTTTTTTTTTTTTTTAAAGACAATGGTATAGTTTTGTGTTAAATGTCATACAGAGTTTGAAATGTTCAATGAGAAATGGAAGGAAGCTAATCTCTAAAGGGCAAAGTAGGTTGGTTATGGAGACTTCTGTAAAGC
The DNA here is from genome assembly GCF_047675955.1 of Chlorocebus sabaeus. Classification (NCBI taxonomy): domain Eukaryota; kingdom Metazoa; phylum Chordata; class Mammalia; order Primates; family Cercopithecidae; genus Chlorocebus; species Chlorocebus sabaeus. Next base: position 96,176,632 of record NC_132917.1, on the reverse strand, counting down.
ACCTGTAAATCATTTGGGTGTTAATACTGTGCATATTTTATAATGGAGAATAAAGTTTCCTTAATGATGCTTGTGTTTGAAGTGTGACATTTTGCTTTTCAGTAATGGGCTCCCTGGCCATAATTGTGTCTATAACTTTAGTCTGTTACAGAAAAAATGAAATGGCTGATAGATAAGAGTTCTGATTTCATTACAAGGTAAGAAGAAGGGTTGATGGAGTTCATTGGGGGAGTTGTGGTTTGAAGTTGTTTCATGTAAATTTTGAATAAAGTTTTCACCTCGTGCTTTGGATTACAAAGGTGCAGTTAGACTTTGACTTCAACACAAGACTGGTGTGCTTCCACATTTACTGATAGTGTTGTTAGACTTTTAAGTTGCTGGGAAATAGGCCAAGTCCTGTTGTGGATTGGGTGGTGGATGGTCAGGCAGGACATCCTTAGGGATTGCCCTGCTGTACCCTTCATCACCAAGGGACAGTGTAGGGCAGAGGTGGAATTGGTGAGGTTGAGGGTATCTTTCTCTTTCAAACCCTTAGAACGTGATGCTTTGTGTCTCCAGCACAGGTCAGTTTGCTAACTGCTGGCTCCAAGAGTCTGGACACTCTCTTGAGTGGGGTAGTTCTCTCATAGCTGGGCCCACAACACAGAGGAAGAAAGAGGTAAAAATAACAGGTGCTAAGCCCATAATTAGCCAAAAGGGACCGTTGGCAGTTTGACTTATGTCTTCTATCCAGTTGAGATTTGTTCTTTGGGTGTCCTAGAAGCTAAAGCATAGGAATACAGGTTAACATTTAGCCTGGTTCCTCAGTGTTGTGTTGAACGTCTCTTTCAGAGACGTTTCAGAACAAAACAATTATTCATTCTCCACTTTCAAATTTTCTCATTGAGAGAGTGTGTGGAGGAAATGGTGCCCAAAATACCAGAGTTTAAGGTCATTGCCTACATGAGAATATAGCAGTTCCCTTGGGTTTTACTGGATTGTTGTCAGAATAGTTCTTTCTTTGGAATACAATATGGACTTTGTCATAGTGAAGCATGTTTTAGGGAATATATAGTAGTCTTAATTAGAATCTGGACATGGAGTAATTCATCCATCAAATGAGCAGCCTTTTGTTTTAGGAGTGTGGGTAGTGATATTTTTGCAATAGCCATGAAACCTTTGTAAACATGGCTAGAGACTGGTTTTCTCTTTTTAAAAATGAGTTCAAGAAAGTAGGAGCTTTGTGACTAGCCCCATGAAATCTGGAAAGCTGTGTTCGCACTTAGCCCATTTCAGGTCATTGAGTGTATTTACGTGACTGAGGATGATGATGAAAAAATGTGGTTAAAGATTTCAAAATGATAGATATCTAGGACACTAGGTTACCTGGTTAGTAAGATGGATGAGAATTACAATGATGTAACTTTGAGGTGGGTGGGTGTAAGGATAATTTCTGAAACAATTTAACAATGTTTGGGAATTTTTTTTTTTTTTCCAATGCTGGCTAACCCACATCAGGAAATGAGAACTTTTTTGTCTTTTGGGCGTTTGCCAGATCTATACAAAGCATGAGACATCTGCAGATGTCTGTTTAACGTAATTTCTTTATATTTCATAATAGAATGTTTTAACCCTGAGCATATGGTATATACTGTATGAAAGCTACTTTGTTTTAGACCTGGGTTTTCCAGTATTCGGGTGCTTTCCCTTTGGGAATGGTATTCATGATGACAGAGGACACTGGTGAAGTGTAGAATGTGACACTTAATTTTAATACAGAACTGTATTGAGTTTGATGAAAGACAAAACAAGTTCCAGCAGTTCCTCAAAATTTCAGAGGTCTGTTCCCTGCTCCCCCCACCAGTCCCCTGGCAAAGGGTCATTTTGGGACCGTGAGAACAGATAAAAACCAACATCTCTAATAATTTGCTCATTCACTTAGAATGCTTTCTATGAAGGAAGTTGTGGCGATAGGTTTTGGAATGTGGAGGGTGATGGGAACTCCAAGGATATAAGGCTTGGGAACTTTTTAGAAATGAAGTTTTGTTTTGCACTGTCATGCTTTCCAGGATAGAGCATTACTGGAGATTAGCTGAACAAATGAGATGAAAGCCAAAATAATGCAGTTGGATATTTTAAATAAATTTTGATAAGATGTTACTTTATAAGAATATAGCATTTTTCTACAAAAAGCTACTTATGCTTTTTGAGATACTTAAAAATCTCATGCTCATGAGACAGTACACTGCATATAGTAACCATTCAGTGAATATTTGTCAAATGAATAAATAATGATGCAGTACATTTTCTTTGGTATATATGGCTTTTTGTTTGGTTTAGTGAAGTATATTTCTTTAAATATTGCCATAAAATAACATGTAGATAGTTGCTAATAACCTTTCAGTTGACATTAAATTAGACATGAACTATTTCAATAATACTGTACAAGTACATTTTTGTTTTGTTTTGTTTTGTTTTGTTTTTTTGAAACGCAGTCTTGCTCTGCCACCCAGGCTGTGTAGTGGCATGATCTCGGCTCACTGCAACCTCTGCCTCCTGGGTTCAAGCAATTCTCCTGCCTCACCCTCCCTAGTAGCTGGGACTACAGGCGTGTACCACCATGCCCAGATAAGTTTTGTATTTTTAGTAGAAATAGGGTTTCACCATGTTGGCCAGGATGGTAAGTACAGTGTTTGCTTTCTCCGTTAGCAGGCAGTGCAGGAACAAGTTACTTGATATGGAAGAGGCTATATTTTAGATAAATGAAGCTTCCAGATTACTGGGTTAAATTTTTTAGCTGAAACATTAATTTTTTTCTTATGAATTTCCTCAACTTTCCATATTAATATATAGCTTCAATACTATTAATCAGAATTCCAGGTGGAATTCTTTTGGTAAAATGGACAGAATTATGAAGTTCGTTGAGATTTGGAATAAACAGGCAAGAATAGCAAAAAGCTAATTATTAAAAAGAAAGATAAATGGATAAAATCTGTTAGTAAAATAATTTGTCAGTATGCATCAAGTTTAAAATGATTTATAACTTGTAATTCATAATTTCTACTTTTGTTAATCAAATCTAAGAATGTGTGGAGAAAACTGGGTGTGAGTAGATTTTGGGAGCATTGTTTATACTAGCAGAAAGTTTGAAACTATGTAGATAATAAAAGGATCACTTAAAATGCATGATGATACCCTAGAGTTTAGTGAAATTATACAATATTTATCATATTTATTAAAGCTTTGTAATATTTTAATGTCATGACATTTTAAGAAAAACAGGATGTGAAATTATAAATATGGTATGATTAGAACTTTATAATGTTTAAACATAAAATGACTAGGAAAAATACAAAGTGCTTTTTAAAAAATAAACAGCTTTAGGCCAGATGCAGTGACTTGTGCCTGTAATCCCAGCACTTTGGGAGGCCGAGGTGGGAGGATTGCTTGAGGCCAGAAGTTTGAGACCAGCCTGGGCAAAATAGCAAGACCTCATCTCTACAAAAAAAAAAAAAAATTGTTTTTCTAATTCAGCTGGGCATGGTGGCACGAACTTGTAGTCCCAGCTAATTGGGAGGCTGAGGTGCGAGGATCACTTGAGCCCAGGAAGTTGGGTGCAGGGAGCTATGATTGCACCCAGCTGCACTCCAGCCTGGGCTACAGAGCAAGAGCCTACCTCAAGAAACAAAAACAAACCCACACACAACTTTGTTGAAGTATAATTTAAATACTATAAAATTCACTTGTTACAAGTGTATAAGGCTTTTATGTATTTATACAGTTGCACAACCATTACAACAATGCTGTTTGAGAATAGTTTCATCACTCCAAAGTTCATTCTTGTATATATATACACATATAAATATGTAATATATATTTATATATAATAGATTTTATTTATAATACATAACTAATGTATTATATATTAATATAGTTGTGGTATATGTAATATATAGTTAACTCTCTTTATATGTATACACACACAGACACACACACACACACGCACCAGAAACCTCTTTAATTCTCACAAATCCTGGACGTTCAGATTGAAAATGATCTGAGGCATGGTTCCTCCATATATATATATAACAATATATATTATGCATACTGAATATACTTAACTATGTAATTGTATATAGTTAAATATATAAATATAAAATATACAATTAAATATATATTAATATATACTATATAATACATTACAGTTATGTATTATATATAAATATATCTTATATATAAGTGAACTTATATATATTTATATATTATATATAAAGTATATACACACATATATACTTTGTGTAAGTTCACTATGAGTGAACTTTGGGATATATATATATTTGGGAGGTGTGTGTATATATATATATAATATACACAATTTTTTTTGTTTTTTGGAGACAGGGTATTACTCTGTTGGCCATACTGCATGATCACCACTCACCGCAGCCTTGACCTCCCAGACTCAAGCAGTCCTCCCAGGTAGCTGGGACTACAGGCATGTGCCACCATGACAAGCTAATTATTACATTTTTTTGTAGAGATGAGGTCACACCATGTTGCCCAGGCTAGTCTGGAACTCCTGGCCTCAAGCAATCCTTTCAGCTTGGCCTCCCAAAGTGCTGGAATTACAGGCATGAGCCACTGTGCCTAGTCCAATTTAACTATAAACACCAGAAGTTTTTTCAGTACTTATGTTTCTGAGGCATAGAGATAGATTGGGGAAAATGAAGGATCTTCATCTTAGAACCCTTTGTCACAGCCATATCCAATGAAAACTAAAGTTAAATCAGGAAGGCTCCGAAGAAGGTGCCAGTGCATGAGAAATCACGGTGGGCACTGATGGGATGTTAAAGAGAAAAGGATAAAAAGAGTCATAATTCATGTGGGCCTCCTCCTTACATAAGAGAATCTGCTGCCACTTTCTAGTATGGTCTTCCATGCCCTCTCCTGGACACAATGTGTAGGGTTCAAGGTTTCCTTCTCTCGCTGTCCAGATGCAGCCTGAGTGCAGATAAATATCTTTTGAGGGAGAGAGTTAGTACTTGTCTGGGGCTCACTGCCATTTGTGTGCTTTTATTCTTTTGGTCCTTTTAAAATCATCGCTCCACGATTGAAGCAAATGGCCTTTAACTGTTATATAAATTTGAAGAACCAGTTGAGGACAGTGCTTTGTACTTGGCAGGAGTAAGTGGGGGTCATAATAGAAGCTTTGTTAGCAGTGGATTCTGGGCTAATGTTTCTTTAGGAAAGGCCCGGGATCACACAGTCCCAAAATACTAGAGTTAGAAGAGACTTTAGAGAACTATCCGGTTCTCTTTCATTAGAAATAATGATAGTTTTGCATTGACTTTCCTATTTTGTGGTCTTCTCTCTGCTTGGAAAGAAGATCCCTTGCTTTGCAAACCACTCTTAGTAGTGCCATAAACTACTAAGGAACAGGAAATTCCAAATTGCAGGCTAGTACAGACCCAGACCAGCCTTCCCAGAATCTCTGTGGACCTAGCTTCAGGCCATGCACCCCCCAGAAATGCTGTGATGACTCTGTTGGACATTATAGTATGTGGAGGAGACATGCCTCAGATAATTTTCAATCTGAATGTCCAGGATTTGTGAGAATTACAGAGGTCCAGGTGTATGGGGAAAACAGAGATTACTCTTCTGCCATATAGAGAACTTTGAATGATAGGGACAAACATTTATGTAGTATTTGATGATATAGATAGGCATGATTATCCTCATTCTCTTTTATGTTTTTAGATGAGCAAACCAAGACTCAGGAAATGCTTGTTTACTCACATAGTTGGTTGGTAAAATGACAGAGCTGATACTGAGACCTGGGCCCTGGAATTTCAGATCCCGTGCCTTTCCTGTAGCATTACATTTTCTCTGAGAAATCTATTCAGTGGTGAGGAACACCCTGTTATTCTGAAGCCAAGGAAATTGCCAGGAGAGGATAGAATTGCTGAGGAGAAGATAGAAGAGGTAGAGGAGGAATGACAGCTCCTGGTGGGGTCTGTGTTGAGATCCTGTGGAAAACCTAGGCGATGCTGCTGCTTGTTTCGTCTGTATTCACTTGATACCTACTGCCTTTTACGTCGTCTTCAATATGAGCCAGACCAACCCATGGCTCCACTTCATCCCAGACTACACTCTATTCCCGAGGACTGGTCACGTTCTCCCCCTGTTCTTGGCATGGTGTCCCATTGGGGTAGTGCTGCTGGAGGACAGTCTCTGAAGAAGAGTATCTTCCTTATTCTTGGGGTAGAAACTCTTAACATAGATGGGGTGATAAAATGCAAGAAATTTATAATGGCTTGCCATTAGAGCTGGAGTATATTATTTATCACCATTGATTATTTTGCCAAGTGTTTTGTTTAAAAAGCTTCTTAGTTTCCTGATGCCTCAGGGTAATTTGTCACCTGCACTGTTCAACATCCGTGCCATTACAGCTGAGGGGAGTGGGCTGGCCTCTAATGTTCAGAGCGCAGCTGGCAACCAGCCTGACAAAAGTACATGACGTGATGCTCTCAGAAGGCAGCCAGACACCCTGGTCACTAGGGGAGGTGTGCTCTTTAGGTAAGTACACACAAACCATTGTTGAGAAGCTCCTGTGTGCAGAGAGAGACCGGGGGCATGATCGTTATCTGGAAGCTTATTGAAGAAGTAGAATCTTGGGCCCTATCTATCTCAGACCTACCAAATCCAAATCTGTGTTGTAGTGAGATCCTGTGGGAGTTCATGTGCATTACAGTTTGAGAAACACAGGGATAGTGGACAATGCTGGCTGCCTATCAGCATCCATTTCCTTTGTCTTTCCTAGTAACGAGATTCAGATTTTCTTCAGTTTCTTTCCCTTCACCCTTAGACAGCCGTGAGAATCCATTCTTTGAGTCGGTGAGAGCATGGTTTTCCCATAGTGACTGTTTATGGTCCTGTATAATCTGGGTTGGCTCGGTCATAAGTAAAGACTTTATTTTTTGAGGGGGTTGGGGGAAGCATTTTCCTTCACATCCAGAATGAGAGAGCAAATAATGAAGCGTAGCTGGGACCGCATTTCCACTGGCAGCCATTCTGTGACCATGAGGGGATCAGTCGTGAGATGAGTCTGATACTGAAGTTGTCAGAGCAGAAAGACAGAAGGAACCTGCATTTTTGGTTCTGGCACTCACCTGCTGGTCATAGGATCTAGGCCGGGGTCTCTCTCTGCCTCTCATCTCATAGTTATGTGTGATAATAAATTTTCTCATGGTTTATGCCAGTTTGACTTTGGGTTTTCTGATTTTCTGCAGCTGGAAGCATCCTAGTTAGCTCTGCTTTGGTAATGAGCGCTCTGAGCACAGGGTGCTGTGTGCGTGGTCCTCCTGTGAAAGGCCTACATTCTCGGGTGCTCCTAGGCTTTGCCCCTAGTCTTGTGAATTGTGCTTTTACCCTGTGATGATGATTCCGTTGTTCACATGGAAGTTGGCGGAGGGAGAGGAGAGCTATAAGGGCAGAGAGAAGGATTGGGAGACTGTCCTGAAGGAAGGCAGGCTTGCCCTCAGAAGTGTTGTGTGCTGGACTGTGGGGTGAGCCAGGCTGCAGTTGGCTGGCTGTGGAGCCCACTGGCTAGAGTGCTGGTCCATGCTTTGCGCCTCATTTGGTGTTTGAACCTCAGTTTCCTTATCTGTAAAATAAAAAGAATCATAATGAAATAGTGGAGGTAGATTGGAAATGCTTTGAAAACTTGACTCTTTTTTGCCCAGTTTAATTATCCTGTTTTTTTTTTCCTTTTTTACTATAGCAAAATATAAATAACACAAAATTTACCATCATAATCATTTTTAAGTGTATAATTCAGTGATAGTAACTTCACATTCACAATGTTCAACCATCACCACTGTCTATTTCCAGAACTTCTTCATCTTCCTAAACAGAAACTCTGTACACATTAAACAATAACTCCCATTCTCCCTTCCCCCTGGCCCCTGGTAGCTTCTGTTCTACTTTTTGTCTCTATGAATTTGCCTGCTGTAGGTACTTCATATAAGTAGAATCATATATTTTTATCCTTTTGTGTCTTGCTAATTTTACTTGGCATAATGTCCCCAAGGTTCATCCATGTTGCAGCTGTATCAGAATTTTCTTCCTTTTTATGGCTGAATAATATTCCATTGTATGTATATACTGTACTTGTTTATCCATTTATCTGTTGATGGACACAGGTGATTTTCACCTTTTGGCTATTGTGAGTAATGTCACTTACGAACACCTGAGTACTGTGAACACTGGTGTACAAGTATCTGTTTGAGTCCCTGCTTTTAATGCTTTGGGGCATATACCTAGGAGTGGAGTTGCCAGATCATATGGTAATTCTGTATTTACCTTTTAGGACCTGTCAAACTGTTGAAAACTTAACTCTTATGTTATTTAGATTTTCAGACATAGATTGGAAGATGGACTTAGGCTTTTTCTCTTTGTGTCCTTTCCCTCCTTCCCTTCCTTTGTTGGAGACTGAAAGGATAAGTGTTGGTGATCAACTCAGTATACCACTGGATGCTACATGGGTAAACAGCAAACTGTTCTCATGAATGCAGGATGTTGGCAAACTGACAACTGCATCTGCTGTCGGGAAGGAATGCTGAGGGCAGTCACGCCTCAGGCACAGTGTTTCTTGTGATTAGGCAAATCTGGAGCCTGTTAGCAATATTGTGAACCTGTGATCAATCAAGCAGCTGACCAATAGTTACCTCCTCCTCCCTGCTCTTTCTACCCAATACATACAAAGGCTATGGAAGCTCAGGGCTGCCTTTGCTCACTAGAAGCAAGGATCCCCCGACTCCTTCTTTAAAAGAGTTTTTTTGGTTTTGTTTTCATTTCTGCATTCATCCCCCTTTGTTCAGTCCCGTAGTAACGGTCACTACCTACTTACCTACCTACTTTCCTTCCTTCCTTCCTTCCTTCTCCTACCCTTGACATAGGGTCTCATTGTGTCTCCCAGGCTAGAGTGCAGTAGAGTCATCACAGCTCATTGCAGCCTCAACCTCCTGAGCTCAAGCAATCCTCCCACCTCAGCCTCCTGAGTAGCTGGGACCGCAGGCACACACTACCATGCCCGGCTAATTTTTCATTTTTTGTAGAGATGGTGTCTCTCTCTGTTTCCCAGACTGGTCTTGAACTCCTGGGCTCAAGTGTTGCTCCTGCCTCAGCCTCCCAAAGTGTTGAGATTACAGGTGTGAGCTACCACACCCAGCCTTTTTTTCTTAAGATTATAGTTTTTCATTGATTGAGAGGACTTGATAATTTTAACATGGAACTTCTGAACTGACCATTTTATGAGATACTGAACATACGAACAGATTCTTATTTTACCCTTGTTAGAAAATAGTAGAATTTTTTTTTGAAACCTAGTCTTGCTCTGTTGCCCAGGCTAGAGTGCAGTGGCGCAATCTAGGCTCACTGCAACCTCTACCTCCCGTGTTCAAGCAATTCTCCTGCCCCAGCCTCCCTAGTAGCTGGGACTACAGGCGCCTGCCACCACGTCCAGCTAATTTTTTGAATTTTTTAGTAGAGATAGGGTTTCACTGTGTTAGCCAGGATGGTCTCGATCTCCTGACCTCGTGATCCGCCCATCTAGGGCTCCCAAAGTGCTGGGATTACGGGCGTGAGCCACCGCGCCAGGCGGATTTGTGCATTTTTGTAGTACTCAAAATGCCTTTGTTGCACTGGCATTTCTCGTCTTTTGTTAAATATGAATAAATTGACAGTCTATAGAGTGCATTGGAGACAAATATCCTTTTATATCAACTGTGAGAAAACTTGTAAGAATTTATTTATTTATTTATTTATTTATTTGAGACGGAGTCTCACTCTGTCACCCAGGCTGGAATGCAGTGGTGCAGCCTCGGCTCACTGCAACCTCTGCCGCCTGGGTTCAGGCAATTCTCCTGCCTCAGCCTCTTGAGTAGCTGGGCCTACAGTTGTATACCACCACACCTGGCTAATGTTTTATTTTTAGTAGAGACAAGGTTTCACCATGTTGGCCAGGCTGGTCCCAAACTCCTGGCCTCAGGTGATCCACCCACCTTGCTCTCCCAAAGTGCTGGCAGGCGTGAGCCACGGCACCCAGCCAAGAACATATTTAAATGTGCAAAAATAACTCTTCAGAAACTGCCGAGGCGCCGGGGGTAGCTTCTGATTCCCACTGTTACGACTGGCTGAGCGAGGAGCTAAATATCACTTCCACGAAATTATTCTGTATGGAATAATTTATATACCCTTAGACACTGGCTTTAATTCAGAGTTTGCATGTAAAGTCTTCTGTAGAAGGCTATGAAAATACATAATCACAATATCCCTTGACATCCATGGGTATGAGAAATGCTAGCCAGGAAAATTTGAGAATTAGTTCCTGAGAATTTTAAAATGTCCTCAGTGACAATAAAACACTTCAGAATAACTTGTAAAAAATGTGTTGTTCTAGAGTGATTTACATTACATGTAATTTAAAACGTTTGTTAGTTGGTAAATATGAGTTGATTTGAATTGCCTGTGATACATAATTATGCTCCATAAGGAGTAAGAAAATAAGACTTTCTAATTGTGGTCTTATAATCAACTCTCTTAATTTTTAAAAGCTATTACTTTTAGTTTGCAGCACAGTACTAGTTTTATATTAGAAACTATATGAAGAGGCATGATAAAAATCTAATCTCTTTATAGGGATCGCATTCTTCACATTTAAAAGACATTTTTCTATTACCCTCTCCCTCAAATGAAACCTCTGTGAAATTGGAAATATTCTGTCTCCAATGTGCTTGTTATAGAATCTGTCAGTCTTCAACATATACGTGTGGGAAGTGTGTGGCGTGTGTAGGTATGTGCGTGTGTGTCCTTTCATAATATTTTCAGTGAGTTGATCAACATTTAAACTGGCAATTATAAACTGGTTTGACACTAAAGCAGCCTTAAAAACTGTTACCTGAAAGTCACTTCGAGCACAAATATTTATCCTAGGGACTGTCGTAGGTGCTGGGGAGTCAGCAGTGAACAAATGGAGCTCACCCGCCAGCCCCACCACCTCCCATGGAGTCCTGGGTTCTCCCCAGGTTGGAGTGTTCTTTGCCACCTCATTTCCTGCCTGAGGAAGAGGTGGTGGAGAATGCCTCCCTGGTGCCCTTCCTGCAGGCAGTTGTTCAACTGTGTATTCTCAGGGCCAGCAGATGACGGGCCACAGCGTGGCTGTCCACAGGTGTTTTCTGAGTGGATGATGAGGTTGCTGTCACCACTCAACTGGACTGTTTTATTAGCTTCCTAACGAGTCTCCCTCCCTGCCCCTCGCCAGCTCCAGTCTATTCTTAACAAAGCAGCCAACGTGATCTTGTTAAAATTTACTAAGTCAGATCCTGTTAGTCTTGTTCAAAGCCCTCCAGTGGGTCTCCATTTTACCCTAAGGAAAGCCATAGTCTTTAGAGACCCATGAGGCCTCACAGTGTTTGGCCCCCTGCTGCCCTCTGATCTCATCTCCTACTATTCTTCCCCTCATTCATTCTGCTTTATCCACGTCTGTCCCCTACCTCTTTATCAAACTCACCAGGCAGGCTTCAATCCCAGAGGCTTTTACCAGTCTTCCTACCCAAAGACTGGCAGAGCTCACTCTTTCACCTCCTCTGGGGAGTCCTCCATAGCTGTCCTATCAAAAATTTCCCTGACACTCCTGATTGCCCCCTCCCGGCTTACTTTTCTCCTGACATTTAGAATATAAATGTCTCTTTGTTCACTGCTAAACACAAACACACACACACAGCTTCAGTGGATGGATGGGTGGATGGGTGGATTTTAATTTTGTTGTCATGTCTCACCATGGCAAGAGTTTTTCTGTTTTGTTCATTGTATGCACAACAGCTGGAAGAGTGCCTGTTAGTGCACCCAGTCAATATTTGTCAAATTAATTTTAAAAACTCTTAACCAACGTTTCTGCCTGAAGTATACTTTTAGTAGGCCCAAAATGATGCCTTCTGTGAGTCTGTATGTGCTTTGATAAATAATCATTGGTTTTGCCACACTGTAGCTCAATGCTAAGTAGTCTGATTCTGTTACCACTGGGTCAAAAGAAAGGTTGAACCCCTGTCTTTCCTGATAAACCCAGTAGCTCAGTGAAAAAAATCAACTGCATTTGTCATTCGGCTGCAAAGTGCAAACACCAGTACAGACCTTCCTCTCAGTTGTGTTGGTATTTGTCACTTACCTGCTGTTGGAATCTCTCACTCTGGGTATTTTGTTTGAGAAGTCTCCAAACTGCTTTCCACAGTGGCTGAACTAGTTTCCATTCCTACCAGCAGTGTAAAGTGTTCCTTTTCTCTGCAGCCTCACAGCATCTGTTATTTTCTGACTGTGCTTAATCTGTTTGGATCTCTGTTTAACACAGTGTATCTTCATAAGTGGCCTATGAAGTAGGTACTATTATGAGCCCATCTGACAGATAAGGAACCCGAGGTTTAGAAAGGCTAAACAGTGTGATCAAGGTCATGTGGTAAATTAATAATAATTGGTATTGAGGCAGAACCAATGCAGTATATATGTGTGTGGGGGTTGGGGGGAGTGTATGCATCTACGTGTGTATAGATGGAGAAAGACATACCTCATTTTATTGTACTTGACAGATATTGCATATTTTACAAAATGAAGGTTTGTAAAACCCTACGTCAAGCAAGTCTGTTGGTGCCATTTTTCCAATGGCATGTGCTGACTTTATGTCTGTGTGTCACATTTTGGTAATTCTCACAATATTTCAAACTTCTTTGTTATAATTATATCTTATCGTTCTCTGGGATCAGCAGTCTTTTTTTTTTTCTTTTTTGAGACGAAGTTTCGCTCTGTCGCCAGGCTGGAGTGCAGTGGCGTGATCTTGGCTCACTGCAAGCTCTACCTCCCGGGTTCAAGCGACTCTCCAGCCTCAGCCTCCCGAATAGCTGGGATTACAGGCACGCGCCACCACACCCAGATAATTTTCTATTTTTAGTAGAGACAGGGTTTCACAATGTTGGCCAGAATGGTCTCGATCTCTTGACCTCGTGATCCGACTGCCTCGGCCTCCCATAGTGTTGGGATTACAGGCATGAGCCACCGTGCCCAGCCAGTGATCAGCAGTCTTTTATGTTACCATTGTAATTGTTTTGAGATACCACAAAATGCACCCAGACAAGATACCAAACTCAATTGATAAATGTTGTATGTGTTCTAACCGCTGTACTTACTGGCCATTTGCCCATCTCTCACCCTCTTCTTGGGCCTCCCTGTTCCCTGAGACATAACAATATTGAAATTAGACCAATTAGTAGCCCTACAATAATCTTTTAAGTGTTACAGTGAAAGAAAGAATCACACATCTCTCACTTTAAATCAAAAGCGAGAAATGATTAAGCTTGGTGAGGAAGGCATGTTGAAAGCCAAGACAGGCTGAAAGCTAAGCCTCTTGCACCAGTTGGCCAAGTTGGGAATACAAAGGAAAGGTTCTTGAAAAAGTGCTACTCCAGTGAAAACACAAATGATAAGACAACAGAACAGCTTTATTGCTGATACAGGGGAAGTTTTAGTGGTTTGGGTAGAACATAAAACCAGCCACAACATTCCCTTAAGTCAAAACCTAATCCAAAGCAAGGCCCTAACTCTTCAATTCAGTGAAGGCAGAGAGAGGCGAGGAAGCTGCAGAAGAAAAGTTGGAAGCTAGCAGAAGTTCATTCGTGAAGCTTGAGGAAAGATCTCCGAACATAAAAGTGCGAGGTGAAGCAGCAAGTGTTGATGTAGAAGCTGCACCAAGTTATCCAGAAGATCTGGCAAGATAATTAATGAAGGTGACTACACCAAACAACAGATTGTCAGTGTAGACAGAATAGCCTTCTGTTGGGAGAAGATGCCATCTAGGACTCGTGGCTGGAGAGGGGAAGTGAATGACTGGCTTCAAGGTTTCAAAGCCTCAAAGGGCAGGTCGACTCTCTTGTTAGGAGATAATGTACCTGGTGACTTTAAATTGAAGCCAGTGCTCATTTACTATTCCAAAAAGCCAGAGCTCTTAAGAATTATACTAAATCTACTCTGCCTCTGCTCTGTAAATGGAACACTAAATTCTGGATGACCAGGTATGTGTGTACAGCATGGTTTCCTGAATACTTTAAGCCCACTGTTGAGACCTGCTCAGAAAAAAAGATTCCTTTCAAAACATTATTGTTCATTGACAATGCATCTGATCACCTAAGAGCTCTGATGGAGATGTATAAGGAGATGAATGTTATTTCCATGCCTGTTAACACAGCATCCATTCTGCAGCCCAGGGATGAAGGAGTAACTTCATTCTTATTATTTAACAAATACATTCCATAGGCTATAGCTGTTGCAGATGATGATCCTCTAATGAATCTGGGCAAGTAAAATGAAAACCTTCTGAAAAAGATTAACCATTCTTCTTGCCATTAAGAACATTCATGATTTATGGCAGGAGGTCAAAATATCAACATTAATAGGAGTTTGGAAGAAGTTGATTCCAGCCTTCATGGATGACTTTCAGGGGCTCAAGACTTCAGTGGAAGAAGTAACTGCAGATGTGGTGGAAATCACAAGATAACTAGAATTAGAAGTGGAGTCTAAGATGTCACTGAATTGTTGCAATTTCATGATAAAACTTGAACAGATGAGGGGTTGCTTCTAATGGATGAACAAAGAAAGTGATTTCTTGAAATGTGGTCTACTCCTGGTGAACTTCCTGTGAACATTATTGAAATTATAACAAGGGATTTAGAATAATACATAAACTTAGTAAAGCAGTGGCAGGGTTTGAGAGAACTGACTGCAGTTTTGAATGTTCTAGTGGCCAGCTGTGTGGCTCATGCCTGGAAACCCAGCACTTTGGGAGGCCAAAGTGGGAGGATTGCGTGAGCACAGGAATTTGAGATGTGCCTGGGCAATACAGTGAGATCCTGTCTCTACAAAAATAAAAATAATTAGCTAGGTGTGGTGGTGCACTATAATCCCAGCTACTTAGGAGGCTGAGGTGGGAGGATTGCTTAAGCCCAGGAGTTTAAGGCTACAGTGAGCTCTGATCACACCTGGGTGACAGGCCAAGACCCTGTCTCAAAAAAAAGGAACAAGAAAAGAAACATTGTTTGCCACAATGAGGTTTTCTTCAACTGCCCCAGCCACCCCAGGCTTCAGCAGCCACCATCCTGATCAGTCAGCCACTGTCTACATCACGGAAGACCCTGCAAAAGATAATGACTCACTGAAGGCTCCGATGATTGTTGGTGTTTTTGAGCAATGAAGTATTTTAAAATGAAGGTTTGTACTTCTTTCTAGACCTAATACTCTTGCACACTTTAGACATAATGCTCTTGCACACTTAATAGACCACAGTGTAGTGTGAACATAATTTTATATGCACTGGGAAACCAAAAAATTCATATGACTCGCTTTATTGTGATTGTCTGAAACTGAACCCTTAGTAGCTCTAGGTATGCCTATGTAGAGATAGATAAAGAGATAGAGAGACTTATTTTGAGGAACAGGCTTGCAGGATTTTGGAGGCTGGCAAGTTTAAAATCCACAGAGTAGGCCCCACTCTTGAGACCCAGGGAGGAGCCGGTGTTGCATTTCAAGTCTGAAGGCTACATATTGGCACAATTCTAACTCAGTTGTACTTCTCAGTTGCTTTTACCATTATGCTGTGCCTCTTACATAAGCCCGTTAGCTCAGTGCTTGGCACATCATGCAATTTAGTATTTCACAAGAATGTTTGAAACATAAGGTATGTAAGATTGCTACAGCTGTGTTGTCATGTTAGGGCTGAACCTGGAATTGGGATTGTCAAAGAGGGAATGGCAACACCGTAAAAGAAATAAGGGCGTGGGTAACACTGTGTAGCCTAGGGGAACTTGTCTGTTGTAAACGTCCAAAATGAGCACTCTGTATTGTGGTCACTGTACCCCAGGGTTACAGGGAAGGAAAGGGCCAGCGCTCTGCCCTCGTTCTTTAAGAGAAACCCGTAGTTTCAGAAAGTGTTTGTGCTGGACAAAATCTCTGAGCTTTCTCCAAGTCCGTTTCTGTCAAAATTCAGAATTACTCCATAACTGAGTTGACCTCTGGAATACTTGATTCTCTCAACTCAACTTTGTTACTTATGGCTACTGTTAAAAGCCAAGAGGTAACTTTTTCCTTACTTGGATACCCTGTCTTCATTCCACAGGGTTTTTGAAATGGAATGTATGGAAAGGTTGCTACAGCTGTGTCGTCTCATTAGGACATAGCCAAGATGACACAATTTCTGGGAAGTTTATTACAGTAGCTACTTTAAAATTTGGTAGCACAAAAGTCTAATAAAATTTGGGTAGCACATTATTTAGTCGTCTAGTAATCATAGATGGTGTTAAGTAACTATTTTCTATCTTAATTGTAGTAAGAAGTAAAGTTACTTAAACTGCATTATGAGTTAGAGTTATAATTCTATCTTGAAAGACAACTGAATATTAAAGTGAATGCTGAAGGAGGGAATGAATTTGTTTAAAAGGTAAGCAAAGCAAGGGAATCATGACCTTTTAAACTATTCTTTGGAAATGTAAATTTTAAAAATAAAATGGTTTCCCTTAATCTTATCTGATCATTGACCTCTGAGACACAGCCCTTGTGGACTGTTTTAGATATTGTGATCCTGTCTTAGTGCATTCCTGCTGCTATAACAAAATACCACAGACTGGGTAATTTTTAAATAACAGAAACATACTTTTCACAGTTTTGGAGGCTGGGAAGTCCTAAATGAAGGTGCCAGCAGGTTCAGTGTCTGGTGAGGGCTGCCATCTTCTCCAGGATGGCACCTTGAAGGCTCTGGCTTCACATGGCAGGAGGCAACAAATGGGCATGGACAGTTCCCACCAGCCCTTCACAAAGCACTCTTCTCATCCGTGAGACAGAGCCCTCATGCCTAATCACCTCCTAAAGGCCTCACTTCTTAATATTGTTGCATTGGGGATTAAGTTTCAACATGAATTTTGGAGGGAACACAGACATTCAAACCATAGCAGCTCCTTGTTGAGTTTGATGTTTTGCTGTCGGTTTTATTTTCTGTGTTCCTAGCTCTGTCTCATGTCTCTGAAGTAGAATGAAGCAGGCTCCATCACTTACTGTGGTGTCTGGGCAAGTTAGGCCACTTCTCTGCTTTGCTTTCCTCATCAGCAAAGTGGGGATTACAGTCCTCCCTACTTTCCTTTCTGCAAGTATTAAATGTGGTTCCTGGCATATCACCCAGAGCAGTGCAAGACTCAGCCTTTAATTTGTGCTAGCTGCTTTGATGAGAGTGATGCATTGATGCAATCCCCAGAAGATTTAGGGAATCCAGCTGTGAGTGTCTTCTATGTCAGCAGTTCTCATCTACTCCTCAGATCACTTTTAAGATATGTATTATTTATACCCCCATTTATATAGATGAGAAAACTGATTCTCAGAGGGTAAATTGCCCAGGGCCACACAGTAAGTGGCAGAGCTGTTAGAGTTTCAAACTTGGGTCTTTAAAACCCAAACCCTACTCTTTCCAGTGTATCATGCTGTTGTTGTCATAAAATGCCAACATAAAATTTACCATCTTAACCTTTTTTTTTTTTTTCTTTTTTTTTTTTTGAGATGGAGTTTCGCTCTTGTTACCCAGGCTGGAGTGCAGTGGCATGATCTCAGCTCATTGCAACCTCTGCCGCCTGGGTTTAAGCGATTCTCCTGTCTCAGCCTCCCAAGTAGCTGGGATTACAGGTGCCCAGCACCACACCCGGCTAATTTTTGTATTTTTGGTAGAGATGGGGTTTCGCCATATTGGCCAGGCTGGTCTCAAACTCCTGACCTCAGGTGGTGTGCCCACCTCAGCTTCCCAAAGTGCTGGGATTACCGGTGTGAGCCACTGTGCCTGGCCCATCGTAACCCTTTTTAAGTGTGTAGTTCAGTGGTGTTAAGTATGTTTATATTGTTATGAATTAGCTCTCCAGAACTTTTTCATCTTGCAGGACTGAAACTCTATATCCACTGAATAGCAACTCCTGCTTTATCCCCAGCTCCTGGCAACCACTCTTCTACTTTCTATGTCTATAAATTTGAGTACAGCAGATTCTCAAATAATGTTGTCTTATTCAACATGATTTTGTTATAATGTTGATGAGAACAAAAAATTGATTCCCAGTTGGGGCTAGTGTCTGTGTGGGGTTTACGTGTTTCTCCCATGTCTGCTTGGGTTTTCTCCCGGTACTGCAGTTTCCTCCCGCATCCCAAAGATGTACATGTTAGGTTAATTGGTGTTTAAATCATCGCAGTGTGAGTGGGTGTGGCTGTGAGTGTGCCCTGCGACGGGATGGAGTCTTGCCCAGAGTTGGTTCCCATCTTGCTCCCTGAGCAGCTGGGATAGGCTCCAGCCACCTACAACCCTGAACTGGAATAAGCAGGGTGGAAAATGCATGAATGAATGGACATACATTATTGTAAAATAAAAATTTGTAAAGTATATGATCATACAATAAATGATCAATAAAATATATGACAGTAAACGATGTGGTACAAAAGCACTCAATGAACATGCCATGTTTTCCTTTTTTTGTTTGTTTTTTGTTTTTTGAGATGGAGTTTCACTCTGTCATCCAGGCTGGAGTGCAGTGTCGTAATCTTGGCTCACTGCAACCTCTGCCTCCTGGGTTCAAGCGATTCTCCTGCCTCAGCCTCCCAAGTAGCTGGAATTACAGGCATGCGTGACCACGCCCAACTAAGTTTTGTATTTTTAGTAGAGACAGGGTTTCTCCATGTTGTTCAGGCTGGTTTTGAACTCCTGACCTCAAGTGATCCTCCCACCTCAGCCTCCCAAAATGCTAGGATTACAGGCGTGAGCCACCTCACCCAGCCTGCCCTGTGTTCTTGTTTGTTTCCAAATAGCGTGGTGTCAGGAGGTGCTACTTGCAATTTTCACTTTGCAAACATTGATTCATTGATTTAACCACCATTATGACTGCTGTCACTCACTGATTCACCAAAAATTGGGTAAATAATTATTTTTATTCATCTGTCTTAAATGTCTGTATAGCTCATATTTATTTTAGTGCTCAATATTAGAAGTGTTTTGGTATTTAGAAGTTTGGTGATATTTTTGTGACCAGAAATCAGCCGTAGGAACTTAACTGTTGTTTGTATCAATTAGCCTGTAGAAAAATTGGTTTCATTATGTGTCCCTTCATTTAAAGTCATAGGTTTCTGACAACCAATTGATAATATTGAGGATTTCCTGTACTTTAGATACCTTGTATAGGTGGAATCATGTAATATTTGTTGTTTTGTGACTGGCTTTATATTTCACTTCACATAATGTCCTCAAGCTTCATCCATGTTGTAGCTTATAACAAGATTTCCTTCGGGTTCATAGTATTCCGTTGTTATGTATACCACATTTTATTTATCTATTAATCTGTTAGGGGACCCTTGAGTTCTTCCACCTTTTAGCTATTGTGAATAGTGCTGCTATGAACATGGGTTACAAATACCTCTTCAATACCCTGCTTTAGATTGTTCTGGATATTTACTCAGAAGTAGGATTGCTGGATCAAATGGTAAGTCAATTTTTAGATTTTTGAAGAACCACCTTACTGTCTTCCCTAGTAACCACACCATTTTACACCGACAACACACAAGGGTTCCAATTTCTCTACATCCCCACCAACGCTTGTTGGTCGTCATTGTTTTGTTTCGTTTTAATAGTAGTCATCGTAATGGGTGTGAGGTGATGTTTCATTGTGGTTTTGATTTGCATTTGTGATAGTCAATGCTGTTGAACACCTTTTTTTTATATGCTTGTTAATTGTATTTCCATCTTTGGAAAAATGTCTATTAAGTTATTTGCCCATGTTGTAACCAGGCTATTTGATTTTTGTTGTTGTTGTTGTTTCTTTTTTTTTTTTTTTTTTTTTTTTGAGATGGAATCTCACTCTGTTGCCCAGGCTGGAGTGCAGTGGCGTGATCTCAGTTTACTGCAACCTCCACCTCCCAGGTTCCAGCGATTCTCCTGCCTCAGCCTCCCGGGAAGCTGGTACCACAAGCATGCACCACCACGCCCAGCTAATTTTTTGCATTTTTAATAGAGACGGGGTTTCACTGTGTTGACCAGGCTGGTCTGAAACTCTTGACCTCATGATCTGCCTGCTTCATCCTCCCAAAGTGCTGGGATTGTGGGCGTGAGCCACCACACCCAGCTGTGTTGTTGTTCTTGAGGTACAGCTGTTCTTTATATATTCTGGATATTAAAGCCTCATCCCATACATGATTTGCAAATATTTTCTCCTGTTTCATAGTTTGCCTTTTCCCTCTGATTGGATCCTTTGATGCACAGAAGTTTTGAAGTTTGGTATCGTTCCATTTGTCTAGTTTTGCTTTCGTTGCCTGTGCTTTCAGTTTTAGATTGGGAAACCATTGCCTAGTCCAATGTCATGCCTTTCTCCTTGTATTTTCTTCTAGGAGTTTTATACTTTGGGGACTTATGTTTAGGTCTTTAATCCATTTTGAGTTAATTTTTGTATATAATTCATTCTTTTGAATGTGGATGTCCAGTTTTCCTAGCATCATTTGTTGAAGAAACTGTTCTTTTCCATCTTGCTGGGGTTTTTGTTGTTTGTTGTTGTTTTTGAGACAGGGTCTCTCTTGTGTCATCCATGCTGAAGTGGTATAATCCTAGTTCACTATGGCCTTGAACACCTAGGCTCCAGGAATCCTCCTACCTTAGTCTCCCAAATAGCTATTATAGAATTACAAACACTCACTACCACGTCTGGCTCTTTTTTTTTTTTTTCTTTTTTTTTTAAGTGATGAGGTCTTGCTGTGTGCTGTGTTGCCCAGGCTGATCTTGAACTCCTGACCTCAAGTGATCTTGGCTTCCCAAAGTGCTGGGATTACAGGCGTGAGCCACTGTGCTCATCCATCATGCTGTTTTTTAAGGGTAGAGGAGAGAGAGTGAAGAGAGGGGATATTTATTTTGGGAGAAAAAACAATGCAGAAGTATTTTTTAGCTTGTTTGCCACTACATAAATGGAGAAAAGTGTACATAAATCTTTGCTAGGATAATATATTTACAGGAATTACAGAGAACTTGTTTGACAGATACAGAGGAGTTTGTTATTAATATTTGTTTGTATGGGGAAAGCAATCAAGACATTATAGTAATACTAGTCTGGGAATGGTGGCTCACGCCTGTAATCCCAGGCCAAGGGGGGCAGATCACTTGAGGTTAGGAGTTCAAGACCAGCCTGGCCAACATGGTGAAACCCTATCTCTATTAAAAATACAAACATTAGCCAACATGGTGGCGTGTGCCTGTAATCCCAGCTACTTAGGTGGCCGAGGTAGGAGAATCGCTTGAACCCAGGAGGCGGAGGTTGCAGTGAGCCAAGATCTCACCACTGCTTCCAGCCTGGGTGGCAGAGCCAGACTCCATCTCAAAAAAATAAATAAATAAATAAATAAAGTAATACTATATTCTCTTTGGCTACGAAGAGACCAGCTTTCCAGAAACCCAGGGTTTCTGGAATCCAGAAGTTGCTGGGAGGTTGGTGGTGGAGGAGGAAACCTTTTAATGCCAAACTAATAAGTCTCTGAACTCCCACAAGCAAACAAACATAGAAGATAAAAAAAGCTGAACTCTAAGAGGTTGTCTCCTGTATACTGTGATGGCCTGATTCACAGAGGGAGTGGCCGCGTCTCAGAGGGAACGTGGCCATCCTGGGAGGCAGTGGAGAAGAGCAGGAGGAGTTAGCAAGGGAGAGCCCTGGAGGTCGGCAGTGCTGAGGGTGGTTGTGAGCAGCAACCTTGAGGAAGAACACCAGACTAAAGGTACCGGCTCTGTAGTCCTGCCCTGGAGGGGAAAGGGAGGCCAAGACTGCTCCTCCATCCCCTAAGTGTTAGCCTGCAGCTAACTAATCCCAGCCTCTAGGAGCTTTTAATAGCTAACTGAAGAAAAATTATATAGCTTTTGGGCTAATGTGGTAACATTTCTGAAAGTTGCTAAAACATTTCAAATGTCTGAATCTTCTGTTAAAATCTCTGGCATTAATCAGTTATAGAAATCTTACTTGTATCTTTATTTCCTTTCCTCTCTGCATCAGATATTATTACGTATACTGTTTATTGGGAGGGATGTAAGCTCAGGAAGCTTAGATTGCAGTAGAGAAGGCAGAATGTTTATAAATAATGGTAAATAGTTATGATACCAGTGGTAGTAGTAGTAATCATAAGACATAATGTTGTCTTTCTAGTTAACCTTTTGAGGCTATCTGGAGGGAGGAGAAAGATCTTTTTAAGGATGGAGAAACTGAGAGCTAAAGATTATGTAAACTTTACAGGTCTGGGTCTTCTACACATTATATCTGACGTGTAAATAGCAAGAGGCTCCATGAAAGTGACTCTGTTGGTCATGTTAGTGTGAATAGTGATCGTGAATGTTTTGAGCCACAGTCCACTACTGTTCCCAGTGTGCTGGACATTCTCCTTGAGCTATTTGCAAACAGGAAATATACTTCTTTGAAAATAAACATGGGCGTACATAATTGCACTGAATCCATGTTACTCGTCTAAAGTGGTACAATAAAGTCTTTAAAAAATGTTGTAATCCGTTACATTGGAATAGCATTTTATTGTGAACAAAGCAGTCTGTTATAACATGACTAGTATAAAAGCTTACTAATGCTGTGATAGAAGTAGGAATGAGTGTTTTAGACAGTGCATCTTAAACATTTAATCTTTCGTTGAAGACTCTCACTTTTCAGTTTCTGACAATTTAGCACATAATTCTGTATGATAAGAAAATACAGATGGGGACATAGGCCTCATACTATTGAGGAAAGCTGTTCAATGTAGAGATGGGCACCTGAGAAACTGTCTTGAAATGTGTCTCATTGAGCCCCAGCTGCTCTTCCAGAGCTCAAGTGGACCTGACAACAGCTGTCTCTAAGCCAGGAACCATGAGCCCTTATAATGTAAAAAGGATGAGTAAGGGGATATTCTGTTGGAAAATATGCATGTAGTGTAGCAGTGTCAAAACTGTAATAATATACATGAATGCATGTTGAGCTTATGTCTAAATACTGGTTGTGTCATGAGTGGCCTATTATAAAGCCACTAGAAAAGTTCTTTTGAAAGAGGATTTGAGGGACTGGGCTTTTTTTTAATCGTGGAATTTATATCCTAATCCTGACCTTGTATACATGTCTGTTGTGTCTTAGTGTTCTCGTCTCCCTTCCTTAAACTTCCTTTCATTGAAATATACTTTACATACAATAAGCTACTTGTATTCCATTTTACAATATAAGTTCTGACCCATGATATTGTTACTACAGTCAAGAAAATGAGCATAAACCTTTGTAATCCTCCTCTCCCTTGGTCTCTGGGACTCTTTAGCTTTTTTTCTTTTTTCTTTTTTTTTTTTTGAAATAGAGTCTCACTCTGTTGCCCAGGCTGGAGTGCAATGGTGCAGTCTCAGCCCACTGCAAGTCCGCTTCCCAGATTCAAGTGATTCTCCTGCCTCAGCCTCCCGAGTATCTGGGATTACAGGCAGGATTACTACGCCCAGCTAATTTTTTGTATTTTTAGTAGAGATAGGGTTTCACCATGTTGGCCAGGCGGGTCTCGAACTCCTGACCTTGTGATCCGCCTGCCTCGGCCTTCCAAAGTGCTGGGATTACAGGCCTGAGCCACTATGCCCAGCCTGACTCTCGCTCTTGATGTGTATAGGAAAACATTCTGAGAAACGCTGTTTTAGAGAATTCTCTAACATTCTGGAACAGGCCACTGAACCTGCCTCGCCACCCTTCTGGCATGGAGGTCTCTTTTGTCCTAGAACCCACATAAATTGCAGTTGTAAACTTGTAGTGTGTGCTGGCTTTGTTGCTGTTCCACAGCTTCCTGGGCCACATCAGACTGAGTGGATGCTTGCCGGTGCTTTCCAAACTGGTGAAGAACGAGGATTTTAAGAAATAATTTCTAGTCTATTGTTAAGTGATACTTCTGTAAAAGACAATTAAAATGGGATACTAGAAAAATGAAATTTAAAAAGTCATATGAATACAAGTCCCAGTTGTTTCTCTTTAGATTCAGCAGATATAAAATTTCTATGTACATTGGTAAGTTTCTAAATACTTATACTCAATTTCTGCACGGATTTTATTGCAGAGTGATTACAAAATTTTGTGATTCATGAGCCACACTGAGCAATGCTGATTGGCAGTCCTGCTTCTCCCATTTTCTTCCCCCCCCCCCCCCCCACAAGGGGTACAGTGATCTTTTGGCCACGCTTTTAGAGTTTTCCATTTGGAATATTCTGCAGCTTTTGGCCAGTTATTTTGGCCTAAGAAATGAAAAGAAACTTACAGTAGCTCCTGAATGCTTAAGGATACACCAGCCAATGGGCAAAGCATTTTTATTTTTTATTTCTAGGTGACCCTCAAAACAACCCTGCAAAGTAAGTGGTATTAGCCCCACTGCAGGGATGAATTACCTCACTTGTAGTCATGTATTATTTAACAAATATTGCTGAATGCGTGGTAGAGACCGGGCGTGTGCTGGGCTCTGGGGATACAGCAGGAAGCAGAGCAGACAGAACTCTCCATCTTCATGGTGCTTACGTCCTTGTTGGGGATGGTGGAGACATATCATAAACAACGCGTATGGCATATTAGATGGTGATCAACAGCGTGGAAGAATAAGCTAGAAAAGGGTGTAGGGTGCAGTAGGCAACGATTACACATTGAAGTTGGATGGTCTTGGAAGTCTTCTCTGAGGTGACCTTGGGCCAAGATCAGGCTGAGGAAGAGAAGCACTTGGAGCGGCAGAGGCGAGGTCCTGCAGTTTTGAGGAACTCACTGAGATTAGGGACTCTTGTCACGCCATTCAGCTAGGGAATGGCTGGTAATAAACGTGACTTTTTCTATTATACTTTATAGTCTTTACTCACTCTCCATGCTCTTGGTTTAAAAGGTACCTGGATCCCCCTGCAAAAAAAAGTGGAAATCAGTTTGGGAATGGGAAGGTGGAATTTATGTGTGGATTTTGCTTTTGATGATTAGGTCTGGATATTTTTCAAGGCTTTTAAATATCTTTTTCCTAAGGATACGAAGTACGTGAGTTTTGTAATGGAGTTTCCATTTTTAAGTGGATGAATTTTCTCTAGGGGACATGAAGAGCTAGACAAGATCAGGGAAGGGGCTTTCAAAAGAGAAGAGATTAAAGCTTTGGGAGAAAGGCATTGTTTTTGTTTAAGCACTTTGAAGTTAAGGATGTGTTGGTTATTCCCTGCTTATGAATGACCTGGTGCTTAGAGACAGCTCTCCTCATATTTGACAGCAGCATTTGCTGGGGCCTTTTTCTTTTTTTTTTTTTTTTTTTTTTTTTTGAGACGGAGTCTCGCTCTGTCGCCCAGGCTGGAGTGCAGTGGCCGGATCTCAGCTCACTGCAAGCTCCGCCTCCCGGGTTTACGCCATTCTCCTGCCTCAGCCTCCCGAGTAGCTGGGACTACAGGCGCCGCCACCACGCCCGGCTAGTTTTTTTTTTTGTATTTTTTAGTAGAGACGGGGTTTCACCGTGTTAGCCAGGATGGTCTCGATCTCCTGACCTCGTGATCCGCCCGTCTCGGCCTCCCAAAGTGCTGGGATTACAGGCTTGAGCCACTGTGCCCGGCCAGGGGCCTTTTTCTTACCTGGCTGCTCTCTACTGCCCAAGACTTACCTTCTGCAAACCCCGAGAGCTCTGACCCAAACCCTTCACCCGAGGTCATGGCTGCTGAACCTCCCACTGCTTCTGCGCCCCCTCACCTCCTCCACTAGCCTTCAGTTGGGTTAGAGAGGAGGAAGAGTAGGGATGATGACTGTTTATAACTAGTAAGTATTCTAGTCTCATTTGAGCTTGTACACTACATAACATTGGCAGGCAAGTATTACTGTACCTATTTTACAGATGAGAAATGTGAAACTCACAGATGTTAAATAATTTGTCCAAGGCCGTCATTCCCGGTAAACCAGAGTAAACACTTGAACCAAACTCTGTGGTTTCCATGTCCCTAATTGCTGCTACCCCGTCTCCTTTTTCAGCTACATTTTTTTTGATGAAGGAAGCTTTTGTGGGTTGGTCATGATTTTATTTATATGGAATTTACTGTATGGCTTTTATGGAAACTGTGTTCCAGGGTTGGAAACGTAATAAAGATTCTGCTTCAGACTTTTTGGTCGTTGACTTGGGGACTAAATATCATTTTGATTTTTACAGTGCCTTGCTATTTTTTAGGCTGAAATTTAATAATTTGTATAAGTGTGCTTTGAAATTTGGCAGGATACTCTTCTTTTGAAGTATTACCTACTGTTTCTCATTGTAGGTTATATTTCTTAGTAACAAGCCTGAACGCTCTTGGGGTTCTCAATCTTACAAATAACTTCTCTCACCCTTTTTTTTCCTAGCTACTTTGTTTAATCATTTGTAACTTCCCCTCCAAGGTTGGGGAGGATGGAAGTGGGGTTTTTCAGCCTGGGGTTATATGTTTTTTGATCCTCTTACAAACATAGTTACATGCTCGTTAGAATGTGAGCTAACCATTCTTCAAAAAAATGCAAAACAGTTAACCAGCGTGGTGTTGATGACTGTGCAACCTGAGTCCTCTCAGTTAACTGAAGTAGTAGATTTGCTGCACTTATGGATCACAGAGCTGCAGCCTAGCAGGTGCTGTTACTTCTTTGTTTAAAGCTGTGTTAGCCATCCAGATGTTTCTAGCTCTTCCTCTCTCTTTCATCAGAGAACATTCTTCTTGAAATTTAATGTGGAGGCCCTTTTGCTCTGGTGCATTTTCTTACTCTAAATTCCTGCATTTGTCACAGTCAGGCTGTTGGGCTAAGTGGTCTGGGTGAACACTGATGTTAGAGGTGCAGGGTTTGCTGCAACCCTCGTCTTGTTCTCCAGCTTCCTTTTAGGCACCGTTTATCTTTATTCTTGGAAGTATTTTATGTTTTGATTTGTAATAACTATTGCAGAAATCAATCCTAAGTCATCAGGGTTGTTTAGCCTTTCTCCTTTTGTGCATTTGTGTGTGTGTGCGTAGTAGTATTCATTTTGGCTATTTGGATGGCATGCGATACAGCGTTTTTTATTTTGTAGCCAAAACCAAACCAAGAGGTTGGCAACAGGACAGAAAAAAGCAGCAAGATAATGTTAATAGGCACGTGTGCTCGCACCTGATCAGGAAGCAGGCACCTGAGGCCAGGATTTGAAGTCTTCTTTCTTTACCTGGGAGAGTGGGGAGAGGGCTGGTCTTCATGTCAGTGTTAGTCTGGAAGCAATGACAGAGACTTACCAGTTACTGGGTTTTCTTACTCATTTTAGTACTGTTCTTGCTAAGGTTTTAGTATTTATGTATGTGAAAATAATTTTTTGAAGTCTTTAAGATCATCACCTTGACTGAATGAGAGCGAATAGGTATCAGGTTTTATTCATTCCTGTAAAAGGAATAGAATAGAACTTGTCAGAGTGGGTCTGGGTCAGTAGCAGTTATGGGTCAACTCTGCAAGTTTTGTTTTGTTGAGACAGGGTCTCTCTGTATTTCCCAGGCTGGTCTTGATCCTGGGCTCAAGCGATCCTCCTGCCTCTGCCTTCTGAGTAGCTGGAATTAACAGGCATGCGCCTCACCGGCTAACAAGTTTTTTGTTTTTTTGAGATGCAGTCTCGCTCTGTCGCCCAGGCTGAAGTGCAGTGGCATGAACTTGGCTCACTGCAACCTCCGCCTCCCGGGTTCAAGCAATTCTTCTGCCTCAGCCTCCCGAGTAGCCAGGATTACAGGCATGTGCCACCACACCTGGCTAAGTTTTGTATTTTTATTAGAGACAGGGTTTCACCATATTGGCCAGGCTGGACTCGAACTCCTGACCTCATGATTTGCCTGCCTTGGCCTCCCAGAGTGCTGGGATTACAGGCGTGAGCCCCTGTGCCCGGCCACAAGTGAAAATGCCCTTTAGAGTGAGCCTTATGACTCACATTACAGTGGCTAAGAAGCTAAGGGACAAAGTTCCCAGTCTCAGAGGTTATATTCTAGTAGGGAAGAGTAAATAAGTCTCAGATTTATCGTGATACATGGCAGCATATGGTAAATATCCTACAAAGAGGTACAGAGCGATCAGGATTCAAGGACAGGGAGAACTCCCTGAGGTAGGAGGGAAAGTGCCAACAGGAGTTTCTGACCATCCCAAACAGGGATGTGCATGGCTGCCACAGCTTCACATTTCCTTATACCATTGTTTGATCTTCACTAGTAGGTCCAAATTCCTTGAAAATGGGTTTTAAACTTCCAGAAAACAGTACGATCTCAGAACTGTGAGTGTACTCAGTGTGTTTTATGATTCTTTTCTTGTGTCTCCCTTGAACCATAAGCTCGTTTGAAATCAGATAACTGAGTCTTATTGCTATTGCCTGAGAAGCTAGCACAGTGCCTGACACACTGCTAAGTCAGCGCTCTTTCGAGTTACTCCCTGAGAATTCCCTTTCCCTCTCCCACTTCGTGAACCACAGCTAATATAGACTCACTTCCATGACGAACCCGGTAAGGCCTAGGCCTTTCTTGCTGCTTCTGCATTTCGTAGCGCTTTGCAAATGCCGCCTCTGCTGTGTCACAGAATATTGCAATATGTTTTGTGTGTACATCGCAGTCTAGGAAGTTACTCCGGGTTCTGCCTTATTTATCCTCATGTGCCCCGTACCTATAGCAGTTAGTGATACGGTGGTCACTGGGTAAATATTCACTGACATGAAAATGGAAGTTTTCAGTGTATATGTATTTGTTTTCTGCTTACCCCTGTTTTAGTGGTACAAAGTGGGTAAGGGCAGGTTAACACTTGCATTTGCTCAAAAGTTAATTTTTACAATAACTAAATGTTTTCACATTCTTAAAATGTATTTTACATTCTTAATAAACATGAATTTCTCTATATTGTAGTACTTTATTTTTTAAGTAAGAGAGAAAAAAGGTCTTCAGATGTTCTTACAAGCTGTTTAGCATTTCTGAGAACTTAATAAAATGTTCTGGCTCAGCAGTTAAAAAATGGAAATCAATTTTTTCTGAGGAATAAAGTCTTGCCCATCTGTTCCCTCCTCTTACCGTGTGACTGTTAAATGCTGTTCTGAGATTGTATGTTTTGTTTTGTTTTCTTTTGTTTTCTTTTGGTTTTTGAGACAGAGTCTTGTCTTGTTCTGTTGCCCAGGCTGGAATGCAGTGGTGCGGTCTCGGCTCACTGCAAACTCTGCCTCCCAAGTTCAAGTGATTCTCCTGCCTCAGCCTCCCGAGTAGCTGGGATTATAGTTGCCCACCATCACGCCTGGCTGATTTTTGTATTTTTTAGTAGAGACGGGGTTTCACCATCTTGGCCAGGCTGATCTCGAACTCCTGACTTCATGATCTACCCGCGTCGGCCTCCCAAAGTGCTGGGATTACATGCGTGAGCCACCACGCCCAGCTTGTATGTTTTGATACTATAGAGAGGTATACAATAAAATTGCCAATTAGTCACCATTTTTAATTATTCATTTTATCATTAAATTATTTGTAAGAGCTTATTAGCATGTGTATATGTGAAGATTCATTTATTTTTAATCTGTACATCTATTCACAATTTGTTATACTCTCTTTAAATGCAAGCACTTATTTTGAAATTGTTTTAAATGTTATAGTATCTCCACCATATGAAATAAGGAATATCTATGCTTTCCTCTACTCCCCTTCTCTGAGATTACTGCAGCCAGGTTAATGCCTTAGCTGAACTCTTAAAAGCATTTCAGTTATCATGAGCTTAAGAAATGTTTGTCTTGGTTCACGAAATGTAAATTTTTTTTTTTTTTTTTTTTTTTTTTTTGAGGTGGAGTCTTCCCTGTCACCAAGGCCAGGATGGTCTCGATCTCCTGACCTCGTGATCCGCCCACCTCGGCCTCTCAAATTGCTGGGATTACAGGCATGAGCCACCGCTCCCGGCCATGAAATGTAAATAATTTTTAAATCTAGTTTATAAAGAAAAAATGATGATGAAGGGATATCCTTTTTTTGTTCCTCAATAATAAATTTCAGGTTAGCATCCTGGATTTATTATCCTATATCACTTTTTGGTATGCATTCATGGAATTTTGTAGGCAGTTTCATGCCAAAGTGTTGTGTTTTCCGAAGTCCAATTTTTTTTTTAACTGGTTTAACTAACATTCATTTTGAGATGATTCTGAATTTTGTAACAAAAACAACTTATGTTTGAATATTCACCTTTATTATTTTAAAAAATCTATTCTGTAGCCCTGAGATTTGGACAAAATGGTAATTATGTTGTTTTATGGTTATTAAAGCTGAATATAAAGAATTTTTATCGAACCAAGATGTCACAGCTCTTATAAGTGGCATGATTAAGACTATAATTTTACTTGTAGTCAGTGTACCTTCTACCACTATATAATGTTTCCAAGCATATGAAGTTATTACTAGTCTATATCTATGATTTTCAGTGATGTTAAATGTGTTTTTAAAAATTTTATTGGCTGGGCGCGGTGGCTCACGCCTGTAATCCCAGCACTTTGGGAGGCCGAGGTGGACAGATCATGAGGTCAGGAGCTCGAGACCATCCTGGCAAACACGGTGAAACCCCGTCTCTATTAAAAATACAAAAAAGTAGCCGGGCGTGGTGGCGGGCGCCTGTGGTCCCAGCTGCTCTGGAGGCTGAGGCAGGAGAATGGCATGAACCCGGGAGGTGGAGCTTGCAGTGAGCTGAGATCGCGCCACTGCACTCTAGCCTGGGCGACAGAGCGAGACTCCGTCTCAAACAAAAAAAAAAAACAAAAAAAATTTATTAATGTGTAAAATACGAGAGTGCACAAATCTTAAATGCACAACTTAAGAATTTTCACAAAGCAAAATCATGGTCAAATGATTTGGAGTATGAATTAATATTAAAATACAATGAATTTAATATTAGATGTCTAGAGTCTCTTGATTTCCAGAGAAATACATTTTTTTTAAAACTTATGTTACACTTCCCTTAATACTCATTTAAAGTGTTTCTGATTTCCTCATTTGCTCATTTGTTTGGCAGCATTCACAGCGAGCCTGCCCTCTGCCAGGCATGACTGGCATGGGGCACAGCTGTGAACAGGAATCATCACTTATAACTTGAGGTCAGACTAAAGGACACAGGCAAATTCCTGTGGAGCAAGAGGGCCTTCCGGAGAACTTCCCAGAGGAAGCGACCTCTTGACCAAGTCCAAGCGTGGACGGGAATCATCCCAAGAAGAGTTTAGGGAGGACGGCAGGAGGCACCAGGCCAGGAGGGCTGTTGAGATGTGACAGGCAGATCTGCAGGGCTGCGGCCTGTGCAGCGAGGGCTGGAGCTGGGGGATGCTGGGTAGGCTAGGACAGCCAGGTTCGTTTTTACTGGGACTGTAGTTTCCTTGATTATCAACAACAGGAATAGACTCAGGCAAACAGAAGCTTAAAAGAAATTTACTGGAAAAATAGAGGGGTTGCTCCCAGAATTGAAGAATGGGCTGACCTTACAGGTCTCAGAGAAGGGCAAACAACTAGGGCTTTCCCGGCATCTCTGCAGAACTTGTGGGATTTCTCCATAGAGCAGTGCTCTGAGTTGACTTCCTCTAATTGCAGGGTGTTAGTCTCTACTCAGATTTCTAGTCTTTGAGAAACAGAATCTGATTAACTTCGTTCAAGTCCATTGTCCAAATGGACCAGGACCAGTCATTGTGGCCAGAGGATAGGAACAAGCCCCATGCCTAGTCAATCAAGGTAGGTGACTGTTAGGTGGTCAGGACAACTAGATCTGTTACCTGAAAGAGAGTGGATGACATGGGTACCCATGTGGATGACATGACCACCCAGAAGGCAGTGTTACGGTAGCTCAGAGTAGAGGTGGTTTGGGAGCAGTGATTAGGAAAGAGTGGATGTTCAGAGACCAGTTAGAGGGCTGTTGCATTAATCCACATAAGAGGCGATGGTGCCAGAAGTAGGTGCAGCCTGTACAGATATAAAGTAGTAAATAGATTCGGAGACAGTTAAGAGGCAGAGAAAAAAGGACTTTGCAGCTGGACACTGGGAGATGTGTGAGGATGGTTAAGTTGTTGAAGATGGCTCTCATGTTTCTGGCTTGGACTAGAACCATTGGGTCCATAGTGGTCCCTTTTGCATGGAGGAGAGAGAGTTTCAGGAGGGGAATGGGGCTTTGATTCAGTACTGAGTTGGAGTATCTAAGCAGACCACATTTAATTTAAGAACACTTGGGTATGAACAGTGCCTCCCCATTACTTGTGGGATTCCAGCTCGGCCATCAGGGCCCTCTCACTCCAGCATTGTGGCCTCTGCCAAGGTTGTTCCTCTCTTTTCGTGTCCCTGGGCTGCCAGAATCTTCTCACAGTATTGCCATGGAATTTGCAACATGCTTCCTTCTGCTCCCCTACCTTAGGCAGGGTTGGGTCTGAGTCGGTATTGGAATGAGTATTGTTAAAGGAAGTTAAAATGAAGACCAGGCCTGTAGAATTTCTGAGCACACAAAAAAATATGTTACCTCAGCCTTATTTAAATTGCAAACCTACGCAGAACGAGTAGAGTCATTTTGATAAATGTTTATGTTAGAAGTAAAACTTAGCCCCCGCCAGTCATAAGCTGCCAACTAACATACGACTAAGTGACTAGGGGCTTTCCAACAAGGTACCTTTAACAAAAGGCAATTCTGTAATTTCAAATGAATCAAATTATTTATTTTGCTTCTGTGTTTCCCAGTAAAGACTTGTCTCTGATGTTTTGTCATTGGGACACTGAAACTTTTTTGGTCTGGTGTTCCCCAATTCATGAATTGCTTCTTACTTAAATAAACTCTTTAAAATTATATTGTTCCTCAGATTTTTCCTTTACAGTAGCTTTCCCAAACTCAGAAAGGCCCCTAGACCTTAGGAGCTTTTAGGACTAAGTGCTGCTATTCAGGGCTCTTTCTTAGATGTTACTGTGTTTAGAAGAGGCTTGCTATAGGCCGAGCGCTGTGGCTCATGCCTGTAATCCTAGAAGTTTGGGAGGCCAAGGCAGGCAGGTCACCTGAGGTCAGGAGTTCAAGACCAGCCTGACCAACATGGTGAAACCCCATCTCTACTAAAAATACAAAATTACCCAGGATGGTGGCGCATGCCTGTAATCCCAGCTACTAAGGAGGCTGAGGCAACAGAATTGCTTTAACCCAGGGGGTGGAGGTTGCAGTGAGCCAAGATTGCACCATTGCACTCCAGCCTAGGCAACAAGAGTAAAACTCCATCTCAATAAATAAATAAATAAATAAATAAATAAATAAATAAATAAAATAAAGCTTGCTATATGATGACACTTTTCTTGACATAGAGCTTGAAAATATTTTCAGATTGGGGGCTTCCTTGATTAAAATGTAAAGTTGATAAATGAATTTAGTTACAGTGCTTTAATTTTAATAGTATTCAATGTTGTATAATATTAATGAGTTAAGCCAAACCCTGACAAGTGGTTCTCTTAGGTACTTTAGTGAGTACTTTTGGCATTAATGCTTACTGGCCTCAGAAATCCTCTGAGTCTGTCGTCCTCAGTGGATCTGGAACTGTTCCCTAAGGAGCAAGTGGGAACTTGTGGGGCATTTTTAGTTTATCTTGATAGTTTGAGGGAAGGGGTACCATAGGCACTATATGGACTAAGGCCCCAGATGCTAAATGTCATGAAGTATTCATCCACAGGACTTTGATGCTGGTTAAGAACATAAGAAAGAAAAACACCTTTGTATAATGATGAACATAGAACCTAACTGTGTTTAGGTTGATATCTGTTTCAGATATCATCGGCTGGGCGCAGTGGCTCAGACCTGTAATCCCAGCAGTTTTGGGAGGCCAAGGTGGGTGGATCACATGAGTCCAGGAGTTCGAGACCAGCCTGGCCAACATGATGAAACCCCATTTCTACTAAAAATACAAAAATTTGCTAGGTGTGGTGGCACGTGCCTGCAGTCCCAGCTACTTGAGAGGCTAAGGTGGAAGGATCATTTGAATCCAGGAGGCAGAGGTTGCAGTGAGCCAAGATCACACCACTGCCTGGGCACTCAAGCCTGGGCAGCAGAACAAGATCTTGTCTCAAAAAATATATATATATATATAAAAAGATACCATCATGAAGTACTTTTCAACAGTTTCAATAAGCGCTAAGTTTTCTGGGAATGCCATGAAATTATAAATTGAGTGAAGAATGAAATTTGCTTGGACTTTATGCTTTACTGACATTACTACCTATGAACATTTTGCCCTTAATTGTTCTTTTATATTCTATTTAGAAGTTCAAATCCTTTAAGACAATGATTAGAATATATTAAAAAGGGGTGTGTTTTTGTTTTGTTTTGAGATGGAGTTTCATTCTTATTTCCCAGGCTGGAGTGCAGTGGCGCAATCTCGGCTCACTCCAACCTCTGCCTCCCAAGTTCAAGCCATTCTCCTGCCTCAGCCTCCTGAGTATCTGGGATTACAGGTGCCTGCCACCACGCCCGGCTAATGTTTGTATTTTGTTTTTAGTAGAGATGGGGTCTCACCATGTTGGGCAGGCTGGTCTCAAACTCCTGACCTCAGATGATCCACCCGCCTAGACCTCCCAAAGTTCCGGGACCACAGAAGTGAGCCACCACGCCTGGCCCAAAGGGTTTTAGGGTTTTTTTTTTTTTAAATGAGAGATGGTTAGTAAACTAATGTTTTCCCAAGTGACATAGGGTATATACATAGAGATGAATATGGTGAACATTTTGGGTTATAAATGACTTTCATAGCAAGGACCTATGAAGAGTATATAAAGGTGGAAACACTGATTCACACTTGATAGATTGGGCAAATCAAGTTGGGTGAAATTATCCCAGATTTTTTTAAAGTCCTGGGAGGAAAAGTTGGGCACTGAACAAATTGTTTTTAAAAAAGATCTATGTCCATTCAGAATATTCTGTGGAAAACATTTATCCTGCTATTTTGTTGCTGTTTCTTTTTTTCTTTTTTTTTTTTGAAACGGAGTCTTACTCTGTTGCTCAGGCTGGAGTGCAGTGGTATGATCTCGGCTCACTGCAACCTCTGACTCCCAAGTTCAAGGGATTCCTCCTGCCTCAGCCTCCTGGGCAACTGGGATCATAGGCGCCCAGTACCACACCCGCCTGATTTTTGTATTTTTTAGTAAAGATGAGGTTTCACCATGTTGGCCGGGGTGATTTTGAATTCCTGACCTCAAGTGATCTGCTTGCCTTGGCCTCCCAAAGTGCTGAGATTACAGGTGTGAACCACTGCACCCGGCTGTTATTGCTGTTTCTGTGTGAGACTAATAAAGGACAAAAAGAAGCATGGCAAGGAATGGATGGAAAAGGCTGGTTCTTCTCTCAGGGTTCCCAGACCATAGCTGGAGATAACACAGGGTTGTAGCTCCATCTGCTGGAGAGAAGCAAACTCACTCTTGCATAGAATGAAAGAGTTTTCATATAAATGAAAGTGTTTTCATATAAATGAAAGTGTTCTCTCCACAATCATAGTGAGCCAGCCCGTGTTTGCTAAGCACTTGCTATGCACTGTGTAACACTTTGTCAGGCTTAGGGTAACAGAGGAAAAACATAGGCATGTTCCCTGTTCCCACCATGCTTAGCTCTGAGAGGCCTTCTGCTGTCAAGAAGACTTGTTTTAGCTGGTGTGCTTTATGCATTCTAGGTTTCCCCCTAGACTTCTCCTTGGGTGACTTTTAAAGCCATGTAACCTCATTCTGAGCTTCCTGTTCCTTATCAGAGGTAAGGAGTAACAGGGCCCCTCTTATAGGCCTCAGTTGAGCTAAACTTTATTAAGTATCTAGTGTGTCTATTAGGCAGAGACCCAAGGAGCATAAAGATGAGTAGGAATCTAGTCCCTGCCCACCACGAGGTTAGAAACAGGAGCTCATAAAATGATCCTCGCAGAGTAAATGAGAATGTATAATGGGATCCCTGAGGAGGAGTGCGGGATCCAGGCAGGAGAGTCGACTAGGAATGTATGGACAGGTTTTCTGAGTTGTTTGAGGATGTGAGCATTAGCAAAGGGATGCCCTTCCCAGCCGAGGTCAGCGTGAGCAGCGGCATGGAGATGAGGGCCTGTGTGGTGTGTGTATGTCCCTCTTAGGCTATGTAAACTGAGCAGCAGGAAGTGTCCAGGGATGAGGGTTTGGGAACATAGATGGAGCCAGGTAGGGCCTGACGCAGTAGGCTCACACTTGTAATCCCAGCATTTCGGGAGGCCAAGATGGGCGGATCACTTGAGGTCAGGAGTTCAAGACCATCTTGGCAACATGGCGAAATCATATCTCTACCAAAAATACAAAAATTAGCCAAGTGTGGTGGCACACACCTGTTGTCCCAGCTACTTGGGAGGCTGAGGCAGGAAAATGACTTGAACCTAGGAAGTGAAGACTGCAGCGAGCTGAAATCGCTCCACTGCCCTCCAGCCTGGGCAACAGAGCACAACTCTGTCTCAAAAAAAAAAAAAAAAAAAAAAAAAAAAAAGGTGGGGCCAGGTGATGTAGGGTTTTGTGTGTTACCTTAAGGGATACTGACTGTCCTCAGTGCAGTAAAGAGTTTAAGCAGGGTAGTGATAGCAGGTGCCTTAGAGAGACCACTTACTGGCTGTGTCTGTTGGATTTGATTGAAGGGGACCAGGCTGGAGACGGGACTCTACCTAGGAGGCTGCGGCATGCCTGCTCGGATAATGTTGCCATGCCTGAGAGAGGGCACATTAAGAGGAAGAACTGGATTTAGGCATAGTGGGGAGGGAAGTTTATTTTAGGCATTATGAGTTTGAGTTGCCTGTGACGATATCTGTATGGAGACATCAGCAGACAATTCGATGTATGATTGTGAAGTTTAAGAAGGTCCAGCTAGTGCCACTAACAGGGAGGAAGTAGTTGAGCCATGAGAAATGTTGAAGTCATCAGGGAGAATGTGCACAATGAGAAAAACAAAAAACCAAGGTCAGGCTGGGGAGTAGCCATACCTACAGCCAGGCAGAGGCTCTTGCAAAGGAGATGGTGATGGGATGACTAGAGGGATAAAAGTAGGATGGTCTGGAAGCCAAAGGAATAGAAAATTCCCAGGAAAGCATCATTTAAAAATGTCAAGTGTAAGATAAGGATTGAAAAATGTCTTCTGGATTTGGCTTTTAAGAGCTGACTGTGACTGTGAGAGGTGTTTCCAGACTGCAGGAGGTTAATGAGTAAATAGGAGTTGAGATAACTTTTAGAAAATGGTGTCTGAGGCCGGGCGTGGTGGCTCATCCCTGTGATCACGGCACTTTAGGAGGCCGAGGCGGGCGGATCACGAGATCAGGAGATGGAGACCATCCTGGCTAACACGGTGAAACCCCGTCTCTACTAAAAATACAGAAAATTAGCCGGGCGTGGTAGAGGGCGCCTGTGGTCCCAGCTACTCGGGAGGCTGAGGCAGGAGAATGGCGTGAACCCGATAGGCGGAGCTTGCGATGAACTCAGATCGCGCTACTGCACTCCAGCCTGAACGACAGAGCCAGACTCCATCTCAAGAAAAAAAAAAAAAAAAAGAAGCAGACGAAAAAGAAAATGGTGTCTGAAAAGAGGAGAGAGCTGTGATGGTAGCTGGAGAGTGACTCAAGATAGATTCATTTTAATGTAGCAGAAACTGGAGCCTATTTACAAAATCTTCGTGGGAAAGAGCCCAAAAAGAAGGAAAGTGGCTCGCTGGATGTGAGTTTATGGGCTGACATCAGACAGACCTTGTTGGGACTGAAGGCCTGAAGAGTTAAGCATATGGGTGGGAGGTAGTTGAAAGAGAACCTTCCAGATGATCTGTTTTCCTCATGAATAAGTAATAAGGTAGTATCTGCTGAGAGAAGAAAGGTCGATTACGGGAAGCCCCTCAAGCACAGTAAGTCCTTATGCAAGTGGTGCGTGTCTTCAAGAGGAGGGTTGGTGGGGCCCATCCATGACTAGAGAAGTTAACAACAACGCCAGTCTGCCCAGGATGTTCTGCTGGGACACAGAAAAACACTCAGTTTCCTTCCTTTAGATTTTAACTGCAGCATCATGAGCTGCCTTCCTAGAGGTAATTCTGTGTTTTGGGGCTGTAGCTCGGAAGACTTCCATTCTCTTTCCCCTCTCCCGAGGGAGATCGCAGCTGCTTCCCAGGGTTTATGTCCATGACATAGGACTGTCCCTGCTGGGAATGGGGGAGGGAACTGCTTCCCACTCCAAAGCAGCCTTTTCACTTCCAGCTTCCATCCGCCTTCCACTCCCACCTCCCAAAATAAAGTAAATAAATCAAAGCCAGAAAAACATTCTGGCTGGAATTTTATTAGATTCAGTACTGTGTGAGAGCTCCCAAACTCGCTCTGATGGTTGGGCTTCAGAATAAAGGTGAAGCCTGTGAGGTTCTCCCAGGAGTGCTGGGCAGAACCCTGAGTTTTAGAACTCCCTCTGCCTTTAGCTTGTCTTGGATGTGCTCTTCCACTCTTTCAAGCTCTAAACCCTTCCCCGCAAATAGTCACCTGCCAGGGTGCCCTCAGGTTATATAGCTTGTCACCAGCTCTAAAAGGGGCTAGTGCCCAGTCTCAGTGTTAGATAACAAGCAAAAGTGATGAGTTGTTTTCTTGGAATTTTTGTGTGTGTGTTCGGTTTGTTTTGTTGTGGTGGTATGTTTGTTTTTGTTTTTGTTTTTTTAGAGACAGCGTCTCCCTGTGTTGGCTAGTCCGGTCCTGAACTCCTGGGTTCAAGTGATCTACTTCGGCCTCGGAAAGCACTGATATTACAGGCAGGTGTAAGCCACTGCAGCTGGCCATTTTCTTGTTTTTAAAGATTAACCTCAGGCCCTAGTTATGTTATCATCCTGGAAATGCCGTCATCCTAAAAAATGATTCCTTTATGATAAAGAAATTGGGTAAAGGAGCTTTCTTACTGTATTTTCAGTGAATCCAGGCAAGGATACCTTCATTCATGGAAGGGGAAGGCTGAATTAATTGCTCTCAAGTTCGTTCTTAGCTTCAACTAAAGATCCCCTTATTCTTCAGTGGAAACTTGGCACAGAGGAGTCCCAGGAGGTGACTCAGTCGGATATGTGAGGCCTTGGCACCACTGGCCTTGCTGCTTCTCTGCACTGTGTTTGTCAGGGATATCTGGGACAGAAAATAATTTCCGCTGCTGGGGCAGCCAGAGCCTGGCATGCCCGTCTCTAAGCTGGCCTGCGCCTTGCCACCGGAAGATGTAATGTAGAGAAGCTGCTTGACCCCAAAGTAGCATTCAGAGGGCACATAAAGAAGCTCCGTTAATTCAAACATGTAGGTATTATAGAGATCCAGAGGGCCAGAGGCTGTCATTTTTTTAAAGTAGCCTCTTTCTATGCTGATCAGTTATTCATTTTTCTAAATATTTGTCTGCATGTTATATGTGCTTTCAGTAAGTTTGGGATGAATTTCTTAACTTCATAAAGTATATAAAACAACTTAGCAGGATATGAGTTATGACATTTAGGGGTGTTGTCCTATTGCTTCAGAACAGTGGGGTTTTCGTGTAATACACCATGTCACATGATTTGACTAAATACAGGAAAAAAAAACTCTAAACTTGGTTTCATTGGCTCAAATATAGTTCAAGACAACGGAGACAAAGCTAAGATGAGGAAGTTCTATACAGTTTAGGAAATAGGGGCTTTCAAAGATAATTCGCAGTGATGTGAAACTGGCCTCCCAAGCCCTGATAAGTAAGTTAAATAAGAGTAGGAGCCCGGAGGGAGGTTCTTTACTCTTGAATTAAGAGAAGGGGAGCTGGAAGTACCTCAGGTAGGGTGCGGAGGTTTGCAGAACTAGGTCTGTGTGTGTAAAGTGACTAAGGCAGGGGAGTGGAAGTTTAAGAGAAGAAATGGACCTGATCGCCTAAATCAGCCAAACACAGGGTATTGTTGTATTTCTGGATTTGTTTTCCTTATGACCTATCTTTCTCAGTTATTTAAGAAGCAAATCTAAAGGATGTTTGTTGAAACTCTCTATGCAGAACGGGTCTTGGGTGAGTTGTAGTCACCTTTAGCCGTGCTGATTAAAATTTCCCCCTGCTGCAGAGGTTATGATTATGGTTCTTTTATCTTGTAGATGTATATTTAATTATTGAAATATGTGAAAACTTTATGCTTTATTGGTTTGAAAGTAGGGTGGGTGTGGAAGGGAAACGATGCCTTTTGTTTGCAAAGAAAAATTTAAAAACAATTGATAAACAGTATTTAGTGTCATATGGTTTATGTCCTGCAGAACCTTCTATAAAAGACTTTAGCTTTTGGCATTTTATTACATTAACTTTTTGAAGCATTATTTCTGCTGCCTAGGATCTTTGGTGGGGAAATGTACTATTTAACAATATGTTTAGTGAACTTTTGTCCTGTCATGGTAAGAAGAAAGCAGTTATAACTAAATAAGGAATTACTCTTATTCATTAACTTGTAAAACTCTAGTTTGTTTTAAAAAAAAAAAAAAAGAAAAAGAAAAAACTGGTCTTTTTTTTTAAAGTTTTGTTTTTAATTGACACATATTTATGGAGTAATGTTTTGGTTCATATGTACATTGTACAGTGATCAAAGCAGGGTGATTAGCCTATCAATCATCTCAAATATCACTTTTTTGTGGTAACAACACTTAAAATCCTCTTGAGGTATTTTGAGATATACAATACAGTATTATTAATTATAATCACCTTGCTGTACAATAGATCACCAGAACTTACTCTTCCTATCTAATTTTGTACCTGTTGACAAACTCTTAGTTTCATTGATTCTGTTGTTTTTCTAGTCTCTTTTTCAATTATTTCTGTTCTGATATTTGTTATTTCCTTCCTTCTGCTAACATTGGGCCTGGTTTGTTATTTTTCTAGTTCCTTGAGGTGTAATGTCAGGCTGTTATTTGAGATCTTTCTTTTTTGATGTAGGTGTCTATTGCTGTAAGCTTCCTTTAGCACTAACTTTTGCTGCATCCCATAAGTTTTAGTATGTTGTGTTTCCATCTTCATTTGTCACAAGATATTTTTACATTTTTCCTTTATTTTCTTTAATTTCCCCTTTAATTTTTTCTTTGACTCGATAGTCGTTTAGGAGCGTATTGTTTAATTTCCACATATTTGTTAATTTTCCATGTCCTCCTGTTACTGTAGAAACTATTCTAGTTTCATACCATTGTGATCAGAAAAGATACCTGATATAATTTCACGCTTCTTGACCTGTCCTGGAGAATGTTTCATGTGCACTTGAGAAGAATGTGTACTCTGTTGCTGTTGGGTGGAATTTCCCCTGCAGGCCACTCTTAAAGGAACTCTAATGCCTCAGACCTACATTTGGAAAACATTTATTAAGGGGTGATTATTTACCCACAAAAGGATCTTTTACTTTACTACATGACTTGCCGTATACAGTGGACTTCCTATAGATTTAAATGTATTTGCAAAAGCATTGATTTTACAGTTAACCTTCAAGAACATTAAGAGTGATACCTATTGCATGTGTAAGGGAGTCTCTTATGTAGATGTATGTTGTGTGTATGTACACGTGTATATGTGTACATTCACATACGTAGTCAGGAAATAAGGAATAGTTATAATGAACAGGAGAACACAAGTATTTTTCATGGGTAAGAAAGAAAATGTTGAAAAGAGGATGATCATTTTAATTTAGTCTTTCAGTTGATAAAAAGGGTACATGCTTTTTAGTTTGCAAACAAGGCAAGGCACTGCGTAGCTGATAGAATGAAAATAGGATAAAATATTCTTTTTTTTTTTTTTTTTTTTTTTTTTTTTTTTTTTTTGAGACGGAGTCTCGCTCTGTCGCCCAGGCTGGAGTGCAGTGGCCGGATCTCAGCTCACTGCAAGCTCCGCCTCCCGGGTTCACGCCATTCTCCTGCCTCAGCCTCCCGAGTAGCTGGGACTACAGGCGCCCGCCACCTCGCCCGGCTAGTTTTTTTGTATTTTTTAGTAGAGACGGGGTTTCACCGTGTTCGCCAGGATGGTCTCGATCTCCTGACCTCGTGATCCGCCCGTTTCGGCCTCCCAAAGTGCTGGGATTACAGGCTTGAGCCACCGCGCCCGGCCAGGATAAAATATTCTTAATGAACATAAACACTTGGTGGTGTTTTTAAAAATATACAAAAATAACTAAACATCAGGCCATCACAGGTTGTGTCAAGATTTTGAGGCTAACCAAAAAACGGGGAACCCCCTGTAAGTCTAAGAGATGGCACCATGGAGGTAGTGACTTTTGAGTTGGGCTTTGAAGAATTTGACAAATGATGGAAAAGAGTGTTGTTCTAGGTAGAGTTGGCAACAGCTTGAGCAAAGGTTTGCAGATCAATGTTACTTTCTGTTCAGAATCCTCCACTGCCTTTCCATCTCACTTAGAGTAAAATCCAGTTTTTCTTCTGGGCTGCAAGTGCTTTCTGGATCTACCCCCTGCCCTATTCCTTTCTGTGCTATGTTTTCCGCATTAGCCTGGAAGATATGTTAAAGCAGGGGCTTTGTTTCCTCTTGTTAACCTCTGTATTCCCAGTGCCCAGAGCAGTAAGTGCTCAATAAATAAATGTTGAATGAATGAAAGAAATTCAAAAATTATCTACTGTGCTGGAATATTTGAAGGATAAGAATGGCAGGGAGGGAGGGTGTATGTGGAGTATTGGTCTTGAGGACAGTGTAAAGTTTGGGGACATTAGGGAGGCATCTGTGATGTTGCAGTGAAGTGTTTGCTAATATTACAGTGTAGAGAATGGATTAGAATGACTAAAAAGCAAGATAGCAATACCATACGAAAGGGTGTGTCAGTGGGTCCTTCATTCAGTTGACATTTGAGTGGTTTCCCCATGCTAAGCACTGTGTTAGGTTCTGGGGGACACAAAGGTGACTGAGAAATGGTTTCCATGGGTAGTGCCAGATGTGTGAACATCTTGTAGCAAAGGACTGAGCAAATGATGTGGTGGGGCCTGAACCTGGGCCTTGTTGGAGGCGTGGGAAGGAGTCTGAAGTCTCATTGGTAGTTTCTTGATGTCAGTAGTTCCAAGAGTTCCCAGAAAAAAAGAGGAAGCCTTCAGTGAAACTTTTTCTTTAAAAAATTGATTGATTGACAAGGTCTTGCTCTGTCACCCAGGCTAGAGTGCAGTGGCACGATCATGGCTCACTGCAGCCCTGACCTCCTGGGCTCAAGAGATTCTCCTGCTCCAGCCTCCCAAGTAGC
This sequence comes from Chlorocebus sabaeus, assembly GCF_047675955.1. Classification (NCBI taxonomy): domain Eukaryota; kingdom Metazoa; phylum Chordata; class Mammalia; order Primates; family Cercopithecidae; genus Chlorocebus; species Chlorocebus sabaeus. The sequence continues at coordinate 96,133,361 of NC_132917.1, read as the reverse complement.
TGTGACTACAAGCACATACCACCATGCCTGGCTAATTTTGTTAATTTTTGTAAAAACAGAATCTCACTGTGTTGCCCAGGCTTGTCTTGAACTCCTGGCCTCAAGAGATCTTCTTGCCTTGGCCTCTCAACCTGCTGAGATTACAGACTTGAGCCACCATGCTTGGTCCTTTAAGGGAACTTTTTAAAATGTTTTTAGTTTTTTTTTTTTTTGAGACAGAGTCTCACCGACATCCAGGCTGGAGTGCAGTGGCGCGATCTCAGCTCACTGCAACCTCCGCCTTGCAGGTTCAAGTGATTCTCCTGTCTCAGCCTCCCAAGTAGCTGGAATCATAGGCATGCACTACCACGCCCGGCTAATTTTTGTATTTTTGGTATAGACGAGGTTTCACCATGTTGACCAGGCTGCTCTTGAACTCCTGACCTCAGGTGATCCACCTACCTCGGCCTCCCAAAGTGCCGGGATTACAGGCGTGAGCCACCACGCCCAGCCTAGTTTTATTTTTTTAATACAGGGACTTAACAGTGATTTTAAATTGCATCTTGCCCAAAAGTTAGCAATGTGTTGATTGACCCATTAGTTCCAGGAGAAAGAGGTATACAGGAGCAGTGTGTTAACTCCGAGTCAAAGTGTCACTTCTGGGGCACAGTTTGTCAGAGTAGTTACAGGATGAAATGTTGATGTCTTGTAGAGTGCTTGATTAAAATAAGTGAAGTGACAGGTGGGGAAGTATTTTATTTATTTATTTTTATTTTATTTTATTTTATTTTATTTATTTATTTTGAGATGGAGTCTTGCACTGTTGCCCAGGCTGGAGTGCAGTGGCGCGATCTCAGCTCACTGCAAGCTTTGCTTCCTGGGTCCATGCCGTTCTTTATTTATTTTGAGATGGAGTCTTGCACTGTTGCCCAGGCTGGAGTGCAGTGGTACGTTCTCAGCTCACTGCAAGCTTCGCTTCCTGGGTTCGTGCCATTCTTTATTTATTTTGAGACGGAGTCTTGCACTGTTGCCCAGCCTGGAGTGCAGTGGCGCGATCTCAGCTCACTGCAAGCTTCGCTTCCTGGGTTCGTGCCATTCTTTATTTATTTTAAGACGGAGTCTTGCACTGTTGCCCAGGCTGGAGTGCAGTGGCACGATCTCAGCTCACTGCAAGCTTCGCTTCCTGGGTTCATGCCATTCTCCTGCCTCAGCCTCCCAAGTAGCTGGGACTACAGGCATGAGCCACCACACCCGGCTAATTTTTTGTATTTTTAGTAGAGACAGCGTTTCACCACGTTAGCCAGAATGTTGTCAATCTCCTGACCTTGTGATCCACCCGCCTCGGCTTCCCAAAGTGCTGGGATTACAGGTGAGAACCACCGCACCTGTCTGTGGGGAGGTGTTTTATACCCCAAATGTTGCCACAAATGTATGGTAATATTGTTGGGAGAAAAGGATACTTTATCAGCCCAGATGGGACATATAGAATCTAAAACATTGAAAAATAACTTTTACCAATTTTTGTGTGTGGGAGGGGATGTGTGAAGAGACAGAGATTCCCTTATAGGGCTTTAAAATGTGCTATGCTAAAAAAAAGTTTGTTTGCAGCCTAGGAAGACATTTAGACTACCTAGTTCTTTGGGTTCAACTGTTTATGGTCTTTCTTGTCACTTATTTAACAGTTTCAGACAATAAGGAGCATATTGTCACTTGTTTCTTATTCGTTGAGCCTGTTTATCCTTGAAATACTGTGGTGTAAGTTGAAAGACCACGGGTTTAAATTTTACTTCTGCCATTTGTGTGATTTTGAACAAATTATTTAATATCTGAGTTGCATATTCCTCATCTGTAAATGGCAATAGTATTTAATCTGTGAGTAGTGTATGTAAAAGGATCCTAGCTTGATATTTGGTGGGATCTAGGTGGCTAACAAATATTCCCCTTTTTATTGTATTAATAGTAAAATGTGTATAACCTTCACCTGTGAAGGACACTTAGGTTGGTTCCATACCTTGGATATTGTGAATAATGCTGCTGTAAACATGCGTGTACACATACCTGTTTGCATCCTTGTTTTCAGTTCTTTTGGATACATACCCAGAACTGGGATTGCTGGGTAATGTGGTAATTCTATGTTTAACTTTTTGAGGGACTTTCAATCATTCTCTGCCTTTGTTTTTTAGTTTACTCTGCATCATTTATGCATATCTCCTTTAAGATCCAGAATTGCTAGAGGTCAGGGTTGAAAGCAGCCAAATTCACTTTAGTGCCTGGTAGTCTCATGGTTTTTCTCCACTTTCAAACATGTCCAAACCTTGCCCAAGCCTCCCACTGTCTGACTTCTACTGTGAAAAAAGCCGTTCTTCTCTTTCTTTTGCTTTTTTCTTTCTTAAATCTTCTCCCCTTCGATTGCCTTTTCTTTCCCTCGCTAATTCTTTCCTCCTCACCTCCTGCCTTCTATAAAGGAATGCTGGGGAAAAAGTCTTGCAGCGGTTACTTCTCCATCCCCGCTCTCAAGCCTACCCAGACCTGGAGCTGCTGTCTTTGTGAAAAGGGACATAGAAGCAGAATGACATCCAGATGCTAGATAACGTCAATTTACAAGAAACTGTGAGCCAGACTTTCAGAAAAATTACCACCTGTGTAATACTAAAAAATGCCAAGTATTTGGGAAAGGTTGGGTGGGGAATGAGAAAATAGCATCATCCATGGGAGTCATTCAACTGTCAGGGCTGCCAGCCTAGCACGCTGCTAGCAACAGCTGGGAAGAAATCATAAAGTGAATTTTCCACAGACAAACTAGCCAGAAATAAACACCAGACTGCCAAGTCAGATGTGATTTCTTAGTCATAAAAGGTACTTTTCATTCCTGTAATCCTGATTGGCCTGGTCAATAATTAAAAGTCAACATTCAGTTTTATTTTACTTATTTCTAGGACCATTATAGAATCCTTCAGTCATTACATATCTGGTGAGACCTTAGTGGTAAGTAAAGGATATCCATGCACTTGAGGGGAAGGAAGTGTTCATATCTGAAATAGCTAGAATAGTAACAAAGCACCCTTTAAATTCAGGCAGTAGCAATGAGCTACTGGTAACAGCCCTAAGGAGAAAATGAGCAGCAGCCAGAATTTTGAGATTAATTTTAATAATTTATTAATGAATGGACCAGCAGAGAAGAAGTGGGAAGGATATGGTCAACAAGTGGTAGAAATGAAGAATTCACCTGTGGGGAAGGGGTAGCTTTTGCTTATAAAGTTCACCACGCATGCCTGCCCTATAAGTTAGGGTGAATTCTGTGGAAGTGATTAGAGTGGAGAAGGAACAAAGAGGGTTGGAATCCAGACGTTCCATGACTAACCCCAAGATGACTAAACTGAATGCAGCCACAGAAAGGGAAGTGACATTTACTGAGAACACATTTTATGCTACTGCATGCTTAAAATGCTTTCTTTGTGTTCTCAGTCCTTACCAGTCTGTGAGGGGGGTTTATTTTGTCTACATTACAGATGAAGAATCTCACCTGGAAATGAAGAAAGTCGCCTGGCCGATAAGAGATCGTTTGAAATGAAAGGATTCCAGGGTTTCTTTCTACTGAGCTTATTCCATAAGTAGGGCTTATTATACTACCTAGAATGGTGCTATCCTTTAGAAATATAATGTGAACCCCATGTGTAGTTTAAGATTTTCTGGTAGCCATTTAAAACAGGCAAGAAGAGATAGGGAAGATTAATTTTAATAGTATGTTTAATTTAACCCAGTATATCAAACTGTCACGTCCAAGCTATATACATATCATGTCATCAGCATTTTAAAATTACCAAGCGAATCCAGTGTGTACTTTAAAGTCCATCTGAATTCAGACTAGCCACATTTCAAGTTGCTGCATGTGACTACTGGCTACCACAGTGGACAGCATAGCTCTACAAAAAAGGTAGAGAGACTCATCCTAAAAAAATGGAAGGTAGAGGCCCTGCTTTGAAGCCATTGAGAGGAATTATGGTGGGGAAAGAAAGCAGCTTCACCTGAGGTGGAAAGCTGTGTGGAAGGAAGGTACCATACGTAAAAGCAGGGCTGCTCTTGAAAGGAAAGAATGTGACCATATCACGCGAGGACATTACTGACTGAAGGGCTATTTATGGAGAGCAGGAAGGTCATACTGACCTTTATCACCACCGCCAGTCGTGACCACAGGAAGGCTCTGTGGTGGTGACTGCTAGATGCTGAACCGTATTTGGGCGGAGTTGCGAGGATGCTGTGTCTTGACAAATCTACTAACCATTAGGAGTGGAAACCACAGCCTTTAACGTGTGTGTGGATGTCATTCCCAAAGAATCTTTTCTTCCAGTGCCTTTTTCAGATGAGGAGGTATGATGTGTGCTTGAGGAAGTAAGCATGAACAAACAACCTTATATGGGAATTCCCAGACCTCAGCTCCACCCAGACCAAGATAAATGATGGTTTCAGACTGCTATTCCAGCAAAACAGGGACCATCCTATGTTTATAATATTCAGTCATTTCTTCCATGCTTTCTTACTTTAAAAAATATTCTTGAAATTTCCGCTTGATCTTTCTTCTTGTGATTCTGCCTACTTTATGGTCTTTGTCCCACTTGGTTATTTGTCGCATTATACTTGGTTTATTTTGTTGCTGCTGCTGTTTTGTAGTCAACTATGTACTAGGAATCAGTGTACCCCCCAGGCCCTGTTCTTGGCGCTCAGCTATGGGACTTTAATTCTGTTCCTTCATCTGAAAAATGAACAGGATTAGAATTAGAGTCCTTTATAATCTTTTGGGGCCCTCATTTTGCAGCTCATTTGGAGCCTCGTTTTTTTATTGTGGTAAAAAACACATAAAATGTACCATCTTAATCATTTTTAAACTCGACAATTCAACAGTGTTAAGTGCACAAGAAGTTGCTACTTATAATAAAATGTCAAATAAGATCTAGAGGCTTGAGGAGAACCTGAGGTTGTCTGTGGAGGGTGAAAGGCTTATGCTGGCATGGCTCCCTGAGAGCGAAGATCGGGAGTGAGGGACGATCTCCCAGTATTCACTTGCAGAAGCAACTTGAAACTGCTAAAAGGATGCGTGTCAGGCCTTTGGCATTCTGCCCAGACATAGAAAGACCTGATACTGTTTTGGCTTCCTGTGTCCCAGTAGCCATTCAGCAGCCAGCATTTGTATAGTATTTTATCTTTCTCAGCTTATCTTTAATTAACAATAATTAATACTCTTAGTATTAACACAGATCAATTTGTAATTCTTACAAAAGAGTGTGCGATAAATGAGCATGTGCTGTCTTTAATTTACAAAGGAGGAAATGAAAGGGTCTGGGGAAGATGAGCTGTAGGTCACGCGGTAGCTGTGGAAGGGGCAGAAAAGCCAGAGAGTGGCTCAGGAGTCTGGTGATATATATGATGACAACATTTTAAAAATAAGAGGTGGGGAAAATCACTTTTTGAAATATTAACATAGATGTAAAATGATTTACAGAACACTTCAATGGAATTCAGTTAGGTCTCAGATTTTACATTCCCCATTAGGAGTGTATGTAAAGAAACGGCATGTCGGCCAGGCGTGGTGGTTCACGCCTGTAATCCCAGCTCTTTGGGGAGGCCGAGACGGGCAGATCACCTGAGGTCAGGAGTTTGAGACCAGCCTGACCAACGTAGAGAAACCTCATCTCTACTAAAAATACAAAATTAGCCAGGCGTGGTGGCGCATGCCTGTGATCCCTGCTACTCAGGAGGCTGAGGCAGGAGAATCGCTTGAACCTGGGAGGCAGAGGTTGCGGTGAGCCGAGATCGCGCCATTGCACAGCCTGGGCAACAAGAGCGAAACTCCGTCTCAAAAAAAAATAGGAGTTTGAAGTACGTGCACTGGTTCATTAATTTCCCTACGAAACACTTTTTTTTTTTTTTTTTTTTTTTTTAAGACAGAGTCTTGCTCTGTTGCTGGAGTGCAGTGGCATGATCTTGGCTCACTGCAGTCTCCACCTCCTGGGTTCAAGCGATTCTCCTGCCTCAGCCTCCTGAGAAGCTGAGATTACAGGCACGCGCCACCACACACAACTAATTTTTGTGTTTTTAGTAGAAGCGGAGTTTCTCCTTGTTGGCTAGTCTGGTCTCGAACTCCTGACCTCAGGTGATACGACTGCCTCAGCCTCCAAAAGTGGTGGGATTACAGGCATGAGCCACTGTGCTTGGTCAAAACATCTTAATTGGACCTTTTTTTAATTCACAGACCACTTTGAGACTCTAACACTTATGACCTTCATAGAAAAAAATGCACAAAGGCACATGCATAGAAAATTTTTGTGTAACTTCAAGGAATTCATGCCTCCAGTCCCGCCACAGCAACACGTGATTGTGATGATGACTGCATTTCTGAAGACTTTTTTAAAGCCTTTTATTGGATAGGAGAGTTAAAATGTTGTGAATTCTCGATAATTGAAGAAGCAGCAAATTCACTAGCAGTCACTAGAGGGTGATGTTTTCTAGCATACAACATCAAGTTCTTTCTGGCAGGTTGCCATTGTAGGTTCCTGTGTATGTGCTTGCTTGTATGTATGTCTGTGTCTGTGTATGAGAGAGACAGAGGCACACACACACTGTCTCTACCTGCATAGCTAAAAGAATTTCTTGGTGCATGTTTCTTTTTTCTCCTTTTCGCGTATCTATAATACAAGCAGAAATGCCTTTTCCTCTTTATTTTTTGAGACAGAGTCTTGCGTGTTACCCAGGCTGGAGTGCAGTGACGCAATCTCGTCTCACTGCATCCTCTGCCTCCCGGGTTCAAGCGATTCCCCTCCCTCAGCCTCCTGAATAACTGGGATTACAGGTGCCCGCTGCCACACCTGGCTAATTTTTTGTATTTTTTAGTAGAGACAGAGTTTCACTATGTCGGCAAGGCTGATCTTGAACTCCTGACCTCGTGATCCGCCCGCCTTGGCCTCCCAAAGTGCTGAGATTACAGGCGTGAGCCACCACGCCTAGCCAGAAATGCTGTTTTTTTAAAAGCCTTCTCCCACATGTTCTACAGATGAATTGAGTGTTTTCTAATATATCCTTCTTTTTCATCATCCTAGGAATAGCTGCCAATTATGAGCACCCACCGTGGTTGGCTATGCACTGGGTGGCTTATGAACTTTGCCCCTTATCCCTACAACTGCAGCATGTGTTATTTCATAGGTTAGGACCTGATGTGTATAAGTAGCTGACTCAAAGCCCTCCATCTGGTAAGTTTGCCAGTATATCATCAGTTCATAGTAAACTAAAACGCAAGTCTACTTTATCCAAACTTTTTAGTTTATAAATGAATTTTTGTCACCTAGTATGTCTTAGATTTGATTTGAGACTTTTTGTTGTTGTTGTTGCCACAGCTTTAATAAAATTAACATAAACTTGTGACTTTGTATAGGCTAGGAGGAAGGAGAGATTGAACAGTACTGTGTTTGGAAGGAAAGATTGAAGGTAGGGCAGCCAGATGGTTAGCTTTGCAGATACCAGGCCAGTGAGAAGAAAACAGCTAGTTCAGTATTTTGCTCAGGATTGAGCCCTGATGGTTAGATACTAGTCATCTTGAAGGGGTTGGGAGTGGGGAATCCTTTTGGGAGAACAGAGTGGGTGTGGGAATGAGGCCTGCCCAGGCAGATGTATGCCAGTCTGACACTGTTCATTTCTTCTGTTGTTTATGCCAGTTCAGGCATCATGGAAGCTGCGTCTGTTTCTCCTGTCTTTGTAAACGTAGCCCTGGTCTTTCAAAAAGCTGTGGTTGTGTGGGTCTTTTAAGGCATTCCTTCAGGAATTGTGGTGTCCGCTATTTCATTTATGGAGTTAGCATCTTATAAAGAAAAATCTGTTTTCTCAAGGCTCTGTAGTAATGACATTTTAAGTTTGTCAAATATGGTATTTACTTCTTCCTATTAAAGTCTCTAAATTTCAGTCTGTGGGCCAAATCTACCTCCCGTTTCTGTTTAATTATTTTATTTGGGGGGGCGATATCCCCTCAAGCATTTATTCCTTATGTTACAAACAATCCAATTATATTATTTTAGTTATTTTTAAATGTCCAATTTAATTATTATTGACTGTAGTCACCCTGTTGTGCTATCAAATACTAGGTCTTATTCATTCTTTCTAACTAATGTATTTGTACCCATTAACCATTCCCTTCCCACTCCCCATCTCACCACTACCCTTCCCAGCCTCTGGTAACCATCCTTGTACTCTCTGTGTCCATGAGTTAAATTGTTTTGATTTTTAGATCCCATAAATAAGTGAGAACAAGCGATGTTTGTCTTTCTGTGCCTGGCTTATTTCACTTGACATAATGATCTCCGGTTCCATCCATGTTGTTGCAAATGGCTGGATCTCATTCTTTTTTATGACTGAGTAATACTACATTGTGTATAAGCACCACATTTTTTCTTTATCCATTCGTCTGTTGATGGACATTTAGGTTGCTTCCAAATCTTGGCTATTGTGATCAGTGCTGCAATAAACAGGAGTGCAGATATCTCTTTGATATACTGATTTCCTTTCTTTAGTGTATATACCCAGCAGTGGGAGTGCTAGATCCTATGGTAGCTCTATTTTTAATTTTTTGAAGAGCCTCCATATTGTTCTTCACAGTGATTGTACTCATTTACATTTCCACCAACAGTATACGAGGGTTGCCTTTTATCCACATCCTCACCAGCATTTGTTATTGCCTGTCTTTTGGATATAAGCCATTTTAACTGGGGTGAGATGAGATCTCATTGTAGTTTTGATTTGCATTTATCTGATGATCAGTGATGTTGAGCAGCTTTTCATAGGCCTGTTTGCCATTTGTATATTTTCTTTTGAGAAATATCTTCATCTATTTTGCCCATTTTCTGATCAGATTATTATATTCGATTTTTTTCCTATAGAGTTGTTTAAGGCCCTTATATATTCTGGTTATTAATCCCTTGTCAGATGGTTATTTTGCAGATATCTTCTCCCATTCCGTGGTTATCTTTTTACTTTGTTGATTGTTTTCCTTTGCTGTGCAGAAGCTGTATTTTTGTTGTTGCTGTTGTTGTTGTTTTTGAGATGGAGTCTCACTCACTCTGTTGCCAGGGCTGGAGTGCTGTGACGCAGTCTCTGCTCACTGCAACCTCCGCCTTTGGGCTCAAGCGATTCTCCTGCCCCAACCTACCGAGTAGCTGGGGCTACAGGCATGTGCCACCACACCTGGTTGATTTTTTGTATTTTTAGTAGATACGGGGTTTCGCCATGTTGGCCAGGCTGGTCTTGAACTCCTGACCTTAGGTGATTTGCCCACCTTGGCCTCCCAAAATGTTGGGATTGCAGGCGTGAGCCACCGCACCTGGCCTTGCAGAAGCCTTTAAACTTAATGTGATCCCATTTGTGCATTTTTGCTTTGGTTACCTGTGCTTGTGGGGTATTACTCAATAAATTTTTGCACAGACCAATGTCTTTGAGAGTTTCCCAAACATTTCCTTATACTAGTTTCATAGTTTAAGATCTTAGATTTAAGTCTTTAATTCATTTTGATTTGATTTTTGTTTATGGTGAGAGGTAGGGGTCTGGTTTCATTCTTCTGCATTACGGATATCCAGTTTTCCCAGCACCATTTATTGAAGAGACTGTCTTTTCCTCAAAGTGTATGTTCTTGGCACCTTTGTGGAAAATGACTTCACTGTAGGTGTGTGGATTTACTTTCTGGGTTCTCTGTTCTGTTCCTTTGGTCTGTATGTGTGTTTTTATGCCAATACCATGCTGTTTTGGTTACTATATATATACGTAACGTATTACACTCACCAAACTATGGAGGATTCACCACCAGAGCAGGAAGCAACAGCCTGGGCTCCAGAGTCAGCCACTTGTCTGTGCGCAGCGAGGGAGGGTCTCATGAAGTTTCAGTGCAGTCTGGGACTCTAGCTCTTTTTGTAACAAGTTGTTTGGCATGAGACCCAGTCATGAGGGGCCTTTGTGACTGGGCTCAAGGAACATAAAAAGGTCACAACTTGTTTTTGCGATTGTCTATTGTTTTTCAATAACTAACGTATAGGAATAGATTGAAATAGAGATTTCTTCGAAACAGCGCTGGATGAATGCCTCAAAGCGCTGACACAGCCTGTTCCAGGACTTGGTGACCATTGTTTGTGTCCATGTTCAGTTGAGTTCAAATATAATATTTAACTTTTCCTCCACACATGCCTGGCTAATTTTTGTATTTTTGGTAGAGACAGGGTTTCACCATGTTGGCCAGGCTGGTCTCAAACTCCTGAACTCAGGTGATCCACCCACCTTGGCCTCCCAGAGTGCTGGGATTATAGGTGTGAGCCACGGCGCCCAGCCTAGAATTGTTTATTCTATTTCTGTGAAAAATGTCATTGGCATTTTGATGAGGATTTTATTGAATCTAGAAATTGAGTAGTATGGACATATTAACAATATTGATTCTTTCAACCCATGGAATGTCTTTCCATTTTTTGGTGTTCTCTTCAACTTTATTCATCAGTGTTTTATAGTTTTCATTGTAAGAAATGTTTCACTTCTTTGGTTAAATTAATTCCTGGGTATTTTATTTTATTTGTATCTATTGTAAATGGGAGTACTTTTTAAATTTCTTTTTCGGGTCATTCACTGTTAGCATATAGAAATGGTACTGACTTTTGTATGTTGATTTTGTATACTCCAACTTTACTGAATTTATCAACTCTAATAGTTTTTTGGTGAAGTCTTTAGGTTTTTCCAAATATAAAATCATATCTGCAAACAAGGGTAGTTTGAAGACTTCTTTTCCAATTTGGATACCCTTTATTTCTCTTCTCTGATTGCCCTAGCTAGCACTTCCAGTCCTGTGTTGATAACAGTGGTGACAGTGGCATCCTTGTCATGTTCCAGATTTTAGAGCAAAGGCTTTCAGTTTTTCCCCACAGTATGATACTAGCTGTGGGTCTGTCATATATGGCTTTTATTATGTTGAGGAATGCTTCTATACCCAGTTTTTTGAGGGTTTTTTAAAATCAGGAAGTGATGTCAAATTTTATCAAATGCTTTTTCAGCATCAGTTGAAACGATCGCAAGTTTTTGTCCATTCTGTTGCTATGATGTATCACATTGATTGATTTATCACATTGATTGATTTGCATGTGTTGAACCATCCTTGCATAAATCCCACTTGATTACAATGAATTTCATTGTGTTGTTGAATTCTGTTTCGTAATATTTTGTTGAAGATTTTTGCGTCAAAATTCATCAGAGATATTGACCTGTAGTTTTGTTTTATTATTATTATTTTTTTATTGAGACAGGGTCTTGCTGTGTTGCCCAGGCTGGAGTGAGTAGTTTAATCATGGTTCATTGAAACCTCAACCTACCGAGTTAGCAATCCTCCCATCTCATCCACCTGAGCAGCTGGGAGTATAGGCATGTGCCACTATGCCTGGCGAATTTTTTGTATTTTTTGTAGAGACATATTTGTATTTTTAGGGTTTCGCCATGGTACCCAGGCTGGTCTGGAACTCCTGGGTTCAAATGATCTGCCTGCCTTGGTGTCCCAAAATGCTGAGATTTACAGGCACGAGCCACTCGCCCGGCCAGGTTTTCTTTTTTTCGACATGTCTTTTTCTGGTTTTGTTGTCAGGGTAACACTGGCCTTGTAGAATGAGTTTGGAAGTATTCCCCTCTCCTCTATTTTTCAGATAGTTTGAGTAGGATTAGTATTAGTTCTTCTTTAAATGTCTGGTATAATTCAGCAGTGAAGCCGTCAGATCCTGGCCTTTTATTTACTGGGAGACTTTTTATCACGGCTTTGATCTCGTTACTTGTTATTGGTCTGTTCGGGTTTTGGATTTCTTCATGGTTCAATCTTGGTAGCTTGTATGTATCTAGAAATTTTTCCATTCCTTCTAGATTTTCTGATTTATTGGCATATAGTTGCTCAAAGTAGCCACTAATGATCCTTTGAATTTCTGCAGTATCAGTTGTAATGTCTCCTTTTCATCCCCCGTCCCCCACTCCCCTTTGAGATAGTCTTACTGTGTCACCCAGGCTGGAGTGATCTTGGCTTACTGCAACCTCCACCTCCTGGGTTCAAGTGATTCTCCTGCCTCAGCCTCCTGACTAGCTGGGATTACAAGCATGTGCCGCCATGCCTGGCTACGTTTTTTTGTTTTGTTTTGTTTTGTTTTTGTAGAGACGGAGTTTTACCTCTTGGTCAGGCTGGTCTTGAGCTCCTGACCTCAAATGATCCACCTACCTTGCCCTCCCAAAGTACTGTGAGCCACCATGCCTGGCCTCCTTTTAATCTCTGATTTTATTTGGGTCCTCTCTTTTTCTCAGTCTGGCTGAAGGTTAATCAATTTTGTTTAACTTTTCAAAAACACTATTTTACTGATGTTTTTGTTTCCTTCATTTCAGTTTCATTTATTTCTATTCTGAACTTTACTATTTCTTTTCTTCTATTATTAATTTTGGGTTTGGTTTGCTCTTGCCTGTCTAGTTCTTTAAGATGCATTGTTAGGTTATTTACTTGAAGGGTTTTTTGTTGTTGATGTAGACATTTAGAGCTCTAAACCTCCCTGTTATTACTGCTTTTCCTATATCTCATAGGTTTTGGTATGTTATGTTTCTATTATCATTTTTTTGAAGAACTTTTTCATTTTCCTTAATTTCTTCACTGGCCCACTGGTCATTCAGTAACATATTGTTTAATTTCCATGTATTTATAGTTTCCAAAATTCCTCTTGTTATTTATTTCTAGTTTTATTCTGGCCTCCAGTTTTGTTTTTTTTTTTTTTTTTTTTTTGCAGCCTGTGAGCTAAGAATATTTTGACCTTTTTTAATGGTTGAGAAAAAAATAAAAGGATGATATGGAAATTATATGAAATTCAAGTTTCAGTGTTCATAAATAAAGTCTTCTTGGGACCACAACCACATTTACATATTTACTATTGTTTGTGACTGTTTTTGAACCACAAAGGCAGGGTGGGCTAGTCACCACAAAGACTTTGTAGCCTGCAAGGCCTAAAATATTTACTCTCTGGCCTTTTACAGAAGTTTGATGATTCCTGCCGTAGAAGAGTTGTATCAGTTTTTGAAAACATTAACATTTTCAAATTTTAGATGGTTACTGCCTTCAGATCTTTTATCCTTAGCCTCTCAAATTAAATTTTGTTCTAATAGAAATGACTGGATATTAACGTATTTTGATTACCTTAAAACAAGTCTTGCTCCTCATCCCCCTTCCTCAAGATGGGCTTCTTGTAACTAGGATTAGTTAGCTTCCTTTCTTTCTGTCCCAGAAGACCACTAGAGAGTTGTCTAAGACCGCCCCACTGCCCCTGCTCCTCTGAGTTGGATGGAGGAGGAGCAGGGGACCAGCAGGAGTAGAGTCTGTTGGACAGTGTGTGGCAGCATCTCGACTGTACAGAACACTTGGTAGTCTGAAATTTGATCTCTGCCAGGTAGGAGCAGTTTACCTGCAGGAAGGATCGATGGGTCACAGATTAATGCCACATAGTTCCTTTTTCATTGGAATCCAGTTGTCTGGTGATTCCTCACCTTGTGAGTCTGAACAGGATACTGAAGCTTGCTCCCTCTTGAGAATCCGGAAGGGCCAGATGCCTGCCTTCCCAGCCTCTCCTGCAGCTGCAGCTGAGGCACAGGAATGTGCCTTGGGCTCTGGCCATCAGGTACACCTGTACTGGACTGTGACCTGCTAGAGATGCAAAGAAATAGGGATTGCCTGGAATCATTTCTGGAGAGCTCGGTTGTAACAGCACTCACGACACCCATTGTTTAGGGGCAGCAGTAGAACCCGGTGTGAGCAGCACAGTCCAGGACCCAGCGCTGGTCCATGTGGTACACTCGGTCCGGAGGTGTAGGGCTGGGGGCAGACTTCCCCCGCTGGGCAGGATGTTGTTACAAACTAGGTTCTTTGTGAATCCTGCAGAGTCTGTGAGCATTGCAATATCATTATTAAATATCTCTTCTGCTTAAAATTAACCCAAGGTGGTTTCTGTTGCTTGCATCTTAGAAACCTACATGTGTCAAGCTAAATAAAGAGCTCACTCAAAATATCTAATTTTTTATAAAATTTTGAAAAAATCTCCCTATTTTGAAACTTACTGAAATTTATTTCTTTCAGCATCTTATGCTGTCCCTGTTTTCCTCTTTATTCATTCCAAAAATGTCTGCTGAGTACCTACTACATACCCAAGCACATGGCTTTACATAAGCAGAAACACAAGCAGAAGAATGTGTCAGTGTTTGGATTTAGTGATGTCCCACTTAGAGAATGCCATACCGTGTAGTCTTAATCCTTATAACCAGGTCGTTGTATCTGTGTATTGTGGGCCACACTTGACTACAGTGAGGGACCCAAGAGCAACTTGGAAAGAAAAGAAGTCAGATTATCCTCTGAGAGTGAAACTTCAGACTTGACCCAGGAGTAGAGCTCTGTAGTCTCCTAAAGGGGATGGAGTGGCTCTGGATGTATATGTAAAGAAAGGACATGACCATCTGAAAGGCCCGGTGAGCATGGAAGCAGCAGGTGTATGGGCAGTCACAGAGGTGAAGCTGGCAACCAATCCTGGGGGCCAGGCAGCGTAGCCCTCGGGCCCAAGGACCAGGTTCCTGTTGGCAGCTCTGCCCCTAGTTTGGGGGAGGTGAATCTGGCTGTCGTAGTCACTGAATATTCAGACTGTGTAGCTATTTTTATGAATTCAAGCACACCAGACAACCTTCTGATTATAACTTAGATTTTCATTTGACCTGTGCCTAGGAGAGAACACATTACTTATGAAAGCTAGATATTTTAGTTTGCAAGTTGGAGTTCTGATTTTACACATCAGTTCTAAAAGTTGGTGAATGAGGATGCTTAAGTGGCACATCTATGTTAGGTGTGCTGACAACATTGATTACTCAGCTCCAGAAGCTGAAGGTCAGCTTAAACATTCACCAAGGTGGGATTCTTTATAGGAAGCCAGCTGGATTCACCAGCAGACTCTGTCACTGAACTGAGGACTTTTTTTGGGGGAGGGGGCGGATTTCAGTGTATATGCATGTGTGTATATGTTAGTAAGAAAAATCACAATTTGTAAGGTACTTTAAAATTTTATTAACACTTTCGTGTTTCTGTGAAGCTTCTGAACTTAATTCAGCCATTCAAGAAGCATTTCTTAGGTACCTACTGTTGCCAGGCTTGAAGAGCTCACATTTCAGTGAGGAAGACCAACCAACATATGAACAACACACAGCATGGCAAGTGCAACAGAATGGATTTGTCTAAAGTTCAGTGGGATCCCAGAGGAGAGAACAGCTTCCACTGCCTCCCTGGGAGAGCTCTGGAAGGCTCCACCAAATGGCAATATTGCGGGAGTCCTATGTGAGGGAAGAGGCTGGAGGTTCATCCACGTAGAGAAATGGTAGATCCTGGAAACACAAAAGAGTGTGCTGAGTCTAGGGAAGTGGTTGGGAAATTAAAATATAGCACAATCAGTTGTTAGAAGGGAAAAGGTGATTGGAATGAGGCCACACAGGTGAGTATGCAGTAAAGAATATGTCTCATGTACCATGCTGCTGTGGTCCGAATGTGTCTCCCCCAAATTCGTATGTTGAACTTCTAACCGCAAAGTGAGGGTATTAGGAGGTGAAGCTTTTGGAGAGATGATTAGGTCATGAGAACAGAGCTTTCATGAATGAGATTAGTGCCCTTATAAAACAGGCCCAAGGGAGCCTGCTTGCCCCTTCCTGCATGTGAGGAAACAGTGAGACGGTGCCATCTGTGAGCACGGAGAGCTTAGCTTGGACAGCCAGGTGATGAGGGACGTGCTGAATCAAGATACATGACATGGTGGGTGCTGTTGCACAATATTGAGCTATTCCCCCTCCAGATGAAACACAAATAGAACATAATTGAGCACACCAGTTGTCTGGTATCATCACATAAATAGTACATGTGTGCACATGTAGAAGTGATTTTTACATAAGAGTATATTTTTGTGCATCTAATAGGATTCACTATGGTGTAGTTTTTAGGTATTTCTCTCTAACCTGGATATAACCAGAAAAGAGGTATTGATCTCTCTAATAAATCTGCCTATTAAAAGTACTAAGTTTTACAAGTGAAATTATTCATACCATGGGCAGAGTTCCTTTTTACTGTATTCTTTTTGCTTATTTACTTCTGGGTCTTAAAGTCGGTTCACAGGTCCTCATTTACCTGTTAATTGTGCCTGAAACTCAGTCTTTCCCATCTGTTTTTGCTAGTCTTAGAGTTTATATCCCGTAACTTTTCTCATCTTCCTTTGAGTGGGCTCCTAGCATAATGTTTTATGTCTTCTGTTTTATTAAGCATTATTTGGAAATGGATATGATTTTAGTATTGGTTTTGTATCAGGTAGGGGCTCCTTGGGCTTTCACTGTGGGTAACATGCATGTGATATTGGTCTCAGAGTTAATGCCCCTTTCTTTCATCCTCTGAAAATTGTGTGCCTGTAACGTCTTTAGGAGCCACATGGTGGCAGGCACAGTGCTTTGAAACTGTGGGCTTACATACTCATAGAGTGTTTGCTGTGCATCTTCATCTTTCCTTCCTTTAAAAACAATGAAGATCTTGAAATTAATAAAAAGGAACCTCCAAATATCTACCACCCACCTCAAGAAATAAAACCTTACAAACAGAGTTGAGGTCTCTTGGTTCAGTTTCCTCTTCCAATCAATCACATTCCCTCCTCCTGTTTTCGTCCACGAGGAAACCCTTTCCTTAATGGAGTTTGGCTTTTGGCTCACTTTTGTGCATATCTTTATACTTTCATTACACATTTATATATTCTTAACAGTGCATGGGATTCCTTCTTTCATTTTAGATTTTACTTGGTGTTTACTGTTTGTGTTACTGTGCAAGTTGCCTTTTTCACTCACTTTTTAAAAACATTTATGTAGATTTCTGCTTCAGTAAATTTTCTTTTACAGCTATACAGCATTTCATTGAAGACATCACAATTTTAGAAATCTGTTTTTTTGATCTTGAGAGAAGCAGGGTAGTAGAGTGATCATAGATGGGGCCCCTGATGCCCATTCCAGTCCCCATTCTGTCACTCACCAGTTGAGGGCCCAGTTTCTACTTCCGCGAAGTAGGGATACCGCTCATTTCACAGGGTGTTAGGGGGATCAAATGAAATAGTATGTGAAGCATTAGCACCATGATCATTACTGCCATTAGAAGAAGATGATAGTAGTGTATGATCATTACTACCATTAGAACAAGATGACATTACTGCCACTAGAACAAGATGACAGTAGTGCAGACTCAGGGCAGGGCTAATTTTGTGCTGTTTTAATTTCCAGTGGAACAGAGGGCACTCTGAAAGAAGTAGGGACAATAGCTTGAGACAGCTGAGGTGGCGTCTTTCTGAAGACTTCTGTTTTCTCTGACGTAGGTGGTAATAGAAAAAGAGGGTGGGATCGGTGATTCGAGAGTACTGAGGGTTTCAAGTGTCCTTGTTTGGGGCACGATCTGGCTAAATACATGCAAAATAATTTCCTGTGCTGGTGTGTGTGCTAATCTTGTTTGATTTTTTTCTTAGCAACCTGTTTACCTGGCAAAGTATAAAGGCTTCTCCTCTAGAGTCTTCTCTCCCCTCTGCCATGGCAGGTGTTGCTACCTGGAGCCGCTTCCACAACTGCTTGTCTCCAGGATTGCACCCCTCCCCACCTGGAATTCTAACCTTGTGCGGCTATCACCTGTCACATAAACCCATCAGCCTGGCTCTGACTTTTTCAAAAGCTGACTCTAAACTGCCTGGCTCCCCGCAGTCATTGCTCCTACTGCTTCCAGAGTGAGGCACCCACTGTTCCCTGGCTCACTTCTCCACATTCCCATGCCTTTGCACTCTCCTCTCCACCTAGAATATTCTCTCCTCCTCTTTCCTGGTGCCATTCTTTCACAATGTAACATATCCCTTAATGCATTTCATATGATCTTGGGCAACCTATTTAACATCCTCAGATATGACACTTCAGATCCCTCATTAGAGGAAGCACCCAGAAAAGCCAGGAATCCTGACCTGATGCCCTCTGCTGTGCCGTCGGGGCATCACACTGCGCACATGATACAGCAGTGTATGGCGTTCTGGCTTTAAGGAAGTTATGCTTGTTTTCATCCCCACGGTTGAACTTTTTTTTTAACTTAAAAATATTTTATTGGCTGGGCGCGGTGGCTCATGCCTGTAATCTCAGCACTTTGGGAGGCCGAGGCGGGAGGATCACAAGGTCAGGAGATCAAGACTATCCTGGCTAACATGGTGAAACCCCATCTCTACTAAAAATACAAAAAAATTGCCAGGCATAGTGGCGGGCGCCAGTAGTCCCAGCTACTTGGGAGGCTGAGGCAGGAGAATAGCATGAACCCAGGAGGTGGAGCTTGCAGTGAACTGAGATCGCGCCACTGCACTCCAGACTGGGCAACGGAGTGAGACTCCGTTTCAAAAAATATATATGTGTGTGTGTATATATATATGTGTGTGTGTGTGTGTATTATTATAAAAATGTTTATTTTCTAAAAATAGAGATGGGGGGCCGGGCGCGGTGGCTCAAGCCTGTAATCCCAGCACTTTGGGAGGCCGAGACGGGCGGATCACAAGGTCAGGAGATGGAGACCATCCTGGCTAACACGGTGAAACCCCGTCTCTACTAAAAAATACAAAAAACTAGCCGGGTGAGGTGGCGGGCGCCTGTAGTCCCAGCTACTCGGGAGGCTGAGGCAGGAGAATGGCGTAGACCCGGGAGGCGGAGCTTGCAGTGAGCTGAGATCCGGCCACTGCATTCCAGCCTGGGCGACAGAGCGAGACTCTGTCTCCAAAAAAAAAAAAAAAGAAAAAAGAAAAATGGGAGACGCAAAAATAGAGATGGGGTCTCACTATGTTGGTGAAGGTGGTCTCAGACTCCTGGCCTCAAGCAATCCTTCTGCCTTGGCCTCCCAGAGTGCTGGAATTACAGGCGTGAGCCACTGCACTTAGCCTGAAAATTTTCATTCTAATATAAAAATAAAAGAAACAATCCTCTTATACTCATCACCCACACTTAATACTATCTTGCCATATTTGCTTCAGATGTTCTTTTTTCTTTTCTTTTCTTTCTTAATTATTTAAAAGCAAATCCCAGACATCAGGACATTTCTCAGAATAACTCAGAGCTGGTGCCTGAGGAGATGGACGTTTTCTTATATAAGATGGACATTCTCTTATATAAGCTGGTGTCTGAGAAGATGGACATGCTATTACCATATCTAACAAATGAGTGGTAATTCTTTATCACCATCCAGTACCCCACCCATAATCAAATGTCCTCACTTGTCCCAAGAGTAGCCTTTTACATTTGGTTTGTTTAAACCAAGATCTAAACAAAGGCCATAGTTTAATAGTACGTTTAATTGATATGTCTCTTAAGTGTCTCTTAATCTTCAGGAAAACCCCTTCTCTGTTTTTCCTCCAGTCACTGACGGAGATACCAGCTCTGTTGTCATGTAGAATTAAAGTTTTGAATGTCTAAAATAAACTTTATTTTGGAATAATTTTAGATTTGTAGAAAAGTCGCAGAGGTCAGGAGCTCAAGGGAATCCTCACGTAGTCCTCACCTAGCTTCCCCACTTGTCAGCACCTTCCATTACCTTCATCATGTCTTTTTTCTGTGCCATCATCCAATCCAGGATACCACATTGTGTTTAGCCGTGGTTGAATACTTAAATGATTTCTGGTTATAAGTTCTCATCTTCTGCTGAGAAAAATAACCATTTTCTGACTAGAAGGCAGTACACCGTAAACCAGGCTGAGGCCCAGTTTCAGTTTTTCACTCAATTACGTAATAACTGTATAATAAGTTATGCTTTCCATTTCTGTCTCATCACCTTTGAAATGGGAATAATAATAGTACTGTTTCATTGGATTATTGTAAAAAAATAAATTTGGTAAGTGTATGCAAAGTGCTTATCACAGTTCTGGGCACATAAGAAGCACTCAATACACCTGGCTCTTGACCAAGGTGCTAGTTCCTAAATCATACCGAACCCCGGGGAAGAAACTGGGTCTTCCCCGAGGCTCACTATTATTTAAAAAATAATGTATCGATGTTTTTTTTCACTTGCCTTAGAAATAGTGCATTTGCTTTGGTTCTATATAGTGGTCTCACTACATTTTGAGGTAGTTCACTTCTATTTTGGGAATTTTTATTCAGTAGAACATAGTTCCCTAGTATGTTTTGATCAATCAAAAATATTGTCTCTAGGCTGGGTGCAGTAGCTCACACCTGTAATCCCAGCTCTGTGGGAGGCCAGGACGTGGGGTTCGCTTGAGCTCAGGAATTCGAGACCAGCCTGGGCAACATGGCGAAACCCTGTCTCTACAAAAGTACAGAAATTAGCTGGGCGTGGTGGCATGAGCCTATAGTCTCAGCTACTCAGGAGGCTGAGGCGGGAGGATTGCTGAGCTGTGGAGGCGGAGGTTGCTGTGAACTGTGATCTAATATATATATAAATATACGTAAATATTTTTATATATAAATATATATGTACATAAACATATATAAATATGTGTACATATATTTATATATAATATTATTGTATTTACATGTTGTATAAATATATATATGCGTGTGTGTGTGATGCCCTAAGAGTGAGTTTTTTCTCTTGGCAGGAGTTCTTGA
Source organism: Chlorocebus sabaeus (assembly GCF_047675955.1). Lineage (NCBI taxonomy): Eukaryota > Metazoa > Chordata > Mammalia > Primates > Cercopithecidae > Chlorocebus > Chlorocebus sabaeus. The sequence goes on along the minus strand of NC_132917.1, from coordinate 96,112,679 downwards.
GATCAGGATTGGAGGATTAAAACTGCAGGCCTTTCTTTTATTAGTCTCACAGAGTGACTGGTTTGATTTGTGTTTTCGAATTAGAATCCCCTTCTTCACCAGACTTCGTTTGCATGAAGCAGTAGGAGCAAGTGGTTGCTTGACTGGCTTGAGCTCTAAAGTGTGTTTGTGGTATGAAGTGTTCTCAGAGGAACCGAAATCAGTGTGGTCACACATCATCAGTGCCTCTTCATACACCCACGCCCTCCTGAAGGTTGCTGTTTGTGTTGCTTCTAGTGCCTGTTGCTGTTCAACAGTACCCTTGGTTTCAGCATAGTTGCTATGATGAAGAAAACCTGTTAGAATCTGCCTTTTTTTTTTTTTTTTTCCCAGAACTGTTGGAAACATTGAATAATTCCATGTACTCTAAAAGGAAATAAAGTAGTTTGGGTAATTTGGACCTAAAGACTCCTAAGGAATCTAGGAATTCAGTTACATAGAAGGTCACTTTCTTTCACTAGCTTTTGCCTCCAAACCTGCAGGAGAAAACCAGCTGAAAAGGAACACACATATGAGTGGGGACTGCACCTGAGCACCCCACAAGGCTCCTTTCAGAACCCTCAAACCGACCATTCGCAGTATTCACGTGGACTAGGTCTGGGTCATTTGGAGGGAGGGAAGGTGTGGGCTGGCCGAGGTGTCTGGGTGGTTTCTAGTCTGTGTTTACAGTCTGGGGCTTGCGCTGCAGCTCCTGCGCCTGTCATGCACCCCGTTTCCCAGAAGCTTCCGTGATGAGGTTGTCTTGTTGAGAGGCAATGCTCGTTCAGACTTGACCTCGTGATGGTCTGTGGGGGAGAATGTTTTAGGCCCTGGGACAGTGCAGTTTAATGACTGAAACAGGAATGTTTGAGTCAAATCGACTTGGGTTGGATCCATACTCTCTTTCTTATTGGTTATGTTGTTCGGTCAAGTCATTTAACTGCTTGAAGACTCAGTTTTCCCATCTGTAAATGGGAATAATAGTGATACATACCTCACAGAGTTGAGATGGAGGTTAACAACGCATAGTGTGCTGGGTAGGTACTCTAACCTCAGTTGTTAGTAATAATTATGTTACATAAATAGTTGAGAGACTGAGCTTTATAATAGTGAGAAGCAAACTTTTTAAAAATTATTATTCTTTAAGTTGTAGGGTGCATGTGCAGGTTTGTTACATATGTATACATGTGCCCTGTTGGTGTGCTGCACCCATTAACTTGTCATTTACATTAGGTATATCTCCTAATGCTATCCCTCTCCCCTCCCCCCTCCTTACAACAGACCCCAGTGTGTGATGTTCCCTTTCCTGTGTCCAAGGGTTCTTACTGTTCAGTTACCACCTATGAGTGCAAACATGCAGTGTTTGGTTTTTTGTCCTTGCGATAGTTGAAAAGCAAACATTTTTGTGTCCTAGCTTTTTTCTTTTGTAAACTCATAAAAGTCTTTATTATTAGAGTCAAAGTAGGTTTAAAACGCTTACCTTTCTGTGGACAAGATTAAGGCAACATAATGTGTCCACACCCTCCCCAGCATCTGGGAGAGTGCCTACCAAGACATCTCTGGTTGGCAGGGGCTGGAAGCCTAGGCAGGGTCTGGGTGGTGAGAGAACAAGCGCAGGGCAGTTCACGTGGAGATGTCTGAGCATGGTGAGGACCTGTCAAGGGGATGAGACTGGCAGAGGCACGGGCCTTCCAAACTGGAAACACAGGTTTAAAGTGGATAAGAAAACAGCAAAAGTCACATGCGGAGGGTGTGTCATCAGCCAAGTATAAGAGGCAACACAGAAGGGTGCCTGGTGTGCCCCCAACCCAGCTGTGGCCCTCACAAACCTTTAGTGAGCGTCTAACCTAGGCTGGGGTCTGCTCTTAGCAGCAGAGACTCAGTGGCCTCGTGGAGCCTGCAGTCGAGTAGGGGACACTGGTATCAACCATATAATCACACAAATGAATATGTAATGTAAAACATGTCAAGTGGTAGAAGGTAGGGTGCAGAGTGGATGCTGAAAGCAGGGAGGCGAGCAGGACAGCAGGGGCAAGCTTCCTGAGACAGAAACACTGGATCTCATCCAAGAAACCAGGCTCAAAAGCAAGAGGGCCTGACCCTGTGGCTGAGGGGAAGGCTGGGAGGTGAAATGAGACAAGAGACACGGGAGGTGGCATGTTTCGAAGGGTCTAGTGTTCTTCACCCTCAGAGCCAAGGGCAGCCCGTGTCTTAAGCAGGGTACTGACAAGACCCCATCTGTTTGCTGAGGACTCCTCTCTCTGAAGTAGCAGAGGCCCCAGGGTGAGGACCAGCAGAGCTGTGCAGAGCCACATGGCAGTCCAGGGAACAGACAGCAGCTTGAGCTAGCCAGGGTGGTGACAGAGAGAAGAGCAAGGAGAGTGGACACAGAGATGTGTAGGAAGGGAGGGGAGAAGGGCAGACTGGACACAGAGGGCCAGGGAGGGAGGCTGGAGCACCGACCCTGCTAACGTTTCTCCCCACATTCTTTCGTGGACATAGCAACAAACAGACCTGGTGAAGTACAGCATGAGCCAGACGTATTTACATGATACATACATATGTGGTCTTTTCATGTGGAATGGAATCTCATAGCTTGTATCCTGTGGTCTTTTTTTTCACTCAATGGTAGATCATGAACACACCTTTTTATGCCAAATACATGTTTACATCATCGTTTTCAGTTGCCATCAATCACTCTGGCATAGTAACACTATATAGGAAATACAAGTTTTTGAAAAACTTTTGTCTTTAGTGCTAGATATCCTTCAATTTCTAAATTATATTTGTATCATTGAATTGAACTTTTATATCTGAGTTAGGAAAAAATAACAGTAAATAAAGGGATAATACAGATATCAGAAATGTGTCCATACAACTTGTTATGTGTGTTGTTGCCTTTAAGATTAGGCTTCACATAAAATCTGGGAAGTATTTTGATAACCTGGTAAAAACAATTTTGAAGTGAAAGCCAATGTGTTGACAGTATTGGCTATAGTCATGAACCTATACTGGGTGGGGCAAGAATTGTGGTTTATTTTTTAAGACACACCCCTTGAATTCCAGGGTAGGGAGAAGAACCGTTTTTGTTCTTTCTGGTCTTCAGAATATCGGAACTGTTAGCTTGCAAGGAACTGTTACATTTCTCCTCTCACAAAGAAGTATTTCACCTATTGGATTTTTTTGTAATGACAGTTTGGTTTAGAAATATGCTAAGCAGATATAGATACACTAGAATCTATAGCGTGTAGTCCTATGTATAGTGGTGGACAGGCAGAATGGATAGAAACAATATCTAAAAAGTTATTTCAATACATTAATATGTATCTTGTTTTAAGTCAAATTATGGGAAAATCTGGATTGTAGAAAAGCTCTCATTTGTGAAGAGTACCACTAGAATTCCTTTTAAAAACAAGTTCATTTAGGGAAAGAAAAATTAATCTATGTGCTAAAGTTTTAGCTTTATTTGTAGTTTTCCAGAAGCAAGTGTACTACATTTAGTGAGATACCCTATATTTTGCCCTCAGAAAAGAAAAGTGCAGTCCCGCTGCAAGCTTTTGTCTGTGTTCCTTCCCTGAAAGGTCAGTGCTCTGTTGAGGAGGATCCTCTGTTCTCTTTGGGCAGGGTCGGGTGTATGTTGGGTCTAGGGTGATCAGCATGCCTTTTTGTGGTCCTTTATCTACTCTAGAGCTCTTATCCTCAAGCAGCTTTGTGACCAAAGAAAAGGTGTTCATGGAGAAGGATCTGGGGAGCCCAGAGGCTGCTCAGGGTTCTTTTCCACACCCCAAAGGCCTGGCACGCTGAGGCCTTTGGGAAATGTCTGTTGAATTGCTGAATGTGCAGAGCCTGCCCACGTGTGCCTACTTTATTCAGGAATGAGATTTCTGACTAAATGACGAAGGAGAAAATTGTGCTCAGTCAGGGAGTCACGTTGCACAGATCCTGTCTGGAAAATCAAGTAATGTTTGCCTACAGAGAAGACCATGGAGGTCACCTAATTCAGTCACTTCTGTTCCAAATGGAACAATGGAGGACTGTGGTAGTTAAATGACTTCCTGTGTACTTACAAGGTAGTCACAGCAAGGAAGTTTCCAAATGTGGATCTGTCAGCTAAATGTCTACTGGTCCTCTCTTGTATCCTTCCACTAACATACCTTGTACTCTCCCTTGGCCCCTCGAAAGTGTGGGATTGGATAGGTTACTTAGAATTTCATTCTAAATTATTTGGGAATATACCCGGAATTATACCCGGAAAATTTGCCGTTTTGTATCAGTGGCTTTTGAGAACATTTGTTAATGGTCTAAATTGAAAACTGTTGATGACCCCATGTTACTGGTTGTGGAAGAGGCTGCTGAATGAGAATGACACAGGCAGGTTTTCATGGCTTTTTTTTTTTTTTTTTTTTTTTTTTGGTATATAGGGGTCTTACTCTGTCACCCAGGCTGGAGCGCAGTGGTATGACCATAGCTCATTCCTGCCTCGACCTCCCAGGCTCAAGTGATCATGATCCCCCCCATCTCAGCCTCCCTAATAGTTGGGGCTACAGGCACTCGCCACCACGCCCAGCTCATTTTGTATTGTAAAGATGAGGTCTCACTGTGTTGCCCAGGCTGGTCTCAAACTCCTGGGCTGGGATTCCAGGTGTGAGCCACCACACTGGCTTCACATGAGCTTTAATGACAGCTTAGCCTATCCACTTAGATGTGGCAGAGGTCCAGGAAGCCTGATTAAGGAGAAAGTTCAGAGGGGCTTATAGACAGTTGCAATATTACCTGCTTGTGAGTGGGACCATATTTTGGAGATTTTTTTTCCGCACAGTGAACAGTTTTTGTGGACAGTTGCTTCTGCCTTCTCATACTCTCTGCTCCAGTTAGCTTGACCTTGAGCCTACTCACAATGGTACATCATTGAACCCTTTTCTGCAGCAGATATATAGCACTGTTCTTCCTTCAAATGTATAGCCTAGAGCACTCTTGAGGGCCTCATTTAGGAAGACGGCTTGGCTGGCAAATAAATGTTTGCCAGATGAATGTGTGTTGGACATAGTATGGATGGATATTGCTTTATTAGATAAAATTTGATTTTCCCTGTAAATGATTATTTATGAGATAAAGCATAAACTAAAAATGATTCCTTTCCATCAAGTTCAAAGTTAGCTGCAAAACATAAAATTCTTCTTTTATGTCGCAAAAGGAAATTAATGGCCTGGAAATGTACAGCTGCTCGACCAGTTAACAAGCCATTAGTACCTAGTGTACTGGCAGTGAGCCCCAGTTAGCCATGGAAACCAGCTTGCAGCTTTCTTAACTCTGTATACGAGAAATAATTGATGATTCAGTAACATTAATGATCATATTTAACAAATGGCTTGATGTTTAATTAGGTTTCTTTACCCTCTTATATCTGAAGGGCTTAATTGCAACAGGGTGCTAAAAGCTGGACTGTGACAAGTTTAGGCAAAAATCCAGGCTAATTTTTTATTCTTATCACAAATGGAAAATGTTTATACTTGTGGAAGGTACTGTTCAACCCCACAAATATGAAAGCTTCAGAGTTTTAGTCTCACCAAGAAAGTAAATTTTTCCAAAACCGTAGAACGAGTGTGTCTTTTAAAATCTCATTTAGGTAACATTGAGTATTACATGCAGAAATGAAAAAGCTTCAAAACATTGTAAAATGATTAGGCTCTCAAAATTAATTGGTTGAACAACTAAAGCATAAAGCTTATTTAACAAACATGACTGTCTTCCATGTCCCTGGCCCTACAGATGCAGTGGTAAGTTGGGTATGGGGTTTAGAAAGGTTTCTTGGAAGAGATGATCCTTGCAGTGAGTCCTAGTGGGATGATCAGGAGCTAGTCCTGCCAGTGATCTTTCTTCCAGTCTTACCAAGCCGTATGTGCAAAGGCTAGAAAGTGAGAGGAAGCACAGTCTATCCAGGGAACTCCTGGAGTCCAGTCCTCTCAGCTGGGATGGGGACGTGAGATCTGCTAGAGTCAAAGTACAGATTCGAGGAGAACCCGACAGTTCGGAAAAAAGGACAAAAAGTTGTAATGAGGTTCAAAGACCAGACCAGTTGTTAAGGCAAATTTGTCTTATTCACAGTTCTTGTGAACTGTTGTTCCTTGGCAACCACTGGGCATATGGGGGAAAGCCCCAGGAGTTTTATGAGGTAGTGAGTTCCCCATCACTGCAGGTGTCCATGAAGAGACAAAATCCCAGGTCGTAGATATTGTATGGGGATGAGGCCATGGGGAAAATGACGGTGGGGAATTCTACATTGAATGAGAGTCTGGACTGACCTTCAAAGATTTTTTTAGAGTGCTAAAATGAAAAATATATCTATATGGAAACCCACAGAAAATGCATTTATACAGGCCTCCCTTTGTGCTGTCAAAATCATGCTAAGACAGTTATTTGAAATTTAAAAGCCTTTTAAATTGGCCTGATCTGAGAATTCAGGCATAATTAATAATTCCATTTCCATGGGAAAGTACATTTGAAAGGATAAATAGATGGGGACTCCTCCTCCCTCTGTCACGGCCCTGCTGTGTGTGCTGGGTGTTTGTGCATCTGCCCCCCTTCCCTGTGCTGATGTGCTGCTGTCTGAAGGGTGCTGGGGAGGGAAAGCCGTTCTCTCTCTCTGTCTCTGTCTTCAGTGAAAACATCCTGGTTAGGCCGGGCACGGTGGCTCACGCCTGTAATCCCAGCCCTTTGGGAGGCTGAGGCGGGCGGATCACGAGGGCAGGAAATCGAGACCGTCTTGGCCAACATGGTGAAACCCCATCTCTACTAAAATACAAAAAATTAGCCCGGCATGGTGGCGGGGTGGCGCTTGCCTGTAATCCCAGCTACTTGGGAGGCTGAGGCAGGGGAATCGCTTGAACCCAGGAGGCGGAGGTTGCAGTGAGCTGAGATTGCGCCACAGCACTCCAGCCTGGCCACAGAGCAAGACTCCTTCTCAAAAAAAAAAAAAAAAAGATCCTGGTTAAAAGGGCCTTCCCCAAAGGCCCAAAATTTAATTTTACTCAGTTGTGGCAGTTTCATCAGAACATAAGCATTGATTTGCTGAAGTTCCTGTTTGTCAGTACAGCCATTTTAAAAGTCAGAGGGCAAGAATTGTTTCAGCTCGTTTGTTTTATGGCTTGGTAACTAACTGTCCCTGTTACCGCTCTTCCCCGCCCTGTCCCACCCCTGCACATCCTTTGAACACTAGTCTCATCAAATACAGGATTCATCCTACACAGTTAGGTGTTTCCTGTCTGGTTAACCTTTAGTAGTCACCAAGTTCTTTTCCCTTGTCAGCAAGCTGCATTAATTTTTAAAAACTCTTTTAAAAATAAAGCAGTTATTTACATTTCCTATGGAGACAAGTCATATTTAATGTTGGGATTTCTGTATTTGCAACAAATATACAACTGATTTATGTTTTATTCATTAGGCATCTAGTCTGTGTTGATGGTGAGGGGGAAACAAGGAAGATTAGTGGTTATTTGTTTTTTTGTTTTTTTTTTAACTTGTCTTGATTTTTAAAAACGAAGGCTAGGCACGGTGGCACATGCCCGTAATCCCAGCAATTTGGGAGGCCGAGGCGGGTGGATCACTTGAGGCCAGGAGTTCGAGACTAGCCTGGCCAACATGGCAAAACCCCATCTCTACAAAATATACAAAAATTAGCTGGGCATGGTGGCACAAACTTGTAATCCCAGCTACTGGGGAAGCTGAGGCACGAGAATCACTTGAACCTGGGAGGCGGAGGTTGCAGTGAGCCGAGATTGTGCCGCTGCACTTTAGCCTGGGTGACAGAGGGAGACTCTGTCTCAAAAAAAAAAAAAAATTGGATACTTTAGGAGTTCTAAATTAAAATGTTTCTATTACTGTAGACTAAGTTGTTTGGTATTTAAATCTTCTAAATTCTATTTGGTTTTGAGTGGCAATATATTCAGAGTTCAGAAGGTGTAGAGTGGTATGCAGTGGAAACGCTTCCTTCTGCTCCTGTCCCCCCAGGTTTCTCAGAAGCTGCCAGTATTACCAGTTTTTTGTGTGCCATTCCAGAGATAGATATAACTGTCAACTGATTTTTTAAAACGTGTTTCATTACTCATTAAATCTAGTGCAGTGACAAAAATGGTAAATTTTGTCCCTGCATCTTTAAAAGCATATGCTGTGTTTGGATGACAATTATGAAAAGTCACTTGTTTTTCCTGGGGCCATGGACCTAGCGTAACAAATGGAAGCCCTCAGGGGAACTAGCATCTATGTCCTGAGTGAAGGAATAAGATGTAGACTTCCCTTTCCTGTGGGTTGCCTTCATTTTTGTATGTATAGTGCAGATTCTCTCAAAGATGGGAATATATTAACTCTCTAACTCTTGGTATAAAAATAGTATCAGACCCATTTCTGTGTGCTCTTGTCGAGAAGATGCTAAAGGAAAAGAGGCTGGCATAGATTGCCCAGAGAGAAATTCCTAGAACCATGCAGTCATACTACTGGCTAAGAGCTCGCTGGGAGGTTGCCTGTGTTTGTGGTGTGGTCCTGTGTTCCCAACGGGACTGAAGTGGATTGGAGGGCCGCACTGTGCCTGCTGTGGGGTAGCATCACTTTGAGCTGGATGACACTTGCCCCAAACATGCCCTCTATTGTCCACATCCCCACACCCAAAACCTTCCTAACATTGTCACTTTCCAAGGTCAGATGTACAGATAAATACAGGGTACATAGGACCCATTACACCTTAAAGGCAACAGCATTGTATCAACCGGGGTGGCCTGCACTACAAGAGGGCATTATTCACAGCTGGTAATTACAGATTCGGAAAATCACTGAATGAAGGAAGAAACCGTCTTCCTTTCAGTTATGAATTTTTTAGTAATATTTAATGAGGGGTGGGTGGACCAAAGATACTTCCTTCCCTTCTGAAGAGGATTTGGAGTAGAGTGGTAAGGGGGAGGAATTGGACTGCTTCCCTTTAGAATTCTGCCCCTCCTCTCCTTTTTAAGAATTGTCCCTAAGAGCTCACTGTAACCAGGCAGTTCTTTAAACTGACAACTGCCTGTGAAGTGTTAATGGATTTCCTGACAAATAAAACAGCAGGACCCTTCTTTAGTGACTACCTTACTGGAGCTTTTTAGCCCAATTTTAGTTCAGAGTGGTCCTGGCAAAGGTTTATAAAGGAATTGGTGTGATTATTCATAACAATTAAATTTTTCTTATTAATAAACAAGTAAGTAACCTGCCTTCTTGGTCACTGACTCCCCCCTTCCCAAGGTGCAAGGCCCAGAGATAAGGCAAGTTGTGCCTTGCTAAGGAGGGTGTGTACCAACCAGTGAGAAACAGGAAGCTGTGCTTCAGCAGCCTGGCCTGCCTGGAGGTTTCTAAGGCTGAGTCAGGTGTGCTGAGGTCCCTCGGCAAGGGACATTGCTTTCCCCTGGCAGCCACACTGCTGAGCATAAATGCTTAAAGTGTCAGCAATTGATGTGTGGAGAGAAGTATGACTGCATTACAGCTTAAAGAGCTTTCACATTCAGGTCTCTACAGGAGGAGACGAGATCGTCCCGATAGTTTGAGAGTAAATGGATTACCGGAGGAAGAGCTAAGGTGAGTGCAAAGTCATGGTTGGCTAAAGGTCAAGGCATCTAATCTAGTAAGTGCAGTGGGGATACATGCCTAAGTGGATGCAGCACTGGGAAGTACTCATTGAAAAGTAACCTTCTAGTCTGTAATTAAAGACTGAACACAATATTAAGATTGTACTGATTGGAACTGTGCAAAACCAGAACACTTGCCCATTTCTTCACAAATCCTTTAAGTTGTTTTACCTCTTCTCCAAACCTGCAGTGTTGTTATGTCTTTAAAAATTATATACTCACCAGAATAATATTTTAAGTTGAAAACGATTAATGTTTCCCCTTGTTTTAAAGAGAGTTTCCTTTGGCTGATCGGAACATGTTTTTGTCTGCGTTTTGATGAAGGGGGTAGCTTGTGGCGGTTTGGGGTTGGGGGAGGGCTGTCATAGGGATTGGTGCTGAAATGGTGTGACAAAGGAATGCAGTGGAACTATTGAATGTAGCCTAGGAAGGAAGGACATCAGAAATCTGGAAACCTTTTTAGCTAAAAAGGTTAGAGTTCTTGGCTTTCAAACTGAATTTCCCTAAAACAGCACAATTTTAGTTTTGTGTTGCAACTACTGAAAATTTATTTTAGATGTGAGGTTCTGAAAGCCTCTACAACATTAAGCCTATGTGTGAAAATCCCGCGTTAACTGAAGGGTTTAGATTTTCTCTGTTCCTAGGATGTTCCTGTTTTACTGATGCCAGAAGGCTGCAGTAAAGAGAGACTTCCTTTTTTTACGTTACATTTACTGTTTAGTACTTTAATTTGGAGGTCTTGATTTAAGTGTGTGAATATACTAATTAGATGGCGGGAAGATTATCTATACTTTGTGTACCGTTGTTCTTTTTCCTACACTCACTTCCAGAGCTTATTTTAAATTATCTATTTATATGTAGCAAGGACAGATTGACAAGCTTAAAAATTGTCTATTAAATTTGTATTTGTCATAGACAGCTATACTACAGGAACTGTAATTTGCTAAAGAAATATTTATTTTAAAATTGTTGACTCATCAGTTTTTGAAGAGGGTAACATTAAAGGACTATTATTGACACTAACATTATTAGAGTTTATTGCCTACTATGTCAGGTGTCTCTTAGCTACATTTAATGTATTAACTTTGAATTGACGGGATTAAACAATTTAAAAGTCTCAGAGTTTAAATTGTTATGAATTTTATATGTGAGGTTGGTGAAAATATTGAGCTCTATATTGCTAACCAGAGAGACAATTGGAAGTGACCTCTGAAACCAACATTTATTGGTAGACTCCAGTCTACAATGGATCCAAGAGTGAAGTTATCTATCAAAAACAGTTTTAATTTCAGATTTCGGGGTTTGGAGGAATTTCCTTTTTTAAAAAAATTAAGTTATATGAAGTAATATTCTAAACCAACCTTTTCTTTATTTTCAGACAATAGCCAAAGTACCCATGAATAAAATAACGTGTATGCCAAGGAGGTAGTTATTTACATATATTTACATAGTTACAATGTTCTTTCAAACAACTAGTTGTTTTTGTTTTTGTTTTTGTTTTGCTTAGAATTAAAAGAGGAAGAGTAATTCTTAAGTATTGCCTAATTGTTTAAAGAGAAATATTTAAAGAGAAATATTTTGTCACCCATTCTGGTGATGCAGGTATCTGGTGATGGAAGGGACTTGTATTTCTGCCACTTTTGTCCCTTAATGTAGAGAAAATGATCATTTTCCTTATTTAGAAGCATAGGTTAGCCAAGAAAGGTAAACCATTGTCTGTTTATCCCTGGATTTTTTTTTAAATCAGCTTAGAAAGGTAATTTTTTTTTTTACCCTAGTTATACTAAGCCTGTTTTCAGGATTAAATGAGATTTCTGAGCTAATAGGAATCAGAGAGAGTAAGGACTTTGAAGTTAGGTACACCGAAGTTTCAGTGTCACTCAGCTGGACAAGTTATATAATCTTTTTAAGCCTTGGTTTATTTTTTTTTAATGAGGATAAAAATAAGGATAAAAATATTATTGAACATTATTCACTCTCTTACAGAATTCAAACTACCAATTCAGTGAGGTGGGTGGCATTGTTATCTTGCGAATAGTGCCATACAGTTAGTTCATTGTTTAATTTTTATTGAGTGCCTACTGTTTGCAAAGTAAAGATACAGTGATGAATAAGACACAGGCCTCGCCACAGGAACACCCACCTAGGTTTGTGCATATTGAATATGACCCCAGATTTTCTCTCCATGAGCAGTTATTTGATTTTGAATACATGGGCTATCAAACATCTTTTATTCTGTCGCAAGTATTGCATAAGACCCATTGCAACTCTCATTCCTTCTTACTCACGTGTTCATTTCTTGTTATGTTTGTGGACTCTTAACAGAACTTTCAGAGACTAAAATTGGCCATGGCCACTGCCAGAAAACATTTTTTTCTCTTAAAGTTTAAATAAAAGGCTGCGCTCTGAAACGTACGAGGCAGGTGCTTAAAGAGCACTATAATACACATGAAAATAGTTCCGGCTTCAAACTTGAAATTGTTCAAAACTGAAGCAGGTAAAAGGTGGCATGACAAACACTGGGCTCCCTAGACTTTTGTTTTAAAACATTAAATATGACGTGAAGCTGACTTTATTCACATACTTTGTACAGTGGAGCATTGCCCACTGTGTTTGGGGTTTACAGTTAAGTGACACAAGTGACATGCTCGTTCCAGTGGGTCGGAAGCCCCAGACCTTCACAAGGCATTGACCCTTTTTTCCCTTAAGTTTTTGGTGTCCCAAAATAACATCTAAGATAAACCCACATACATATACTTACTCCTTTAGCTGTTCTATCTTTTAAATTATGTTGTAGTCAAACATAGTTGTTTTTTGAGGATACCTGAATGACAAACACACCTGAGAAATTCCTGCCCTTTAAAAATTCTCAAAGTCACTTTTTGTCTGCCTCAGATGGAAGGGATCTATAAATAACTGATTAGAAACAGTGCAAAATTCAAGTTTCTCCTGGTTGGATTCAAAACAGCTTATATAGGGGCTGGTGGCTGGATGCAGTGGCTCACGCCTATAATCCCAGCACTTTGAGAGGCCAGTGCAGGTGGATCACTTGAGGTCAGAAGTTCAAGACCAGTCTGGCCAACATAATGAAACCCCATCTCTACTGAAAATACAAAAATTAGCTGGGCTTGATGGCACGCGCCTGTAGTCGCAGCTGCTGTGGAGGCTGAGGCAGGAGAATCGCTTGAACCCAGGAGACAGAGGTTGCAGTAAGCCGAGATTGCGCCACTGCACTGTAGCCTGGGTGACCGAGCAAGACTATGTCTCTAAATAAATAAATAAATAAATAAAAATATGGGGCGGGTGGGCCGGGCACGGTGGCTCACGCCTGTAATCCCAGTACTTCGGGAGGCCAAGGCGGACGGATCATCTGAGCTCAGGAGTTCCAGACCACTCTGGGCAACATGGTGAAACCCATCTCTACTAAAATACAAAAAATTAGCCAGGTGTAGAGGTGCACACCTATAGTCCCAGCTACTGAGGATGCTAAGGCACGAGAATTGCTTGAGCCTGGGAAGCAGAGGTTGCAGTGAGCCGAGGTCATGCCGTTGCACTGCAGCTTGGGCTACAGGGTGAGACTCTGTCTCAAACAAACAAACAAACAAACAATATATATAGGGGCAGGTGAACTAGGACCCTCAGGCCAAATCTGGCCTGCTGCCTTTTGTGTATGGCCTATAAGCTCAGGATGGATTTTATGTTTTTGAATGGTTGAAAATAATAATAAAAATATTTTTCACATGTGAAATACATGAAATTCAAATTTCAGTGTCCACAAATGAAGTTTTACTGGAACACAGCCATGCTTATTTGTGTGTGTTGCCTGTGGTGGTTTTGTGACACAGACCAATGTGGCCCACAAAGACAACAATTTATTTACCTTCGGGCCCTTCACAGAAAACCTGGGCTGACCCTGGTCTAGTGCTGAGATAAGAACTCCTAGAGCTTTCCCTTTTCCCTGTTCCTTCTGCCATGCTTCTGCCCTCCTCACTCCCTCACCTCCCAGTTAGGTTTATCTTGCCTGGATAAAATCAGGGCTACGTCAGCCATTTGAAAAGAATGTGAATCCGAAAAAAAAAAAAAAAAAACAAAATGCAGTTTGAAATTTGTATCCCTAATAGTTTAGGAGTAAAGTGAAAATGTGAAGTTGCTCTTGGCTTCTTAGATCTCCTTTTCTCCTTTCCTGCGGCGTTGACCTTGAAGTAGTAGATGGATCATGTTAACCAAGAATGGAAGTGCAAAGAAATGTAACCTTTACTTTCTGGTTATAGAATAAACCTTCCAAGCTCATATTTTTATAGATATAGCATATAAAATCATTTTTAAGTGGTGGGAATGTCCTTGCTTTGGTTTGAGAGTGAAAACTCAGATCATATGTTCCTGACTAGTACATTACCATGAATTGAACCCCTGTGATAGGCCAGGCACTGCATTAAGTAAGGGCTTTTTTGTGTGTGGGCCCACACCTTCTCATGATCCCGTTTAAGGGAGAAAGAACTGAAGGCTATAAAGGTGGTCATCGTTATGAAACCAGTGTGCCCTTGATTCAAATAAGTTAGTGCCTCGAGTTCAGTCAGCGCTGGAGCAGCTCAGCCTGGGCTGTGTGTTTCTTGCTTACATCTTTTGCAGTTCGCCGATCACTTTTCGGCCTAACTTTTAACTGAAAAATTATGTTTGTATTTTAGTTTTAGAAGTGTAGTCTGTTAGACAATAGGGATAAAATTGCAGTTTTGCTATTATTATCTGATATTATCTGTTCTTACTATTTGATGGTTCAGTGAGGGCACATTTAGTCTGCCTAACAATGAGCAAACACATGGGACAATTAAATATTTTTCTCTTTGCTATAGGAAAGAGAAAAACCACTTGCTAGTGTTGCTTTTTAAAAGTTAATAGTGTTTTCTCCTATATCTTTGATTGTAACCTGCAAATACTTATATTGTAATAACTGGTTTTACAGGTCCCCTCTTCACCCCCTCTCACCTCCCTCCCCCATATAATAGAGAGGGGATTCTCCAAGGCGAGAGACTTTACCTATTTCCTGTGCGTCTAGCACCTACCGAGGTTCATAATCTGTTTCTCATTGAATGAGTTAAGGAATGAGAAACTGAACTGGCCTAAAGGTACCTCTTTTATTCTACATTAAACTCTTTACACTCTACTTTTGAAGTCTTAATTATTAACTTTTTATTTATGTATAGTATCACGCTGAGAGAAGACTAAGAGAGGGATGCATCTACCAGAGTATAGATCATGATTATTTTGCTTTTCTCTTTCAGTAGTTCTGGAAAGCTTAGTTTCCGAAGGGACATATATTTTTCAGTCATCTAAAATATTTCTGTATATAGTCATGTGCTGCCTAAAACGTTTCAGTCAATGAGAGACTACAGACATGACATTGGTCTCTTAAGATTATAAGGAAGTTGCCCTATGCAGATGTACCATTGTAATCTTTTAAGCCATATTTTTACTCTACTATACTATAATATTTTTAGCTATTTTATATGTACACTTAATCCATTGTGTTACAGTTGCCTACAGTATTCAGTACCGTCCTGTGCTGTACAGGTTTGTGGCCTTGGAGCAACAGGCTATATACCACATAGCCTAGGCATGTAATAGGCTGTACTGTCCAGGGTTGTGTATGTTTATGTGAACATTTATATATTTATGATGTTTACACATGACTAAATCACCTGACAATGCATTTCTCAGATCATATCCTTCTTATTAAGCAATGTATGAGTATAGTAGAGGGAGTTTATGCTGAAATTAAAAATAGCAGTGTTGATGCTTAAAAATCAGGTCTGTTAAAGGAATGATAAGAAGTAAAAAGTTAATGAATAATGATCCCTTTCTGGGTTTTTTTTTTTTTTTTTGCACTGCTATAAGAGACATTTAGGAATGAACCAACCTCAACTTTAACAGAATCAATCTGTAATTTTGTTGTCAGTACACATCAAATTATCTAAATTATTTATTGTGACAATTAAATTCCAAAATATTAATAATTTGGTTGCTTTCCTATTGGTTTTTTAAAAAGCAAACAAAATCTTGAAGTCTCAGGTATGAATTACTTATAAAAGTCAGAAAAGACAGTTGTCCAAAACTTGTGCTTTACCTACCTGACTTTGGATAGATGTTATTAAAAGGAAACAGTACTATTTATTCTACATGTGTATATCTTAGAGACACAGCAATGTCTGTGCTACCCAGTGGCTATTCTGTGACTAAAACAAACCTTAGAAATGAATATTTTCTTATTTAAAAAAAATCTTTTAGAAATAATGATTAAATATGTTTCACATAAATATGAACCTCCTTAAGCTTTTTTTAAATGCTTATATCTGTTTCCTAGGGCTGTCATCACCAAGTACCATAAACTGTGTAGCTTCAAACTACAGAAATTTGTTGTCTTAGAGTTCAGGACACCAGAAGTCAGAAACCAGCATGTCAGCAGGGCCATGCCCACTCTGAACCCTGAAGGGAGGTGCTTCCTTGCCTCTCCGAGCACTGGGCTTTGCCTGCACTGCTGAGTGTTCCTAACTTGCAGGTGCCTTGCTCCTGTTTCTGCCCTTGTGGTCATAAGGCCATCTTCTCAGTGTGTCTGTCTTCACCACAGCTCTGGTCACTTTCCCTTGACTTCTTGGTTTGACAGCAGTAATACTTTCTTCTTAAAATTTTCTCCTCGCATGTCTCCTCAGCCCTGCCTTTTCCTAGTTTTCCTGCTAGTTACTTCTTTTCAGTTTTTCCCTTGTCTTTCGGTGTCTCCCATAGCTCTTCAGTATGTATGGCTCAGATACCATCCATGTGCAGTCACTGTCAAATGAGGCCAGGAGTCATTTCTAGCTGTCACTTAGTGACTAGCACCAGTTTAAACTAGGGATTTCCAGTTAATATTTGTGAATCAATAAATAAATGAAATGAGCTATAAAAGCAGTTTATTGGATCACTTATTGAATAGGCAGTGAAATCAAAATACAGTATTTGAATTTTTCTTTACAAACTAAACTTAAAGCCATTAAAAAGATAATAGAATATAACATAAATGGAGATTTTGAAGACAAGATTGTGACTGTACCTCCTTTCAAACCCCTCCAAAGTAAAGCACTTGTTATCTAGGTAGAGGAGTGCAGAGTATGTTTTTTTTTTTTTTTTAGGCGGAGTCTGGCTCTTTTTTTGCCCAGGCTGGAGTGCAGTGGCCGGATCTCAGCTCACTGCAAGCTCCGCCTCCCGGGTTCACGCCATTCTCCTGCCTCAGCCTCCCGAGTAGCTGGGACTACAGGCGCCCGCCACCTCGCCCGGCTAGTTTTTTGTATTTTTTAGTAGAGACGGGGTTTCACTGTGTTAGCCAGGATGGTCTCGATCTCCTGACCTCGTGATCCGCCCGTCTCGGCCTCCCAAAGTGCTGGGATTACAGGCTTGAGCCACCGCGCCCGGCCGAGTATGTTTTAATGTATTTTAAAATGTGAAAAGACATTTCAGTCCATTAATTTTTTTTTTTTTTTAAAGACGGGGTCTTGCTCTGTTTCCTAGGCTGGAGCACAGTGGCATCATCTTGGCTCACTGTAGCCTTCGCCTCCCAGGTTCAAGCAATTCTACCTCAGCCTTCCAAGTAGCTAGGATTACAGGTGAACCACCACGCCTGGCTAATTTTTGTATTTTTAGTAGAGACAGGGTTTCACCATGTTGACCAGGCCGGTCTCGAACTCCTGACCTCAGGTGATCCACCCTCCTTGGCTTCCCAAAGTGCTGGGATTACAGGCATGAGCCACTGTACCCAGCCTCAGTGCATTAACTTTTGAAGATAAATATACCAGTAATGAGTTTTATGAAGGTTTTTGTTGTTTTTTTCTGAGACAGAGTCTTGCTCTGTCACCCAGGCTGGAGTGTAGTGGCACGATCTTTCCTCCCGGGCTCAGGCAATCCTTAGCCTTCTGAGTAGCTAGGACTGCATTGAAGTATTTTTTTAAAAAGCAGAATACTTCTTTGACCATATGTGCTTAAAGCAATATCGATAGGTTTGGTGTCCATCATAAGCAGCTGTGCAATTCAATAGAAACGTATTGCCATCACCTTTTGTCTATCTCTGTGGCCATCTGCTATTATAGCTGTTTAAAGGAAGACAGTGTGGTGTGGTATTGGGAGGAAATGGAACATTTTATTGCCAGAATTCTAATTGATTAGAGATAATGAGAATGAAAAAATGACAGTGTTATAGGGAAGAAGTATTCATATGCATGGAACTAGAAACGGATCACAACTTAAATTTTGGCTTCTAATTTGTAATGTTTCAGCCACGTTTGGGTGGAAAGAAGATGTATAGGATTGTTTCCAAAAAAGTTTCTTGTCTATGAATGAACCTAGGATGGTCTTCAGAGATGTATATAAAGAAAGAGAGGAGACAGAGACTGAAATTGACTGCTTCAACTCTAGTGAGTTAACTTTCACTCGTAATAGAAATAGCTAGAGGTTGGATTATTTCAGAAAGCCAGTCAATGTTTTTAGAGCTTCTGATTGTCACAAGAGCAGATGAAAAAATGCAAATATCAGTTATATAGAAGACTTTCCATTTGAGACTCCAGAAAAGGTGTGGGTGGTTACTGTGTGTGTTTGACATTGCATCCTTTCATGAGCTTGTTTAGCATGTGAGGAAGTGGAACTTTACCTTGGGTCTCTCTGAAGCCCAGTTTCCTCCAAATATAAAAAGAAAGGGTTGGTCCATTCAGAAGCTTTAAAGAGTCATTTTTTCCCCAGACAGGATTTCCCTGTGGATTGTGGTATATGAAACAAAGTCAGCAATTCTCCATGGAGGTGATGTGAAGAGAGAAGGCTATGTGGCCTAGACTGCAGATTCCGTTCCTGAGGCCCTTCCTTTGTCCCGTGGCAGCTGCAGAGGCGTCTCGGTTTAGGAGATCAAGATTTGAAAACCAGGGGAAGGCCAGGCTCAGTGGCTCATGCCTGTAATCCCAGCACTTTGGGAGGCCAAGGTGGGTGGATTACTTGAGTCCAGGAGTTCAAGACCAGACTGGGCAACATGGTGAAACCACGTTTCCACAAAAAAATACAAAAATTAACCAAGTGTGGTGGCATGCACCTGTAGTCCTGGCAACTTGGGGGGCTGAGGCTGGAGGATTGCTTGAGCCTGGGAGGTTGAGACTATAGTGAGGTGAGATCACTCCATTGTACTTTAGCCTGGGCAACAGAGTGAGACCCTGTCTCAAAAAAAAAAAGAGAAAAGAAAAAGAAAACCAGAACACAGCCTGCCTCACTGAAAAGTGTGATTTTTAAAAATAGTAGAATTCAGGCATCCCTCTACTGAGCCTCCCTCGAGATTAACTGTGCTGCTATGGGAAATCGGAGCTTAATTATATCACACGAGCTTAAGAACTCAGGGATCCAATGATACAATGTAGGGAATTTGTTTCAAAATATTTTATGGTTGCTGAGTAGATAGAACAAATTGATCACGAGTTGATGACTTTTGGAGCTGGGTAATGGTTCAGAGGGATTCGTTATACTTATTTAATATATGTTGCAAATCTTCAGTAATCAAAGGGTTTAAATTTTTTGAAATATGTATCATGATGAATGGCACAGTTTTAACATTTCCCTTTTATGTAACTAACACATTACAATTTTTCATTTATTTAGGGGTTATCAGTGGTTGTGCCCCATCCAAACATCTATCCCAGTAGTCAGGAATACAGCAAAGCCCCTGAGGCTCCCTCTGCTGTTAGCTACCTGTGTGTCTGTTGGGATGTACGCCATGCCAGGATTTCACCACCAGTGGCTCTAATACCGAGTAATTTGGAGGCTGAGTGGGAGGAGGAGGGTGGAAAAAAGTAGGATTCTTTACCTTAATCTAGTCTGTCTTCCTATGGTAATCATTAAGCCTTTCATATTTTTGTGTCAAAAAAAAAACAAACCAGTATTTCTTAATGTTGTTAGAAAGTGAAAATGATAATGTGGGTGTAAAAGATTAGATTCAGAAAAATAGACATCTGAAGTTACTACTTTTACCTCTGTGGAGCAGAGATGGAATCGTTTGATTTGTCAGACAATTTAAATTTATTATGACAGGATGAACTTGGCTTACAGAGTGTGGGACACTTAATGAGTCCGCTTCTAGCCTCTGGCTTAGATATATAAAGAATGGGGTAGACTGACTTGGGCTGTCATTTAACTGAAAATTTTATTATTCTGTACCTTTACTTGATAATATTTACCTCCCCCCATCCCTTCCTAGTTCTGAGTGTAAATACACTTGTTTTAAGTTGCTGAGTGAGACATAGGTGTAGAGTGGGTGAAGAGTCTGGGGATAGCCCACTGGACTGGGTCCAGTGTCTTGAATAACTACTTAGTAATTGACTTCTGCAAGTCAGTTATTTTTAGGAGCTTGAGTTTCTCCCTTTGCTAGTTGAATATGATTTGTGAAAGAAGTGAATGTTTTTATATTAACAGATTTAGACCTACTCAAGGAGGATTTATTGTGTTTCATTTTAATTGTCAAATGATTGTATGCTGTGGAAACAAAAGGGACTCCATCTTGGATGTTAATCTGCCATGTTGCCTTTTTTTTTTTTCTAAGACATCTATTATAGCATGCCATGTTGACTTCTGGTTAACCTCCTTCAAGACCTTTGAATGCCTCCTGATTACTACTTTACTTACTGTCCCTAGTGTAAGAGCATGTCAGCCTGGATGTTGCCACACAGATTTCCAGGCTGTGATGCGCACAGCATCCATGTTCTGGAGGGTTCTCTGCACGCATGCCCTTTCCTCATGGTCTGTAAGCCCTGGGTCTGGGGGCAGTGGTGCAGAGATCTGCCTGTCTTGTGGCTGACCAAGACCACACTTCTGTCTGTAAGTTCCCTCAGTAAATCACCCAGTACCAACAAACTAGATTTGTCTTCCTCCTTCTTTAGTGTCTCAGCTCCTTCACAGAATAGATACTTTCCTTTTTTTTTTTTTTTTTTTTTTTTGAGATGTAGTTTTGCTCTTATCACCCAGACTGGAGTGCAGTGGTGCAACCTTGGCTCACTGTAACCTCCACCTCCTGGGTCCAAGCGTTTCTCCTGCCTTAGCCTCCCGAGTAGCTGGGAGTACAGGTACCTGCCACCACGCCTCGCTAATGTTTGTATTTTTAGTAGAGACAGGTTTTCACCATGTTGGCCATGCTGGTCTCAAACTCCTGATCTCAGGTGATCCACCCGCCTTGGCCTCCCAAAGTGCTGGAATTATAGGCTTGAGCCATCAAGCCCGGCTAATACTTTCCCTTTCTACTCTTTGGGAAGCCACACATGTTTGAAAAACAGAAAGTTAATTCCCCTTTACTTTCTAAGTACCTCGTGTCGGTGATTTCATCTGCTGAATTCAGCCATCTTCTCCACCTTGAAAGACACCATGTTAAAAGTTAAGTGCTGATGCTGCGTAGGATGTAGGGTTCAGGTGTCTGAAAATCAGGCAACGTGCGTTCTCAGAGAGCGTGATGAACAGTGAAGGAAAACTCAAGGGAGAATGTACCCAGAGGCCTGATGTTCTGGACACCTTGTTCTTTATCAGGCAGTGCTAGACCTTATTGCATAAAATGGTGTTTGGGGCCAAATGAAAATGGTAAGCGAACCAAAGACAAGCCTCTGTGCCTCCTCAGCTTTGAAAATGTAAAAGGGAAACGCAGATACTGCTGTAGAATCAACATGTGCCTAGCGGCGTGACTTCAGCAACTTCTGCAGAGCTGTACGTGAGTGCCTGGGATTGTGGCCGCAGAGAACTGGAATACTGGCTCAGGCTACTTAAATGTAGATGAAAAGATGAAACCAAAAGGAAGGTAAATTGACCTTGACAAGTCTGTTTATATAAGCAGATTACTTAGAGGCAATCTGTACCTGCATAGCAAGTGTACACATTGATTTCTGAATGAGAAAGCACTGACATTGCCTTATGAGCCATTATGATATTGTTCTTCTGATTATGTTTGTGCTCAGGTTAATAAGGTGTACCTACCAGGTGACTCCCCCGTCCCCTTCACCCTCCACTCCAGGAAGCATCCATGTATCCTGTGCTCTGCTCTAAAGTAGAACATTTAATGTTCATCATGACGGCAGTGGAAGATTTGCTTTTGCCTTTTGAATTGCTTCCTGCTTTTCTGTCCCTTTGTTTTTTGCCAGCATCTTAATTCTTACTAATTGATTTGGTGAGATTCTTTTTATGTATTCTTTTAACACAGAATTATTTTCTGTATTTCAGAGCAGTTTTATTTAAAGAGTAAAACTGTCTCTTGGAATAGTCATGGGGTGGTTTGTCTCTAACAGGTTAGAATATTGCCCTCCATAGAAGAGTAAAAATGACTGCTGCTTTTAAATAGGCTTAAATTATTGACTTTTTATACAACCAGCATAGGTGCTATCATTAGAGGGTCAGACCTCTTCTACTTATATTCAGTCCGAACATAGTCCAAATAGTCACTGCATTTATTAGTTTATTTGAACCACTCTCAGTTTCACCATTTGATTTGCTTTCCTAATAGGTTCTAAGCTCTTTGAAGCTCAGTTGTTTTGTTCTGTTTTCTCAGCCTATGAATTTGGCCTCGTGCCAAGTTAGTTTTGGTTACATTTTTGCTTTTTATTTATGAGCTGCCATAAAAGAGATTGTTCTGTCTTAGGCTTTACTAATAGTCGGTGAAAGGTTTGAATTAAAGGACTGGATTGGCCCAGAGTCATACAGGTGCACATTTGCCATTCTGAACTGAAATCCCTGGTGCCAGTGCTGTTTATGAAAGGATTAGAGCAGGGAGTTTTGTTGCCCTACAGTCAGGAAATTCAAGTTTTATTTTATATTATTTAAGTAATTAAGTGTTAAAAAGTTTACACACAGTTGTGTATGTGTGTCCATCCTTGTGCCTCAATCACAAATTTCCTGAAATCATCTCCCTGGGCTCCATTGTGGCGGTTCTCCCACCAAGCTTTTCTTGTGATTGTCTCTTGCGCACCACCGTTCTTTAGAAGTAGTATTTCTTGGAGGTTTGTGGTTGAGATGGGGACTGGATGCTGGCTGTGGCCCCTTTGTGGCTTCAGAGGAGAGAGGAGGGGGCATTATCCTCAAAGACTCCAGCGAGGTTAGAGAGGGAGGAAGTAGGCTAGGCGAAGCTCACGGAAGTCTGTGCAATAACTGACCTGTGTCAGGTTGGGGTCTCCTTCTAGCAGGATGTCTAGGGCAGGGAAGAAGGACTGCAGGGCTCTCTGGTGTGCCAGCTGCCAGCTCTCATGCAGCACTCAGTTTTCAGTGACTGTCATGTTAATTCAGCATGCCAGCTGTTCAATTTAATGTCTATACCAATGGGGACTGGGGGAGAGGTAGATGATGAGGAAAGAGAAGAAATAATGAGGTAATATGTCATCTCCTAAAAGCTCATTTTGTAACAGAAATTGTCCAGACTATTACTGCATTACGTTTTAGATTTTCCCCAATCCCCTCAGAAAACAAAAAAGCTCATCCAGAACATTGCCCCTTCCACTAGCATGAGGCAAATCTTCCAGCTCTCCCAGGGCTGGCTGTCAGGCCCCTGAAGCTGTGCCTTCTGAATGTGACACCTTGTCCTGGCCACACCTCTGGAGAGACGCCACACACGTCAGCGTTAAGTGGTACACATGGTCCCTTTCACCAGAGATGTCCTGAAATCGAGGGACTATTTAGAAAACAGGCTGCTGCTTCATTCTATTGTGGGAGTGATGTGACAGGAAGGGAGGCTCAGGAATGACCGTGACAGGAAAGCATGTGGCGCACTCACAGTAAAGCTTCACA
This sequence comes from Chlorocebus sabaeus, assembly GCF_047675955.1. Taxonomy (NCBI): domain Eukaryota; kingdom Metazoa; phylum Chordata; class Mammalia; order Primates; family Cercopithecidae; genus Chlorocebus; species Chlorocebus sabaeus. Next base: position 96,089,211 of record NC_132917.1, on the reverse strand, counting down.
GAAGCCCTCACGGCCAGGCGCAGCAGAGCGCAGCGACTCTCCGAGGAGCTGCTGTCCTAGCACCCTCCCAGTCATCTTCAACAAGAGCAAAAGTTCACTGACCACCTCGGTTCCTTTATTCTCCTCTTGTTCCTTGAGGACTGACCAGTGGGTGTGTGTCCCTCTTTGCCTCTTTGCTGGGGTCACAGAGGAACTCAGGAGCTCACATTGAGTGGCCCCCAGACATGTCACTGGGACCAGAAAGTGCCATCCGGATGGGGAGGTCTACACTGGGGGTGTGGAGTGGCCGTATCTTCTGGCCCTGACTTGAACAGTGAGTCCATGTGTGGCCTCTCATTTACATAAATAAAGAATGGCTGTGGCTGGGCACGGTGGCTCACGCCTGTAACCCCAGCACTTTGGGAGGCCCAGGTGGGTGGATCACCTGAGGTCAGGAGTTCGAGACCAGGCTGGCCAACATGGTGAAACCCCATCTCTAAAAATACAAAGATTAGCTGGGCATGGTGGCAGGTGCCTGTAATCCCAGCTACTCGGGGGGCTGAAGCAGGAGAATTGCTTGAACCCGGGAGGCAGAGGTGGCAGTGAGCCGAGATCACACCATCACACTCCAGCCTAGGGGACAAGAGCGAGACTTCATCTCAAAAAAAAAAAAAAAAGAATGGCTGTAATCCCAGCACTTCGGGAGGCTGAGACAGGCGAATCACGAGGTCAGGAATTCAAGACCAGCCTGGCCAAGATGGTGAAACCCTGTCTCTACTAAAAATACAAAGATTAGTCAGGCGTGGTGGCGTGCACCTGTAATCCCAGCTGCTCGTGAGGCTGAGGCAGAGAATTGCTTGAACCCGGGAGGGGGGATTTCAGTGAACCGGACTCCCATTTAACTGACGGGTTTTTTATTTTGTACCTTTACTTGGTAACACATTTCTCCCCCAGTCTCTTCCTAGTTTTGAATGTAAATACAGTTGTTTAAATTGGTAAGTGAGATCTTGGAGAAAGAGCCCAAAAGGTCTAAGTACCATCAGCTGCAGAGTCCTGATACAGGCTGCCTCTGTCGACCTGGGTCCAACCAGGAGAGAAAACCCACACACTAATTTGAATAGGAAAGGTTTAATATAAAGATAGAATTACTAACTCTAACAGGGTTTTGGAGTAATAAGGAATTGGCTAGTAAGGGAAGAGAAAGCAAGAGTATAGGAATAGCCGCTGTAAGGAGCAGGCACGGACCCTAGAGCTGAGTTAGAGCACCCAGGGAGAAGCCCTCCTCCGTGCCCAGGGTCACACTACCAGGGCGCGCTGCATGGCAGAAAAGTCACTGGCACAGATTGCTGTAAATCCCCCTTTCGAGTACCAGGGAAGGCTGTTCCCAGTGAGGACCCTCACCCAAGGCACCCCCTACATAGCTGACTGCCAAGGGGTGGGTGCTGCTGGCTGCATGCACCATCAGGGTCCAAGGCACTCTGCTGCAAGACTTTCGAGGGGCCGGTGCCAGGGAAGCTGGTGCTGGCCACCGTGCCCTGCGGGAGCTAGACACTGGAGAAGCCAGAGTGCTGCAGGAGCTTTGCCCAGGGAGCAGGCAGGACTGGGAAGCACACCTCTTCCTCCTGCGTCTCTCCAGCACCCTCTACTGACAAGGCCTCAGTGCTGCTCACAGAGGACAGAGATTCACGGAGGCCGCAGTGACCGCATCACCAGCACCCCGCAATATCCCAGTGCTGCCTCCTACAGGACACAAGGGGTCTATCTAAGTGGGTAATTGCCATAATTTTATATATTATTGCTAGATGTATAGAATAGTGCTTTTTGAGAAGAGTTAAGGAATGGAACAAAGAGCTTCCTACTTAGCCCTGTGAACTGCTTTCAAAAACCATAGCTTCATTCCATGACAGAGAACGATGAGCTCTGTGGGGAGAGAGGAAAGCTGAGCACAGGAGCCTGCAGAACAAGAGGAGCAACTGAGGCCCCCGGGAGACGCTGCTGGCCTGGCTGTAGCTGGGCGGTGTTAACATGAGCACCAGCTTACAGAGGTTGACCTCCTGACCTTATATAATTTCCACAACTTTTTTCATTGCACTGATGGCAAAGTCTAAGTTGCGGTAGCTGAAATAATCCCTTGCCTTTCTGTGTACATTTCACAAAATTAAAAGTTAATGAAAGAGAGGAAAACTTTTTAAATTCAGCAAAATATATGTGTGTGTGTATGTGTATATGTGTATATATGTATATGTATATATGTGTGTGTTCATATATGTGTGTGTATATATATTTTTTTAGTTCCTCTGCTTCATCCTGGTCAGTATTTTCAAATGCTGTTTAATGCAGTAAAATCTACACAAAACATGTTCTGTGTCACAAAGAAAATAACTGGCAGTGAAAGATATGTACATTTGAATTTGAAAGGGTTCATTGTTTTCACTTGAATCAAGTAAAATGTTTTTTATTGTGTTCTTCTATTCTGAAATTCTCATGATTTTCTTTTACCTTACTGAGGTAAGTAAACCCCACATTAAGCTTAGTCACAAAATAAAAACTCCCACAGACTTCCCTCCCGGTGTAGCTGAAGGTCAGTGTCCGGGGAGATAGCCTTGACTGAGTCAGAACTAAAATAAGGGTGTGATTTAGAGCCAGAGACTCTGGTGCTGCAGCCACTACAGCCGTGTCAAGAGCTCCTGACACACTGGAGGCTGTCACTGGTGATGTGGGCGTTCTCCTAAGTCAGCATTCCTAGCTAAAAATACTGCCATTCTGTATTGGAAACACGGCTTCCTCTAATTTGTCTTTTTTGACCAGAACACAATGTTATCTTTTTAAAAAGATGTTTAGGTGTGAGAATGTATGTTAATGGATCACAATATGAATAACAATAAAAGAATAAAAAGATACGTGATTTGAAATATGAAGGAACTAGTACAGAGACATTTTCTAGTAAAAGTTTCTAAACAAAAATCACCTAACGTATGAGAGAAAATGTGAAGTTTTTTTTTTTTTTTTTTTTTTTTTTTTTTTTTTTTAGACAGTAGCTGTGTCTCCCAGGCTGGAGTGCAGTGGCGTGATCACAGCTCGATCACAGCTCACAGGCTCAAGCAATCCTCCCACCTCAGCATCCTTAGTAGCGCCTACAGGTGCATGCCAACATGCCCGGCTAATTTTTGTATTTTTTGTAGAGATGGGGTGTCACCATGTTGCCCAGGCTGGTCTCCAGCTCCTGAGCCCAGGTGATCCTCCCGCCTCAGCTTCCCAAAGTGCTGGGATTGCAGGCGTGAGGTGCCATGCCCAGCCCAAGAATGTTTTTAAATTGACCAAACACTGCTTATTTGAGAGACCATGGAAGAAAAATAATTGTGAGATGGCTTGTAGATTTCAAACTATAGTGATTCTGGTTAATTGAGCTGTCTTTCTTGAGGAGAGAAAGTTACGCCGAAGGCCACAAGATAGACTGAGCTGTCTGGGTGTCTGGGGAGAGACACAGCTCACCAGGGCTTGTCCTCTTTAGACGCCCTCTGTGGGCAGTCTAGGGACTTCTCTCAAGATGTCCAGTTTGATTAATTGCATGATGACAGTGTGCTTGGTGCCATGAGGGGTATAAAGATTCAACAGAGGCTGGGCGTGGTGGCTCATGCCTGTAATCCCAGCACTTTGGGAAGCTGGAGCGGGCGGATCACCTGTGGTCAGGAGTTCGAGACCAGCGTGGCCAACATGGTGAAACCCTGTCTCTACTACTAAAAATAAAAAATTAGCCTGGTGTGGTTGCATATGCCTATAATTCCAGCTACTCGGGAGGCTGAGGCACAAGAATCACTTGAACCCAGGAGATAGAGGTTGCGGTGAGTGAAAATTGCACCACTGCACTCCAGTCTGGCGACAGAGTGAGACTCTGTCTGAAAACAAAACAAAACACAGGCCGGGCGCGGTGGCTCATACCTGTAATCCCAGCACTTTGGGAGGCCGAGGCGGGCAGATCATGAGGTCAGGAGATGGAGACCATCCTGGCTAACACAGTGAAATCCCGTCTCTACTAAAAATACAAAAATTAGCCAGACGTGGTGGCGGGCGCCTGTAGTCCCAGCTACTAAGGAGACTGAGGCAGGAGAATGGCATGAACCCGGGAGGCAGAGTTTGCAGTGAGCCGAGATTGCGCCACTGCACTCCAGCCTGGGCGACAGTGCGAGACTTCGTCTCAAAACAAACAAACAAAAAGAAGTGTCTACTTAAGGGCCTCCTGGTGTTCTTGAGGAGATGAGGAGCACCTTTGCAATACAAAACACAACATTATATCCAATGAAAATCTTACCCACTCTCTGCATGGGACACACAGTGGCTGCTGTGGCTGCTGAACAGAAGATTGATAAGGCCTGGAATGTCAAGAAAGCTTCCTGGAGAAGATCTTGAGGTACTTGAGGACTGAGCAGGTTTCTGATAAGCAGAAAATTCAGGAGAAAAAGGGGACAGTGGCATTCATCCAGAAAATTGTGTGTCCTTTATATGTTTCACCCAGTGCTAGAAGTGTTGATCATCACATTTAAAGATAATTCTAAAGTCACCTTGCAACAACCCTGTATTTATATTTAAGATCATATATCCTATATGTGTGCATGTTTTTGTTTTGTTTTGAGACGAAGTCTCGCTCTGTTGCCCAGGCTGGAGTGCAGTTGAGCCATCTCGGCTCATTGCAACCTCCACCTCCCGGGTTCAAGTGATTCTCCTGCCTTAGCCTCCTTAGTAGCTGGGAATACAGGCACCTGCCATCACGCCCGGCTAGTTTTTGTATTTTTAGTAGAGACAGAGGTTCACCATGTTGGTCAGGCTGATCTTGAACTTCTGACCTTGTGATCCACCCACTGTGGCCTCCCAAAGTTCTGGGATTACAGGTGTGAGCCACCGTGCCCAGCCGTGTAGGTGTATTTTAAAAAGAATAGAGTTCAAAATGTTAAAGTTTGTTTCTAGTTGGCAGGAATATGAGTGATTCTTCTCTGTCTTTCATACATTTTCTGTAATAAGCTATATTGCTGTTGGGCTGATAAAAGTTGACAAATTCAACTTACCAAACCAAAACATTACAATCCAGTGATCCCATCCCAAAGCACTTACACATCCAAGCGCACGGGCTTACAGAAACTGAGGCTTGCCATTGTACAGTCATTTGTTAGTGTTCTGCTTTTAATGATTACACCTTTTTGCTGCCCATTCTGTTTTCCCATCCAGTCTCGTGTCTTTCCATGATGGGTTTCCTGTGTGATGGGAGTGTCTCCATTATCATAGGGACAGGATGGCTTGTTGCAGGGAGCAAGAGCGTCACAAGAGTGTCTGAGGCACTCAGGGAATATCACGGGAAAGGAGAGAGTGCTGGGAGGAGCTTGATTTCAGTCTTTCTCCTTTCCCTTCCCCAGGCTCCACGTCCTTTACAAAGTCCTTTGTGGGCAGGTATTTGTTGGTTGGTTCATGTTAGAAACTTTTCTAGAGATCATCCAGGGAGAGGTGCTTCTTAAGCAACAGGCCACCACGTAGGCTGTCAAGACTTTAAAAACTGGTTAGGATTGAGTAACTGAACTATTTATTTGCAGTACTTTCTGCCTGTTGTGGGCAGTGTCTCTGAGGCCACACAGCACTTTCAGACCTGTCTTGTGTTGCAGAACCCCGTGGGCATTGAGGTTGAATGGGGGCCATTCCTGCCTTCTCTAGGCTGTCCCTCGACACACCTCTGCCTGGGGCTTCTGAGTGGCCACTCCCTTTTGCCTCTCTTTTGTGGGCTTTGGGAATAAAACTAGGACACTTTTCCCTCAGATACTGGAGGAGGAATTTTTTATTGATATATAATAATTGTACGTATTTATGGGGTGCATGTGTTATTTTGATGCATGCATGTCGTGCATAAGGATCAAATCGGGGTAACCAGCAAATCCATCACTTCAAACATTTATCATTTCCTTGGGTTTAGAACTTTCACATTCCTCTTCTAGCTTTTTGAACATATGCAATAAATTATTGTTAACATTAGTCACTCTACAGTGCTGAGGAACCCGAGAACTATTCCTGTTATTTGGCTGTAATGTTGAGTCCCTTAAGCAACCTCTCCCTGTCTCCCCTCCCAGCCACCCTTCCCACCCTCTAATAACCAACTCTATGCTCTACTTCTATGAGTTCAGTTTTATGTTTGCTTTCACATATGAGAACATCTGGCATTTGCCGTTCAGTGCCTGACTTATTTCACTTAACATAATGTACCCCAGGCTCATCATGATGCCACAACTGACAGGATCTAATTCTTTCTCTTTTTTTTTGTGGCTGATGATATTCCATCTGAAACACTGTATTTTAGGTGATTTTAAGACTTAAACAGGTGCCTGCTAGTTTCCTTCCAGAAATATTTCAACCTGATAATCGAATGGCATTTCACTCATTTTCCTTTTAAGGGAAATAAATGCAGTTAAGATATCATAAAGTTTGGGATGCTAGAAACCTATCTGCAACACCAAAGAGAGTCTCTAACTCTTAGATTAAGTTTCATTTCAGAGGGAGTTTCTTGCAAACTGTCAGATGCAAATAGCCTTCTCACAATTACAACCTCATTGTAATTTCTGGACTTTGATTCCAGTGTTTGGGATGGTTTGGGCCCCTGGGATGGGGTTGATGGTGCATAGGGAGAGAATTTGTTTTGTTCATTTCATCTTTGTTAGGTGATAATCTTTTAGTGACTCTTCAGTTATCTTTAACATACGTAACAAAGCCACAGTAGCTCTGCCTTTGATAATAATCCCAATAAGCTATGCTAATACAAACACATAAAAAACGTGCTATTTTCTTTATTTTAAGCTAGCTTGAGGAAATGTACATTATTTCTTTATCACTCTCTCGCTTCTGTGGTAATAATTTCTTTTTGCCTGTTCAATGAAGAATTAGGGGAAGAAAAACTGACAAGGCCAAATGGCATATTAATTACAAATTCAAATCTTTTTGTGGCCAAACTTTGTCTATTTTCTCACTGTCTGTCGAAATAAAACACAGTGCATTTGTTCTGGAAGCTACGAAATGGGAAGGAACTTCCCAGTTTCATTATCTTTACTTGCGTGTCATGATTGTTTTGTTTTTCGTAGTCTGGGGAAAATTAGATTATATTTTTCCATTTGAGCAGGATAGAGGATGATAGTGGAAACAGTTCATTTTGGCATATGGTAATTTAACCAGGCCACCCCAACAATTCAGATGCCCCATTATGACCTGGAAGCCTTTGAATGCAGTTGGAGAAGCTTCATCTAGTAGTTGTTATTGCCAAGTGCTCCGTTTAGTCATCAGTTATGCAGATCTCTTTGTGGAATAGAGTGAAGCATTTACTAAGCACTCCTCTTTTTCTGTATTGGAGTCCCATATTTTAGAGACAATTGGTTAAAATGTCCAGTTTGGCTTTTAAATCCTACAGATGAAATATTTGGTAATGATGTACATAATTCCATCATTACTTCTTAAGAGGAGTAATTTTAAGCTGCTAGTGGTTTTTTAAAAGCTGCTTTTTAAAAAATGTTGGCTGCTATTTTCATGAGTTTATCCAGGCTTTAATTATTTAAGCTGCTAGAAATAACTGTAATTTTTTGTATGATATCTCTAAGTAGCTTATTTGTTTTTGGCCATGTCTTTTGTCAGAGGTGGAGTTAGTTTTGACTAAAACCATAAAGTTAGCAGACAGTTGGAATCTAAAGCTCTACAGCCTTCTTTACAGGACACTACTGTGTGCCAACTTTGCATCACTGTGCAGTGAGTGGGGGCCCTTAACCAAGCTATTGGACCCATGCAGCCAGGGTCCCAGATTTGCCACAGTAGGTCAGTCATTCCGTAAGTGAAATACGCAGTAGATGATCAGAAAATGACAAATTCATCAACTGTTTTCATAAAGTAGGAATCGCTCTGCTGTGAGTGGATTTAAGGAACATTTGGGGTTCAGACCTGTCCTGTGGGATCTCCCAAAGACCCGACTTAGCCATGAGGGTTGATGAGAGTGTAGAACCTCTTAAGAAACGCCCTGGATTTGCTGGCAAGATGGCAAATAGGAACAGCTCCGTTCTGCAGCTCCCAGCGAGATTGGCACAGAAGGCGGGTGATTTCTGCATTTCCAACTAAGGTACCCGGTTCATCTCATTGGGACTGGTTGGACAGTGGGTGCAGCCCAAGGACGGTGAGCCGAAGCAGGGTGGGGCGTTGCCTCACCCGGGAAGCGCAAGGGGTCGGGGAACTCCCTCCCCTAGCCAAGGGAAGCCACCGGGGACTGTACCGTGCACCCTGGCCCAGATACTGCACTTTTCCCATGGTCTTCGCAACCCACAGACCAAGAGATTCCCTCCTATGCCTACACCACCAGGGCCCTGGGTTTCCAGCACAGAACTGGGCGGCCTTTAGGGCAGACACTGAGCTAACTGCAGTTTTTTTTATTTTTATTTTTTCATACCCCAGTGGTGGCATTTGATTTTTTTTTTCATACCCCAGCGGCACCTGGAATGCCAACGAGACAGAATCATTCAGAGCCCTGGAAAGTTGGCTGAAGCCAGGGAGCCAAGAGATCTGGCTTGGTGGGTCCCACCCCAATAGAGCCGAGCAAGCTAAGATCCACTGGCTTGAAATTCTTGTGCCAGCACAGCAGACTGAGCTTGACCTGGAATGCTCGAGCTTGATTGGGGGAGGGGCACCCACCATTGCTGAGGTTTGAGTAGGTGTTTTTACCCTCACAATGTAAACAAAACCGCTGGGAAGTTCAAACTCGGCAGAGCCCACCGCAGCTCAGCAAGGCCACTACCGGCAGAGATTCCCTCCTCTCCTCTCTGGGCAGGGCATCTCTGAAAAAAAGGCAGCAGCCCCAGTCAGGGACTTATAGATAAAACCCCCACCTCCCTGAGACAGAGCACCTGGGGGAAGGGGTGGTTGTGGGCACAGCTTCAGCTGTCCCTACAGCTGTCCCTGGCAGCTCTGAAGAGAACAGCAGATCTCCCAGCACAGCATTGGAGCTCTGATAAGGGACAGCCTGCCTCCTCAAGTGGGTCCCTGATCCCCATGTATCCTAACTGGGAGACACCTCCTAGTAGGGGCCGACAGATACCTCACGCAGGAGAGCTCTGGCTGGCATCTGGTGGGTGCCCCTCTGGAATGAAGCATCCAGAAGAAGGAACAGACAGCAATTTTTGTTGTTCTGCAGCCTCCACCAGTGATACCCAGGCAAACAGGGTCTGGAGCAGACCTCCAGCAAACTCCAGCAGGCCTGCAGCAGAGGGGGGGTCTGACTATTAGAAGGAAAACTAACAAACAGAAAAGGGATAGCGTCAACATCAACAAAAATGACATCCACTCAGAGACCCCATCTGAAGGTCGCCAACTTCAAAGACCAAAGGTCCATAAATCCACAAAGATGGGGAAAAATCAGCACAAAAACACTGAAAATTCCAAAAACCAGAACATCTTTTCTCCTCCAAAGGATCACAACTCCTCACCAGCAAGGGAACAAAACTGGAAGGAGAATGAGTTTGACGAATGACAGAAGTAGGCTTCGGAAGGTGGGTAATAACAAACTCCTCTGAGCTAAAGGAATATGTGCTAACCCAATGCAAGGCCTCTAAGAATGCTGAAAAAAGGTTAGATGAATTGCTAACTAGAATAACCAGTTTAGAGAAGAACATAAATGATCTGATGGAGCTGAAAAACACAGCACAAGAACTTCATGAAGCATACACAAGTATGAATAGCCGAATCAATCAAGCTGAAGAAAGGATATCAGAGATTGAAGATTAACTCAATGAAATAAAGCATGAAGACAAGATGAGAGGGTAAAAAAGTGAAAAGAAACAAACAAAGCCTCCAAGAAATATAGGACTATGTGAAAAGACCAAATCTACGTTTGATTGGTATACCTGAAAGTGATGGGGAGAATGGAACCAAGTTGGAAAACACTCTTCAGGATATTATCTTGGAGAACTTCTCCAACCTAGCAAGGCAGGCCAACATTCAAATTAAGTAAATAGAACACCTGAAAGATACTCCTCGAGAAGAGCAGCGCCAAGACCCATAATCATCAGATTACCAAGGTTGAAATGAAGGAAAAAATGTTAAGGGCAGCCAGAGAGAAAGGTCGGGTTACCCATAAAGGGAAGCCCGTCAGACTAACAGTGGATCTCGGCAGAAACCCTACAAGCCAGAAGAGAATGGGGGCCAATATTCAGCATTCTTAAAGAATTTTCAATCCAGAATTTCATATCCAGCCAAACAAAACTTCATAAGCAAAGGAGAAATAAAATCCTTTACAGACAAGGAAACACTGAGAGAGTTTGTTACCACCAGGCCTGCCTTACAAGAGCTCCTGAAGGAAGCACTAAACATGGAAAGGAACAACCAGTACCAGGCACTGCAAAAGCATACCAAATTGTAAAGACCATCAACGCTATGAAGAAACTGCATCAACTAATGGCAAAATAACCAGCTAGCATCATAATGATAGTATCAAATTCACACATAACAATATTAACCTTAAATGTAAACGGGCTAAATGCCCCAATTAAAAGACACAGAATGACAAATTGGATGAAGAGTCAAGACCCATCAGTGTGCTGTATTCAGGAGACCCATCTCACATGAAAAGACACACATAGGCTCAAAATAAAGGGGTGGAGGAATATTTACCAAGCAAATAGCAGAAAAAACCAGGGGCTGCAATCCTAGTCTCTGATAAACCAGAGTTTAAACCACAAAGATCAAAAGAGACAAAGAAGGGCATTACCTAATGGTAGAGAGATCAATGCAATGAGAAGGGCTAACTATTCTAAATATATATGCACTCAATACAGGACTACCCAGATTCGTAACACAAGTTCTTAGAGATCTACAAAGAGACTTAGACTCCCACACAATAATAGTGGGAGACTTTGATACCTCACTGTCAATATTAGATCAATGAGACAGAAAATTAACCAGGACTTGAACTCAGCTGTGGAGCAAGCGGACCTAATAGACATCTACAGAACTCTCCACCATAAATCAACAGAATATACATTCTTCTCAGCACCACATAGCACTTATTCTAAAATTGACCACATAATTGGAAGTAAAACGCTGCTCAGCAAATGCAAAAGAACGGAAATCATAACAGTCTGTCAGACCACAGTGCAATGAAAGTAGAACTCAGTACTAAGAAACTCACTCAAAACCACACAACTTCGTTGAAACTGAACAACCTGCTCCTGAATGACTACTGGGTAGGTAACAAAATGAAGGCGGAAGTAAAGATGTTATTTGAAGCCAATGAGAGCAAAGACACAATGTACCAGAATCTCTGGGACACATTTAAAGCAGTGTGTAGAGGGAAATTTATAGCACTAAATGCTCACAAGAGAAAGCAGGAAAGATCTAAAATCGACACCTGAACATCACAATTAAAAGAACTAGAGAGGCAAGAGCAAACAAATTCAAAAGCTAGCAGAAGATAAGAAATAACTAAGAGCAGAACTGAAGGAGATAGAGACACAAAAAACCCTTTAAAAAATCAGTGAATCCAGGAGCTGGTTTTTTGAAAAGATCAACAAAATAGACCACTAGTGAGCCTAATAAAGAAGAAAAGAGAGAAGAATCAAATAGATGAAATGAAAAATGATAAAGGGGATATCACCACTGATTCCACAGAAATACAGACTACCATCAGAGCCATCAGAGAATACTATAAACATCTCTACACAAATAAACCAGAAGATCTAGAAGAAATGGATAAATCGCTACACACGTACACCCTCCCAAGACTAAACCAAGAAGAAGTCAAATCCCTGAATAGACCAATAACAAGTTCTGAAATTGAGGCAGCAATTAATAGCCTACCAACCAAAAAAAGTCCAGGACCAGACAGATCCACGGCCGAATTCTACCAGAGGTACAAAGAGGAGCTGGTACCATTCCTTCTGAAACTATTCCAAACAATAGAAAAAGAGGGACTCCTCCCTAACTCATTTTATGAGGCCAGCATCATCCTGATACCAAAATCTGGCAGAGAGACAACAACAACAAAAATTTCAGACCAATATCCCTGATGAACATCAATGTGAAAATCCTCAATAAAATACTAGCAAACTGAATCCAGCAGATATCAAAAAGCTTATCCACCTCGGTAAAGTCAGCTTCATCCCTGGGATACAAGGCTCATTCGACATACGCAAATCAATAAACGTAATCCATCACATAAACAGAACCAATGACAAATAATTCCACATGATTATCTCAATAGATGCACAAAAGGCCTTCGACAAAATTCAGCAGTGCTCCATGCTAAAAACTCTCAAACTAGGCATTGATGGAGTGTATCTCAAAATAATAAGAGCTATTTATGACAAACCCACAGCCAATAGCATACTGAATGGGCAAAAACTGGAAGCATTACCTTTAAAAACCAGCACAAGACAAGGATGCCCTCTCTCATCCTATTCAACATAGTATTGGAAGTTCTGGCCAGGGCAGTCAGGCAAGAGAAAGAAATAAAGGGTATTCAGTTAGGAAAAGAGTAAGTCAAATTGTCTCTGTTTGCAGATGACATGATTGTATATTTAGAAAACCCCATTGTGTCAGCCCAAAAACTCCTTAAGCTGATAAGCAACTTCAGCAAAGTCTCGAGATACAAAATTAACGTGCAAAAATCACAAGCATTCCTATACACCAATAACAGACAAACAGAGAGCCAAATCACGAGTAAACTCCCATTCACAGTTGTTACTAAGAGAATAAAACACCTAGGAATACAACTTACAAGGAATGTGAAGGACGTCTTCAAGGAGAAGTACAAACCACTGCTCAAGGAAATAAGAGAGGACATAAACAAATGGAAAAATATTCCATGCTTATGGATAGGAAGAATCAATATCATGAAAATGGCTATACTGCCCAAAGTAATTTATAGATTAAATGCTGTCCCCATCAAGCTACACTGAGTTTCTTCTTCACAGAATTGGAAAAAACTACTTTGAATTTCACATGGAACCAAAAAAGAGCCCACATAGCCAAGACAATCCTAAGCAAAAAGAACAAAGCTGGAGACAGCATGCTACCTGATTTCAAACTATACTACAAGGCTACAGTAACAAAAACAGCATGGTACTGATACCAAAACAGTTATATAGACCAATGGAACAGAACAGAAGCCTCAGAAATAATGCCACACATCTACAACCATCTGATTTTTGACAAACCTGACAAAAACAAGCCATGGGGAAATGTTTCCCTATTTAATAAGTGGTGTTGGGAAAACTGGCTAGCCATATGCAGAAAGCTGAAACTGGATCCCTTCCTTACACCTTATACAAAAGTTAAGATGGTTTAAAGACTTAAAATGTAAGACCTAAAACCATAAAAACCCTAGAAGAAAACCTAGACAGTACCATTCAGGACATAGGCATGGGCAAAGACTTCATGACTAAAACACCAAAAGCAATGGCAACAAAAGCCATAATTGACAAATGGGATCTGACTAAACTAAAGAGCTTCTGCCCAGCAGAAGAAACAATCATCAGAGTGAACAGGCAACCTACAGAATGGGAGAAGATTTTTGCAATGAATTCCTCTGACAAAGGGCTAATATCCAGAATCTAGAAAGAACTGAAACAGATTTACAAAAAAAAAAAAAACCCATCAAAAAGTGGGCAAAGGATATGAACAGACACTTCTCAAAAGAAGATACTTATGCAGCCAACAAACATGAAAAACAGCTCATCATCACTGGTCATTAGAGAAATGGAAATCAAAACCACAATGAGATACCATCTCACACCAGTTAGAGTGGCAATCATTAAAAAGTCAGGAAACAGCAGATGCTGGAGTGGATGTGGAGAAATAGGAACACTTTTGCACTGTTGGTGGGAGTGTATATTAGTTCAACCATTGTGGAAGACAGTGTGGCGATTCCTCAAGGATCTAGAACTAGAAATACCATTTGACCCAGCAATCCCATTACTGGTTATATACCCAAAGTATTATAAATCTTTCTATAAAGACACATGCACGTGTATGTTGATTGTCACACTGTTTACAATAGCAAAGACTTGGAACCAACCCAAATGCCCATCAATGATAGACTGGATAAAGAAAATGTAGCACATATACACCATAGAATATTATGCAGCCATAAAAAAGGATGAGTTCATGCCCTTTGCAGGGACATGGATGACTCTGGAAACCATCATTCTTGGCAAACTATCACAAGAACAGAAAACCAAACACCGCATGTTCTCACTCATAAGTGGGAGTTGATCAATGAGAACACATGGACACAGGGAGGGGAACATCACACACTGGGGCCTGTCAGTGGGTGGGGGGACTAGGGGAGGGATAGCATTAGGAGAAATACCTAATGTAGATGACCGGTTGATGGGTGCAGCAAACCACCACAGCACATGTATACCCATGTAACAAACCTGTACAGTCTGCATATGTACCTACCTCAGAACTTAAAGTATAATAAAATAAATAAATACTTACAACAGTAAAATAAATACTTTCAACATTAAAAAAAAAAAAAAAACACACCCTTAGGGTATTGAGGACCTCACACAATCCTAATTCTTCACCAAAAGCCATCTAGCAGACCTGCTATTCAGACGAATCTGACGTTTTTGGTATTTTCAAATAACATCCTCCCACCCTACTTCAATGGCTATTCTGATGCCACTGCCGTGGCAGTAGTAGTTCGAATTAAATTTGTTTGCAGTTCTTAGAGTGGCATTATTAATTCCTGAAAATGATTTAACAGTATCAAAATGCCTGAATATAAAAGTTGAGCTATGGTGTTTATTCAGAATTAAACCACTCCCTTGTTCTCTTGGAAAAATAACATATTTCTTTTAGCTTTACTCTCTTGTAGCTGAATAAGAGAAGTGACTACAGGTAATCTTTTTGGGAGAATTGTGTACTGCCTATACTTTCTCTCTCTTTTTTTTTTTTTTTTTTTTCCTTTTGAGACGGAGTTTTGCTCTCATTGCCCAGGTCTGAGTGCAGTGGTACGATCTTGGCTCACTGCAGCCTTTGCCTCCTGGGTTCAAGTGATTCTCCTGCCTCAGCCTCCTGAGTAGCTGGGATTATAGGTGCCCACCACCACGCCCAGCTAATTTTTTGTATTTTTAGTAGAGATGGGGTTTCATCATGTTGGCCAGGCTCCTGACCAAGTCTCAAACTCCTGACCTCAGGTGATCCACCCGCCTCGGCCTCCCAAAGTGCAGGGATTACAGGCGTGAGGCAGCGCACCCGACCACCACCTAAACTTTCCATGGCCACACTGTTTCAGATCCTTATTCAGGGTAGTGGGGACATAAAAACAACCTTGTTCACTCAGCACTGGGCACCAAACTATACACTGTATACTCATAGAAGCAGAGGCTATGACTTTTATTCATTCATTCATTCATTCATTCAGCAGATTGTAGCATCTTCTACTGATGGTGGGCTGGATACTTCTTAGGTACCACACTGGGCCTATTGCATCATGGGCACATAGTAAAAGTTCCATATGTCCAGGAATGATGTAAAGCCAACAGTGGAATAATGCGAGCAACTGTTTTTCGAGAAGAAATAGACTTGACCAGAATGCCAAAATGGGCTGCTAAAGGAAGGGCAGCCCATCAGTGCTGTCACCAGCTCCTGAAACCCCGGGGCTTGTTTACTCCCACCATTGCAGTGGAGGACATGTCTGAACCTCCTGCTTGGCTTTACCCGCCACATTAGCTCCTTCGTTGTTTCAGTGTAAGTAGCTTGGGTAATGTGCAGAGAATTTCTTTGCCTTGTGTTATTTATGCTGAGAATCAGCTGGTTGGGTGGTAAGTTCCTAGGGAGAAGCTAATGGGAAGGTGATCTATACAGTGTGATAGAAGACAATCAAGCTTTCTTGCTGCATCTTTTCTTCCTTCAGAACTTCAGCCTCTCTTTTCCCTCCCGACTCCCATTAGGATATTCCGAAGTGAAAAAAAGGCCAAGAGGAGAGAATGAGATCTAGCAAAATTGTAAACAAAGGAACAGAGCCACAAACCTGTTTTACATTCACATAAAATGTTACATTGATTGATTAAACAGTTTAAAAATATCTTCATAGTATATGGTACCTTTGATCATAAAACCAGGTCATATTAAGGTGACCTCTATTGAAGAGTTCTGTTTAGGGTCACTGTGTGCCAACCACCCTCATTAAAATAGTCACAGATGTAGGTAGAGGAAACCAGATAAAAGGAAGATCTCTATCTGCTTCCCCCTAGCAATCGTTACCTAGCATAACTTAAGAACAGCCAGATGGAAGAGATACATGGGGCAAGGTGTAGGGAAGCAGCAGAGCTTCTCTCCTCTGGGAGCGCCACCCACCCTCCCAGCACCTCCATATGTTCAGCAACCCAGAAGTTCCCCTAAACTCTATCCTATTGAGTTTTTATGGAGGCTTCATTTCATAGGCATGATTGATTTGATCATTGACGACTGGTGATTATCGAAATCCCCAGCTCCTCTCGTTTCCAAGGGGTTGGGGCTGGAGCCGGAAGTTTCAGCCGCCTTATTGCATGATTGGTTCTCCAGCAGCCAGCCCCACACCTGTCACATTAGCCTGCAAAAGACACGTACCACTTCAGAGAGTCAGTTTTCGGAGCCCTGTTCCAGGAAATGGGGGCAGAGACCAATAATAGATTTATTATTAAAAGTCACAATATCACAGGCAGTTTATTTAAAAACTAAACATTACTTACCGTACAACTCAGCAGTTTTACTGTTGGGCATTTATCCCAGAGAAATAAAAATATATTCAATACAGAAATGTCTATAGTTTTATTCACAGTGCCACAGATTGGAAGGAAAGTACTTAAATGTCCTTCGGCGGGTGAACAGTGAAACAAATTACGCATCCATGTCATAGAATATTACTTGGCAGTAAACAAGAGCAAACTGTGGACATGTGGAGCAACTTGGTCTCAGGGCATTGTGCTGAATGAAAAGCCTTAAGATGTCACGTGAACGATTCCATTTAGGTAACATTCTTTAAATAGCAGAATCATAGAAATGAAAAACAAAGGAGTGGTTGCCAGAGGTTAGGAGTGTTGGAGTGTGCGGAGGTATGTGATGGTCAGAGATAACATGAAAGAGAACTCTGTGGTGATGGAATAGTCCTGCAAGTTGATAGAGGCTGTTGTTACAGGAAGCCGCCCATGTGATGAAATGAGAGACCCGCACACACACGTTGCAGCAATGTCAGATTCCTGGTTTTACTCCTGTACTGTAGTCACGTAACGTGATAACTGGGGAGACTGTGAGGGAGAATTCTAAGCAGAAGGCTCACGTGGCTTCCTGCCTCCTGCCATGCCACCCCCACCGGATGCATTAAACTTACAGTCTGAGTCAGCCTGCCTCTGTCCTCATCCATCTGTCTGTCTGTCTCTTTCCCTCCTTCCCTCCCTGCCTCCGAGAAACCTAAAAAATTAGGAAATGTAGATAAATTGAAAGGAAAAATTTTAAACCATGAGGTTGTTTCTTTCTTATTTAAATATGGTGATTCCCTTGGGCCTGTGCAGGATCTGTAGCCCGCAGCCTTTGAGTTCTGGACCCATCCTGTGAGATTTTTAGGATTCAAAGTAGAAAGATTTGGTCCCACTTTCTGCTTCCAGTCCTGTCTGGTACCCGCTGCCTAATCTTTTCTGGCTAATCATTGTGCTTCCCAGTAATTATGTTTACCATTTTCTGACATAGGGATTAACAACATAGGCTCTGGACTCAGAGTGCCTAGGTTTAAGTCTTGACTCCACTACCTCCTTAGTAGTTTGTCAGTCTCTGCCTCAGTTTCTTCATTTGTAACTACCACCTATCTCAGAAGCCGTGGGAAGGTTTAAGGGCCGTGATGGGAAGCACTCACTGACTCTTGGATGTCATTATTTATGGTCATTACTTGGTGTCTCTACTGCATTTTGTTTATCCGCTGCCGGTTCCGTGACTGCCCATCAGTGTGCCTTGTGCCTGTTCTGTAGATTTCACAGTCTCTTGGTTTTGGTGGGTGGCACACTGCCCTGAGAGGACAGGGACGTGAGAAGGATTCTGAGCCTTTTAGTTGTCTCTAGTGCTACATCATGATTGTCATCATTGCTGTAAACCAAAAAGTATCTGAGACAAGTCTTAGTCGATTTAGAATGTGTGTTTTGCCAAAGTTAATGACGCACCCATGACACAGCCTCAGGAGGTCCTGACAACGTGTGCCCCAGGGTGGTCGGGGTACAGCTTGCTTTTATACATTTTAGGGAGACATGAGACATCGATCAATGTATGTAAGATGTACATACATATATGTTTGGTACAGTAAGGCGGAGCAATTCGAAGTAGGGGGTTTCCAAGTCAAGTAGGTAAGAGACAAAAAGTTGCATTCTTTTGAGTCCTTTATCAGCCTTCTAATGAATACACAATTGTGTGTGACTCAGTGAACCTACATTTTTACATGAACAATAGGGTAGAGGAAGCAATCAGATACGCATTTGTCTCAGGTGAGCTTCAGAGGGATGACTTTGAGTTGTGTCTGTCCTTTGTCCATAAGGAATTTTCTTGTGGGCAAATGGTGAGGAAGGGATGTGGGTTGTTATCTTTGTAGCTATCTTATTTAGCAATAAAATGGGAGGCAGGTTTGCCTGACGTAGTTTCCAGCTTGACTTTTCTCTTGGCTTAGTGATTTAGTTTCCTTTTGCATTGCTAACTCAATCACAGGAGACAGGAGTGTGGACTGATTATAGCAAGAATGCCAAAGTATGTAACAGCTTCCTTAGTCATGGTAGAGATTGAGAAACGTCAGCTCTCCTAAGCTTTGAGGTTAGCTGGAGTCCAGTAGAAGAGTTACAACTAAACACCGGCCCTTGTCTGTTTCCACTGATGCCCATTCATTGAAGCTGAGATTGGACTGTGACTATGTACCAGTAACAAAGGTGATAGAAGTCAAACATAGCTCTTTGTTTTAGGGGCTCACAGCCTCCTGGGGAAGGGACCCATCAGGCATAGCTGGCAGTCATGGCCAGGGTTGTGGAAGCCCAGGGCCGGGCAGGGTTCAGATGCTCCTCAGAGTGTGCCAGCAGCCTCAGCCTCAGGGAGAGCTTGTCAGGGGTGTTTTACAAGGTCTCCAAAAGCCTCTTATGCCCTTCAGAGTGAAAAGCAGGGCGTTGGTGATGAAGTCTTGTGGCAAATATGCAAGGCACATGTGGATATTTCCTTCTCTTGGAGGCTTAGGAGGTAGCCCCTGTCTCCTAGTGCGGTGTTTATAGCATAGTGCACTGGGACTGCTGCTCTGACAGACTGTGTCACTATTTTGTGGAATGTTTTTTGGAACTTCCAGAAAGCTTCAGTAAATCCTGACTGCCATGTAACTGTGTCCTGTGCTGCTGGGCTCTTAACATGAAGCAGCCGCAGTGACCCTGGCGGGTCGGGCTGACGTGCGTGGGAACGGTGGGAGTGACCCTGGCTGGGAAGCAGGGAGGCCTGGATATTGTTTCTCCTGGCTCTGTGTCCTGCGGCTCTCGTCCCTGTGCTCAGAGCTCTCAAGCACCCACGATGGCCTTCTCAGGCCGAGCGCGCCCCTGCGTTATCCCAGAGAACGAAGAAATCCCACGAGCGGCCCTTAACAGTGTCCCCGAGGCCAATGGGACCGAGGACGAGAGGGCTGTCTCCAAACTGCAGCGCAGGCACAGTGACGTGAAAGTCTACAAGGAGTTCTGTGACTTTTATGCGAAATTGTGAGTGTCTCCTCTCCTGGAGTGCCCTCTTCCAGGTCCGGCGTTCTTGGCTGGCTGTTCAGGAGCCATCCTGAGCTGGCCCATACAATTTTATTGACTGGACTTTGAGTGGGAGTTTTCCAGGGTGGTAGGGCTCCGAGGGGCTTGCAGCACAGCACGTTTAGGGAGACAGGAGGCTCCTTGTCAGTAAGACGTGCAGCGACACGCAGATGGGAGGGAGGTGCTGCCCTCACTGAGAGCACCACGGCCCTGTCTTCAGTAGGTTCCTGATCACTTGGTAGCTGCATTTTCATCATGTCGTCCGCAGGGGAGGCTTATCGTTGTCACTGTCAGGAATTACATTAGAAAACAGCCCAAAGATAAGGAGCAGATGGGTTGGAACAGTGAAAAAAACAAATTACAGACTGTTGGTAAAGATAAATGTTTTTGTTATGTGTAACAATCAACAATTTGAAGTAAGCTAACTGGGTTTCTTAATTGAATGAATACGTCTATTGTATAAGTAGCAAATCAATACACGTATAGAACATACTGTTAACTCGAAAAAGCTAGGCTAATTTATATTATTAAATGGGTTTTAGGAAACACATTTTTAAAGAAAATGCAGAGTAGCCATCAGACCAGCTCAAGATTATTGACCTCATTCAAAGTTGTGAGCTTAGAATTACTGCATGTCCCCAATTTGTCAAGTAAGAGTTAATGAGAATTTAACTGACCCGGTTCTCTACTTCCATAATCCGTTCTCTGTGGTACAGATGTCACTTATCTTCACAACCCACAGAGAGCTCTGTTGGACAGTAACTGGGGAATTGTAATAACACAGTCACCAATGTTTTCACTGCTTGAACTCTCAAGATGATTTTTGGATTTATACATTGCTGCATTTTAGGACCAAACAATTTGTTTTGCATACTTGAATAATGGAAAGCAAGATATCAAGTGTGCTATGTGAGGTTGATTTGTGGAAGTAGATCAGCTTCATCAGTCATGCCTGGCCTGATTTTTACATATAAATATCTATAGATAGATAGGTAGATACTCCCCCACTTAACGTATTTCTTGTCATCAACACTTTTTAGTGAAAATCTTTTTCTTAAAAATTAGCTAATTAATTATAACCAATCCGATAGCTGTAACTGTCACTAATGACTTTTTTAAAGTAATTTCTGTCATCTGTAGTATTAAATATAAAATCAACATTTAAAAAAAAATAAAAAATAAAAAGCAGGCATTGTGCCAGAGGGTCAAAGGCAAAAGAGGAAAGGGAAGCCTGACTGGTTCAGGGGGCAGCAAGGGGATTGTTCTGTTTCCTTTTTTCCTCTGCTTGTTATAAAACGGAATACTTCTTGCAAAATACATATTATGTTACTTCTAAAACTAGCGCATTTTTCCCGTGTGTGGGAAGTAACTATGTGCTTGTTTTTATGATGTATCTACCTATTTCCTAATTCTACTTGAGTATTTGAACTTAAGTAGAAACAATCTATATTATAATGAGTTTAAACTGGTCAGTGATAATCAAACATTTTCATCTAAGGGCCTCTTAACACTTAAAAACTATTAAGGTCTCCAAAGAACTTTCATTTATCAGTATTTACTGTATGAGAAATTTAAACTGGGAGCAATTTAAAATACTTATTATTTCATTTAAAAAAAATAGGCTTATTTCATGTTAATAGCAAATGTTAATATTAATGTTTTCATGAAAAATAACTGTTTTCCAAAATGGAAGAGGCTTAGAGGAATGGATGGCATTATGTTACATTTTTGTGAATCTTGTTAATATCTGTCTTAATAAAAGTTTCTCATATTTGTTTCCGCATTCAACCTATTACAGTATATTGTTTTAGATGAAATATATGAAGAAAATGTGGCCTCCCACAGAGATGTAGTTGGAAAACAGAGGGCTTTCCACCTCCTGAAAGAGTCATGGTGACCCCGACATTTTGGAAACCACTGATTTAGGTGATAATGAGCCAGGACATTCTGGAATATTCTTTTTGGGCTCTTTTAGAGTCCCATTAAGATTGTTGAGGTTTGGTGAATCTTTTGAGAGGGTTTAGAATTAACTACAGTGCCATATATTTGAGCAGCATCTTCTGGTTTCCAAATGGTTTTAAATACTTTTTCCTTGGAACAATAATGAGAACAGTACTGAGAACGACCAGGCAGGTGTGGAGCTTACCATGTTCCTCCATCCAGGAACACCTGTGGCCTTTGGTCAGGAAGAAGGAAGAAGCACAGACCTCTCCAGAGTTTTGTAAAACTGCCACAGTCATCTGGCTTGTGGCAAAGCTGGGCGATGATGAGAATTTTACAGATTTTTTCCCCAGCCCACAGTAACTTTGAAATGACAAAATGGAAATTCATTTTAACATGAGGCTTAGGCCAGATTTACTGAGCAGTGAAACTGCTTCCCTTTCTCCCTTCCTTCCTTTTTTTTTTTGTGACATTTAATTCTGCATTCAAACCTGTTAAATAAAGTTGATCTTTGACTGGTCTGAAGTGATGAACATGGTGTGTCTACACGCAGTTATTTATGGCAAGGCTACAAAATGGGCTGTTTTGTGAAACATTTGTGGGAGGAAGGCAGAGGGAAAGTTATCTTCCAGAGGTGTGGAGGGGAGTGAAGCAAGTAAGTGGGACCACTTTTGCTAAGGAAACAGCAAAACTTGGAAACCAATAGGGGCAAGGCAGTTAGTTACTCTGCCTGTAGAATGGAGACTGTCCACCTGTCTGTCTCACTAGTTGGTTGTGAAAATTCAGGAGAAAGTTGGTAATAACTTCATGAAGTACATTGATTAAATATTTGGAAGGTCAGAAGCTATACCAGGGGGCTAGACACACAAGTGTAGAGCTCATGCTGTGAGTAGTCCTGTGAAAATAAACTGGCCAAAAATTGAAGGACCACTTGACTAGTTACTACCCTGCATGGGGGACCTTCTCCCTACAAATAGGTCTTCATGTGAAATCCTCATCTAATTGTATGCCTGTCAAAGCCATGTTGCTTTTCTTTTTTTTTTTTTTTTTTTCGTTTTTGAAATGGAGTTTTGTTCTTGTTGCCCAGGCTGGAGTGCAGTGGTGAAATCTCGGCTCACTGCAACCTCTGCCTCCCAGGTTCAAGTGATTCTCTTGCCTCAGCCTTCCAAGCAGCTGGGACTGTAGGCATGCACCACCACATCCGGCTAATTTTGTATTTTTATTAGAGACGAGGTTTTACCATGTTGGTCACACTGGTCTCGAACTCTTGACCTCAAGTAATCCATCGGCCTCAGCCTCCCAAAGTCCTGGGATTACAGGCGTGAGCCACCTCACCCAGCTGCCATGTTGCTTTTCTTCTTGCAAACTGCACAATGGTTAGAGCCTGAGATTATTTATTGAATGCCTTCTGTGTTTTAAGGTGTAGTGGGGTTACTGATGGGGGGATTTCCCACATCACCAGCCACAACAGTGGTTACTTGACAGCCTGGCATCACTTTCCTAACCTATGAAACGTGGTGGTATCCCTGTCATGTCCTTTCAAGTGTTTGAAATTTGTGGTGTAATCTCTTTTGATTGACAGTGTGATTTTATGAGCAGGGAACCTGGATTTCTAGTCCTGTGCCTTCCTTTAACTAATTAGCCTTGTGATGTTGGTCTGATCCTTCCATCTCTGTGAACCTCTTTTGCCATCTGTAAAATGATCTTTATTATGTAAAATTTTGTGATTTTAAGATACACTTTATAATACTGGTAATCAGATTCGTCTTACCGATTAGGGAACAGGACTGGGGCATCTTGGCTGGTTTTAAGGTTACTTAAGCAGTTGCTTTCCACAGAATTTAATCAAAGGGATAACCTGTGTCTAGGTTATATGATATGGCATTTCGTTGACAAGCATTTTAGATTCTGTTCTTAGAAGGGAAAGAAATTGGCCTTGAGATGCTGACTTTTGGATGTTTTAATTAAGCTTCTTATTAAGCTGTAAACCCAAGTTCCTTGAGAGCAGCTTATAACTTTCATCTCTGTGTCAGGTGCTTAACACATACTAGGCTTGCACTCATAGTATATTTAGCAAGAAAAATGCCAGAAATGTTAGAAACAGAATCAAAGTGGGACACCGTTACAGAGGCTCAGATGCTAGGGTAGAGGCTGAGGAGTCCGAGTTCAGAGCATGTAAAGAACAAGCGAGAAATTGAGCTTTTTAGATAAAATAGGGTTTTTGTGATCAGATAGAATTTGCTGCTCGGTTCTTGGTGTGGTTTGGTCTTCAATCTAAGAAGAGGCTGACGGTCTGCAACCTGCTGTTCTTTGTGTGTTACAGCAACATGGCCAATGCCCTGGCCAGCGCCACTTGTGAGCGCTGCAAGGGCGGCTTTGCACCTGCTGAGAAGATCGTGAACAGTAACGGGGAGCTGTACCATGAACAGTGTTTTGTGTGCGCTCAGTGCTTCCAGCAGTTCCCAGAAGGACTCTTCTATGAGGTGAGTTGTGCTAGACAAAAGCAGGGAGGTGCCATTCCCCGCCCTCCCGCTTCCTGCCCTTCTTTTCTGAGGCCTCCTCCTTCATGTTCAGTTTCATGATGAAAGACTGAATTGAAGTGTCAGATGCATGCCAGGTATTTGATAGCTATGAGGTCAGAGGTGGAATCTGTATGGCCCATATGGGCAGTGGCATGGATGGGGCACCCTCAGAAACCCTGCATTCATATTTCTCAGTTCGTTGTCCTATTTCAGAACCCAGAGTCCCTTATGACAGAGCCTTTCAGACCTAAGCAGCTCAGCTCCACATACAAATTCTTTCCGAGTCTTCACCCACACTCAGGCCCCCAATACACCTCACCCATTCCTGTCTCTGTGTCTGTCCCCCTTCTCAGAGGACCACCAGACCCGCTCTAAAGGAGAGTGTGTGGTGTACGTCACCCCCTCCACAACTTCCCAGCCTCGAGCCAGGAGCGTCCATGCATTTATTTTCTAAGGAAAAAAATAAGTATTTTAGGGAACTAGACTGTCTACATTTAGCTCTTCTGGGTATGTATGTTCTTTTCCAAATACTTGTTTTTCTTGGTCATCAGGTGTTAGCATATGGTCTGCATTTCCTTTGTAGTGTATTTGGTATTCTCAACATTACTGAAACCCCTTTCTCGTTGTTTTGTATTGTTTGGTTTTGTTTGAGACAAAGTCCTATTGTATAGCCCAGGCTAGAGTGTAGTGGTATGATTATAGCTCATTGCAGCCTTGAACTGCTAAGCTCAAGTGATCCTCCAGCCTCAGCCTCCTGAGTAGCTGGGACTACAGGCATATGCCACCACGCCCGACTAATTTTATTTTTTCTAGAAACGGAGTCTCCCTATGTTGCCCAGGCTGGTCTTGAACTCCTGGTCTCAGGTGATCCTCGGCCTCTCAAAGTGCTAGGATTACAGGCATGAACTACCATGTCCGGCCTACTGAAACCCCTTTCTCACAGTAAACATGTATTTTGGGGGATAATCTAGGGATGCTGACCCCAGGCTGTAAATGAAGGTGAGAATGAGGTGTATGTGTGTGTTAGATCAAATAGGTAATTTACTTTTACCACCCTACTTCTTACATATTTGTACATATCTGCACATCTATATATAATAATATATGTATGTAGAATTATTTTATAGCTGGAGGTGGCTGCTCTTTGATTTCTTCCTTTGCCTACTGGATTTTTATATTTCCCTGTTATATAAACCATGCTTGAGCAAGGAAAGGTAGTTTACAAAGATCATTGGTAAGTCCGTTGTGTGCCTCTCAGGCAGCATTTTCCCATAGAAACAAACATCATGAGATGGGGGTTCCCAGGCCAGCCCACAAAAAGCTGTTTACCCCATCACGGGTACATGAAATTCAGGGCTAGCAAGTATGTAATAATGTCACTCTGGGAAACAGCTTTAGGGTTTGGGTTAGGGAATGCTATTTTATTTACTAGTACACATTTTTTTTAAGCTCCTATTGTGTCCCCAGAACACACATTCCAGACGACAAAAACCTTAGCAGTGGAAAGAGGTCTTCATTTTCTCTTTTCTTCTAATTCTTTTTTTTACTTTATTTCTTTAGGCCTCCAAACATGCTCTGTGTATTTTCTTGCAGTTTTTCCTGTTCTTCCTGACTCCTTCCCTGGGCAGTGGGAGTCTTTTGGGCAAGGATGATGGGTTTAGGGATGGGCAAATGACAGTTGTGAGGATGGACAGGAGCAGGAGAGGCCAATGTACCACAGCAGAAGAGGGTGGGAGAGGAGCTCCAGAGGTGTGAATGGAGGCATCAGGCATAGAGACCCCTACTGAGGCTATAGGTAGAGTGTGATTGGCTGGTGAGGAGAAGGAAAAGGAAATCCCTAGGTGCTCAGGCAGCAAGAAAAGAGGGCGTTTGCTGGCGCTAGTGGTGGTGAGCCATGACTCAATTCAGGTGGAGGGACCTGAGGACCTGCTCTACCTCAGCACCATGGAGGCCTGCCAGGACTGTGGCAGGGAAGGAGATGAGACTCCCAAGGCACATCGAAGGGAATTCTGGAAAGCTGGCTTGGAGAGAGCATTGGTCTTCTCACTATATGAATCCCTTCTTTATCCCTCCCTTTTTTTTTTAATCCTGTAGTCCAGAGAGGTTGAAATGTCTGATAACACAGCAGGTTTGCGATATGAAAGACATGAGAACCTATCTGGTCTCCTAGTATCCAATACAGTATTCTTTCCCTTACATATTCTTTTTAAATATATTTTTATTGAAATGGGCGATTATGACAAAGGCCTTAGGAGAGCTCGGTCCAGGGGAGCAATAGAGAAGAACTCAGAGAAACAGACAGGCTCTGTTTTCCCAAACATTTTCCTTATATCTCTGGCCTGCTGTTTCCCCTGAGAGCACCCTGGAGCTCCAGCACTCCATCACCTTCTTTCTCCCATTTTGCCTGTGACTTAGGAATGAACATGATGGTTAAGCTACCTTCATTAAGCAGCATGACCGCTTCCTGAGCTCCTGCTGCCGCATTTAGGCCCTGTCAGCTGTGAGGCCACTGGTGCTGAGTCAGAGGGAAAGGCTCAGAACAGCCTTGAGCAGCGAAGAATAAAGTGTGACTCATCTCGTCCTGCCCACCCCTCACACTGGACTATAAATACCCTCCTGGGTCTGTGTGCTGTTATTCCAAAAGATGCGTTGGATACCCAGAACTAGGCTATTCATGGGCTGTTGCCCAGTTCAAGCTGTTGGGTCCTGAGGAAGATTACTATTTTGGCTACATTGTTTATCATTAAAACCAGCCCAGGAATTCTCCGCATGTGGAGAATAAGAAATTTCTTTTTGGTTAAATGATATTAGAGAAAAAAACCATCCAAGGCTGCTAACAAATAATCTTTACTTTCAGTTATAAACAACAATAAGTTGTTTTCCAGAAAAGGAAGCTCGTAAACTTACCCAGTTTGCCTTCCATGTGGGACATGACTGATGTGCTTCAGTCTTCGTATAATAACAAATGCATCTTTGCCACTCTGTATCTTGGTTATTGCTTTTGTCTCATTATCAGAACAACTTCCTTCCCTGATTTCCACAGCCTGTATGTGTTCTTTTCTCTAGAAGACTAGCTGTGAAGACTTAGAGGTGGGTTCTGTGCACTCGCTTCCCCTTGAAAATGTCATTTACTTTTATGGTAGAACTTTCTGGTACTTTGAATTAAATAGGACATTCTTCCCTTTGGCCACAGAGGCAAGTATAGGATGAGATCCTTGTTTCCTAACCACTTACCAGAACATATATCTGAAGAAATGAGCACCAGTATTTCTGTCTCAACTATAGTTTCTCTTTTCTTTTCTTTTTTTTTGCTTTTTTGTTTTTTGTTGAGACGGAGTCTCGCTCTGTCGCCCAGGCTGGAGTGCAGTGGCCGGATCTCGGCTCACTGCAAGCTCTGCCTCCCGGGTCTACGCCATTCTCCTGCCTCAGCCTCCGAGTAGCTGGGACTACAGGTGCCCGCCACCTTGCCCGGCTAGTTTTTTGTATTTTTTTTTAGTAGAGATGGGGTTTCACCGTGTTAGCCAGGATGGTCTCAATCTCCTGACCTTGTGATCCGCCCGTCTCGGCCTCCCAAAGTGCTGGGATTACAGGCCTGAGCCACCGCGCCCGGCCTTTTTTTCTTTTTCTTAAGACAGGGTTTCACCCTTTACCCAGGCTGAAGTACAGTGGCACCATCATGGCTCACTGCAGCCTTGACTTCTGGGCTCAAGCAATCCTCCCACCTCAGCCTCCCTAGGAGCTGGGACTACAGGCACACACTACCACAGCCAGATAATTTAAAAAAATTTTTTTGCAGAAACAGAGTCTTGCCATGTTGCCCATGCTGGTCTCGAGCTCCTGTGCTCAAGTGATTAGATGCCATTTCCCCGGGAAAATACCCTTTCAGCCCAGAGGCCCTAACACTAACTTTAGTGGTTCCTCAGTCTAACTTTGTGACATCCAGCATTATCTCCAGTAAAAGGAATATCTTAATTTTTTCCATAAGAAAATACTTTTGGGAGTGAAGTGGAGCCGACAGTTGCAAGAGTGATTTAAGTCCAGGAAGTGTTGCAGTGTGTGATGGACTGAACCAAGGACCAGGGACCTGGCGTGCAGCTGATTAACCCTGACTTAGTACATTCTCAGGGCTGGGTTCTTTGTTGGTGCTTCACATTTCTCTCTCCTTAGTTTGGATTTCACAAATGTCCTTTTTTCTCATCACAAAATGCATTAACAGGAAAGATCCATATTTTTATTTTTATTTTTATGTTTTTTTTTTTGAGATGGAGTTTCACTCTTGTTGCCCAGGCTGGAGTGCAAATGCGCAATCTTAGCTCACCGCAACCTCCATCTCGCAGGTTCAAGCAATTCTCCTGCCTCAGCGTCCCAAGTAGCTGTGATTACAGGCATGCGCCACCATGCCCGGCTAATTTTGTATTTTTAGTAGAGACGGGGTTTCTCCATGTTGGTCAGGCTGGTCTCAAACTCCCGATCTTAGGTGATGTGCTCGCCTTGTCCTCCCAAAGTGCTGGGATTACAGGCATGAGCCACTGCCCCTGGCCAGGAAAGACCCATTTATGATGAGTAAGTTTGTAGCAAGATGTTTTACAGAGAGGTTTCTTCACTCATTTACTCTGATTATTCAGGAAGGCGGAAACTGAGAATGGAAGCCACTTCCAACCAGCACATCTGTTTATCTGTGGACCCACTCACTTCAGGGCAGTTGATGACAAACCGGTATAAAGCACCAAATGAAGATTTGCAAATTTGCACTTGACTGGAAATGAGACTTGCAGCTGATTTCTCATCCTGAGCTTACTTGAAAGCAGCTCAGAATAATTCTGTTTTTTCCCCTAAAGGGAATATTTACAGAACTCCAAAACTTAAAACAGTTAAAAGCAGAGCCGTTCTTGGAGTTCATCTTCCCCCACACAGAGCGACCCATTTCCACAGGTGGTGGGACCCCAGGGTTCTTACGGCATTTTGTTTATAAATACCACTAATTGGACCTTTAATATTTCTAATAGGCTTATTGTATTCCTTGTTTAAATCAATTTTGGGATGTAATGTGGAGTTACCTAGAAAGGCTATATTTATAGAAATTTAATTCTTCCCAATTTATGATTCTTGATTTTTTAAAAAATTTACATCCTGGGGTTTTACTTTGGATAAACTTCTGGCCTGTCTTTCAGGCCTAAAAGTTGGGCTGTGCTGTGTTTGATCATTTCTACACTCTGTAGAAGAGAGGCAGCTCGTTATAGCAGAAGTTCTCCACCTGGAATTAACAGTCGTTGTGACACTGGAGAAGCATAGCCCAGAGTGCAGGAGATTTGCAGGATGAATGGTGGCGAGGAAATCTGTTTCTTAAGTCCTCGTATTCTGGTTTTAAAGGTCTCAATTTCTGGATCCTTTTCTCTTTGCCTGAAAACGTACTTATATTCACAATAGCACTTCTCTCACATTGCAAACGAAAGAAATCTCAAATCTTACTACCATTAATTGCTCCAGGATACCCATCAAAAAGGATTAGTTAGGGAGTGCTGAAACCCATAAACTTAGTCTTTCCCTGCCTTGTGTATTTTCTTATTAAGGAGAAGCTTGGCTTTAGGAACTGTGTTAGATATCCTATATTCAGGTACAGATACGCACATCCCTTAACCACAGGGAAATGTCTGAGAAAGGTGGCTTTAGGCGAGTTCATTGTTGTGCAAAAATCAGAGAATGTATTTAACCTAAGTGTAATAGCCTACAGCACATCTAGTCTATATGGTATAGGCTATTCTTCTAGGCTACAAACCTGTACAGCATGTTACTATACAGAATACCACAGGCAGTTGTAACACAATGGTGAGTATTTGTGTATCTAAAAGTGTCCAAACTTAAAGTACAGTAAATATACCATATACCATGGTAGTATATATGGTTCATTGTTGACAGAAATGTTATCCAGCGCATGATTGTATATGCTGAGTTTAGAGATGTAGACAGTAGTTACAACAGCTTGCTTGCTTGCTTTCTCTTTCTTTCTTTCTTTCTTTCTTTCTCTCTCTCTCTCTCTTTCTTTCTTTTTCTTTCTTCCTTTTTCTTTCCTTCCTTTCCTTTCCTTTTCCTTTTCCTTTTCCCTTTTTTCTTTTCTTGCTTCTTTCTTCTTTCTTTATTTCTTTCTGAGTTTTGCTCTGTTGCCCAGGCTGGAGTGCAGTGGCGCCATCTCGGCTCACTGCAACCTCTGCCTCCTGGGTTCAAGCGATTCTCCTGCCTCAGCCTCCTCAGTAGCTGGAATTACAGGCGCATGCCACCACGCCTGGCTAATTTTTGTATTTTTAGTAGAGACAAGTTTCAACATGTTGGTCAGGCTGGTCTCGAACTCCTGATCTTGTTGATCTGCCCATCTCAGCCTTCCAAAGTGCTGAGATTACAGGCGTGAGCCACTGCGCCCAGCCAACAGCTTTCCTTTTGGGACTTAGCCTTTTTCATCCCCTGACTACATCCCCTGACTGATTTCAGAAGAATTCATCCTTTTTAAGAGAAAGCTCTGGGAGAGCAAAGCAAAAAGAGCATTGGTAAGAAATTGTGAATGAGGTGGATAGAAAACACAAACCATTTTTCCTCTGCTTGCACATCACGACAGTCACCACAGAAGTTTTTCTGTGACCAAATGTATGGAAATTTTTCCCCACACACAAAGCAAGCAATCAGTTCTGCAGTGGACACCAGCTGGGCGTTCTCTGATTCAATTCCCACACTATCTACCTGGAGATAGCCTCAGATCCCACAGATTGAGGGGTCAGCCACAGGACTGTCTTCTCCTTCTGATGCCAATTGAAAGCCCCAGATTGCTTTCTCTGTACTTCTGGCTGACATGCTCTGTAAGTTGGGGATCCCACAGCCCCCTCTTCTAGTTCTGTTAATTTGCTAGAGCAACTCATAGAGATCAGGGAAACACATTTACTGATTTATTATTAGTATTTTATTTGTTTGTTTGTTTTGAGACAAGGCCAAGCTCTGTCACCTAAACTGGAGTGCAGTGGAACAATCACAGTTCACTGCAGCCTCCATCTCGTGCACTCAAGCAGTCTTCCTGCCTCTGGTTTCCCAGTAGCTGGGACTATAGGCACATGCTACCATGCCTGGCTCTACCAGTTTATTATAAACAATATTACCAGCCAGGCACGGTGGAGCACACCTGTAATCCTAGCACTTTGACAGACTCAGATGGGAGGATTGCTTGAAGCCAGGAGTTCAAGAGTAGCCTGGACAACATAGTGAGATCCCGTCTCTACAAAAAATAACAAAATTAACCAGGCATGATGACACACGTAGTCCCAGCTACTTGGGAGGCTGAGGTGGGAAGATCATTTGAGCCCAGGAGTTGGAGGCTACAGTGAGCTATACTCATGCCACTGCACTCCAGCCTGAAAAACAGGGCAAGACCCTGTTTCTGAAATAATAATAATAATAATACATAAAAATAAATTTTAAAAAAGGATATTACAAAGGATACAGATGAAGAGATACATAGGGTGAGGTATATGGGGGAAGGTGGTCAGAGCCTCCGCACCTTCTCTGGCTGCACCACCCTCTGGGAAACTGCACTGTGTTCAGCTGTCCAGAGGCTGTCTGCACCTGTCCTTTCACATGTTTACGGAGGCTTCCTTATGTAGGCATGATTAATTAAACACTTGGCCATGGTGATCAACTTAACCTTCAGCTCCTCTCTGCCTTCCCTGAAGGCTGGAGGGTGGGGCTGAAAACTCCAACCATCTAAGTCTGCCTTGGTCTTTCTGAGTCCCATCCGAAATCTACCCAGGGGCTGCCAGTCATGAGTCACCTCATTAACATATAAAAAGACATCACTTTTTAAGATTCCAAGGATTTTAGGAGCTGTATGCCAAGAAACTGGGAGGAAGACCAAATATGTATTTCACAATGTCCCAGTGAGGGCATGCCATGAGCTAGAACAAACAGACCAAAGCATTATCGCTTTTTGACTCTTGGGAGGCCCTGAAAGGTTAAGCAACTTGCCCAGGGCCACACAATGAGTCTTTCAGTCAGATCTTGAACGCAGGCAGTCTGGATCCATGGTCAGTGTTCTTGACTCCTACCTGTCTTGTTAAAAGGTGTTTCCAAATTACAGCTAATCCTAATTTTATTTTATCTTAGCCAGGGATTATATTTTCAACCTTCCAAAATATATATATATAATATATATATATATATATAAAATATATATATATATACCTTCTAAAATATATATATATATGTTAACTGCTGGGCTACTTTTTTGTGTTTTTATGCAATATGCATCTTTCTCTTTTATTTAATACAGAATAAAAGTTGATCATTTCTAACTAAATTAATGGAGTTATTTCTGAGTTTTTATACAGTTGTCTTATGGTGTCCACAGAGGATTGGTTCCAGGACACCCCGTCCACCCCACTCCCACCTCACCCTCAGAGTTTGCCAAAATCTTCGAACGCTCAAGTCCCTGATATAAAATGGTGTACTTATTTGCATATAACCTATGCACATCCTCCTTATACTTTTCATTACCTCTAGATTACTTAGAATAGCTAATGAAATGTAAATGCTATGTAAATAGTTGTTATACTGTGTTTTTAAATTTGTCTTATTTTTATTTTTCTAGTGGTATTTTTTATTGTTTGGGGTTTTTCCCTCCACATATTTTTTTATCCTTGGTTAATTGAATACAAGGATGCAGACCCAGCAGATACAGAAGGCTGTTTTGTGGTCGTTTTGTTTTTTTGTTTGTTTGTTTCTGACATAATAATTACACATATGAGGCACAGTGTGATGTTTCAATACATGTATACATTGTGTAAAAATCAAATCAGGGTATTTAACATATCCATCACCTCGTACATTTATAATTTCTTCGTAGTGAGAACATTCAGAATACCCCTTTTCTAGCTATTTTGAAATAGCTATTTTGAAATGCAATATTATTAACCACAGTCACGCTACTGTGCAATAGAACACTAGAACTTACTCATCCTAACTGTAACTTTGTACCCATTGACCATCTTCTCCCCGTGCTCTCCATTCCATTCTCCCAGGCTCCGGCAGCCTCTATCTTACTATTTCTATGAAATCAACCTCTTTAGATTCCACATATGAGTGAGATCATGTAGCATTTGTCCTTCAGTGCTTATTTCACTTAATGTAACATCTTCCAGGTTCATCCATGTCGCCACAGATGACAAGATCTCTTTCTTTTGTATGGCCAAAGAGTGCTCCACTGGGTATATGTACCATATTTTTTTTATCCATTCATCTGTTGATGGACAGTTAGGTTGCTTCCAAATCTTGGCTATTGTGAATAGTGCTGCAGTAAACATGAGAGTGCAGATATCTCTTCCACATATTGATTCTATTTCCTTTGGATATATTCGCAGTAGTGAGATTGCT
Organism: Chlorocebus sabaeus; assembly: GCF_047675955.1. Classification (NCBI taxonomy): domain Eukaryota; kingdom Metazoa; phylum Chordata; class Mammalia; order Primates; family Cercopithecidae; genus Chlorocebus; species Chlorocebus sabaeus. The sequence continues at coordinate 96,055,580 of NC_132917.1, read as the reverse complement.
GGATCATATGGTAGTTCCATGAATTACTGCTAAAAGCTAAACATCAGATTTTTATACACATAGATGGCATACATTTATCAGAAATATATCACACTTCATAAATACTTGTACTTTTGACTTCACATTATAATGTAGTATGGCAGAGTATGAGTAATAGCATATCAATTTATTCTCCTCTGTTAATAAACTTTAAAAACCAAATACATTAATCTGGTCAAGGTAGTGTGTGCCTGTAATTCCAGCTACTCAAGAGGCTGATGTGGAAGGATCACTTGAGCCCAAGAGTTCAAGACAAGCCTGAACAACATAGCAAGACCTAGTCTAAAAACAAAAAGATACATTAAATATATGACAGCTTATTAATTTGAATTAAGTGAAAGCTGAACATAGTAGCTCACACCTGTAATCCCAGCACTTTGGGAGGCCAAGGCAGGCAGATCACTTGAGGTCAGGAGTTCAAGACCAGCCTGGCCAACATGGTGAAACCCTGTCTCTATTAAAAATACAAAAATTAGCTGGATGTGGTGGCGGGTGCCTCTAATCCCAGCTACTCAGGAAGCTGAGGCAGGAGAATCACTTGAACCCAAGAGGCAGAGGTTACAGTGAGCCAAGATTGTACCTCTGTACTCCAGCCTGGGCAACAGAGTGAGACTCTGGGGGGGGGAAAAAAAGTTACTTTTCTAGGAGAAAATCTGCTTTGGTTGGTTCAATAGTGAGAACTGACTTTGCCAGTTAAGCTGTGGTAGATATGTTCACTAAATTGGATGAACTAAATCTGTAGCCATAATTTGAGGAAATTGAGTTGACAAGTGATATATTAAAAATGGATATCATTAAAAATGGATTTTGATAAACAGTGTATGACTTTTGACATATAACTTGTAAGGAGCTCAAAGACTCAAGGGGAGACATTACTATAACAAGTCTCACGACTTGGTAATGTGAAAAAGGCTTCTTAGCATTTATATATTTTTTTAAAAAAGCAACACCCAAAATAGAAAATAGATCTAGAATTAATATTGAACCTGAGTCTTCTAGTGGAAAGCCATATTGATGCATGAGATACATGAAATAATTGTAGGAGGAAAGGGCAGCCCTACTCATTTCACTATCACTAAGATATGCTTTTCAAGTAAACAGATAGTATTTAAAAATTAATATTTATGTCTTGCTTGTCCTGTACTAATCATTGTAATGATATTACAGAAGAAAATAAATGTTAACCTTTACAGCCTTATGGATTCAGAAAGCACATTTTAAAATTTCATGATTTTTGTGTGTATATATATATATATATATATATATATATATATATTTTTTTTTTTTTTTTTTAAATTGCAGAAAAGTATGGCAGGGCGATCAGTTAAAGACAAGTACAAAAAATATACTCGGATAAAATTGGAGGACATGAAATGGAAACAGTTCAAGAAATGAAAGATGTAAAAATCTCGGCTGTTAAAAGGATTTTTTTTTAATGCATTTTGGTCATTTTAAAATGTGCTGGGGCTGAGCATACTGGCTAACGCCTGTGGTCCCAGTGCTTTGAGAGGCTGAGGTAGGAGGATTGCTTTGGGCCGGGAGTCCAATAACCAGTCTAGGCAACATAGCAAGACTCCCATTTAAAAAAAATAAATAAAGTACAATGTGCTAGAATATTTGCCCTTTGTAAATATTTAAGGTTACAGTGAGAATTACAGATATCGACCTAAAAAATGTGGGAAGTGAGTTGTATGTATGTGCATATTTTCTGGAGGGAGAGGTGATCCATAGCTTTCATCAGATTCATTAAAGGCAGAGTATTTGAGCCAGAAAACAATTCAGCACAGTCAGAGGCCAGGTCACCATCCCTGTAGGTGTACTAGTCACTCTGGCCTCAACTCATTCCATGTGTCTTTCCTGTACCAACATGCAGATGTATGGAGGGTGCAAAAGTGTATCTGCTTTTTTAAATCCTGGTAGAGTTATAAACTCTTAGCTCGGAAACATCTTTCCTGTATATCTCCATCAAATAATTATATTTCTCCTGTGATTATTTCGTGTTTGTAAGTTGGTGGTACCCTCTCTTTCAGTTTGAAGGAAGAAAGTACTGTGAACATGACTTTCAGATGCTCTTTGCCCCTTGCTGTCATCAGTGTGGTAAGTTTTACTGCTGAACGTCAAGTAAAAAGTAAGTTTCCGGCCGGGTGCGGTGGCTCACACCTGTAATCCTAGCACTTTGGGAGGCAGAGGGAGGAGGATCACCTGAGGTCAGGAGTTTGACACCAGCCTGGCCAACATGGGGAAACCCCATCTCTACTAAAAATTCAAAAATTAGCTGGACGTGGTGGCAGGTGCCTGTAATCCCAGTTACTCAAGAGGCTGAGGCAGGAGAATCGCTTTAACCCAGGTGGCAGAGGTTGCAGTGAGCCCAGATTGGGCCACTTCACTCCAGCCTGGGCAACAGAGCAAAACTCCATCTTGGGGAAAAAAAAAAAAAGTTTCCAAATTCCTTAAGTCATTTCACACTGATGAAGTATTGATGCTAAAGATGGTTTTTGGTGCTCATTATGAATAACTGTTGGATACTTCATCACTCCTCTTCCCTATTGTGCATATATAACAAACTGGAGGAGTATCAAAACCTAGAGAGAATTGATTTTTAAGGACATTTAAGGTAGAGGTATTTTGGGATGAACTAGGACTCCTATCGGGTGGCGATTAGGATTGTTCTTTTCCTGTGTTAACACAACCTTTATCTATTTGCTTTTGGTTTTGCCAGGAAAGAGGTAGGGAAGACATCAGTGAGGTGCTTTTGATGCTTAGGGATGCTTCAGCGTTGCTTGCACGGCGCATAAGCCATGGACTTGCTTGCATGTTGTCCACTTCTCTGGTTGCTAATCCCTCTGCTGGGTTTCCAGAGATTGAAGGAACTGAGTAGAATGTTCTAAAGGTTTAATGAAAGAATAAATTAAGTATGGGTTATAAGAAACTGTGCTGGAGATTTCAGTTGTCTTGTTGACAATGACAGAAATAACCAAAAGGCATTCAAGACAGCCAGTACCTCATTTGGAAAGGAAAACTAGATTCAGAGATGAAACAAAACAGCCCCAAAACATGGCTACTGAATCAAAACAAAAACTCAGATGAAATAAAAACTTTTTTTCTAATGTGCTTACTCTGGTAGACACATAAATAAAAAGTTCCTCTACTGGCCAGGTGTGGTGGCTCACACCTATAATCCTAGCACTTTGGGAGGCCAAGGCGGGAGGATAACCTGAGGTTGGGAATTCGAGACCAGCCTGACCAACATGGAGAAACCCCATCTCTACTGAAAATACAAAATTAGCCGGGCGTGGTGGCGCATGCCTGTAATCCCAGCTACTTGGAAGGCTGAGGCAGGAGAATCGCTTGAACCCAGGAGGTGGAGGTTGCAGTGAGCCAAGATGGCGCCATTACACTCCAGCCTGGACAACAAGGGCGAAACTCTGTCTCAAAAAAAAAAAAAAAAAAAAAAAAATCCTTTGTTGAGAAAGGCTTAAATGGTTTTTTTCCTCACTGTTTTTCCTTAATTGCTCTCTTAGTAAATAAAGTGCCATGCTTGTTACTTAGTAACATCCTTTGTGTGTTGCTTTCCCACAGGTGAATTCATCATTGGCCGAGTTATCAAAGCCATGAATAACAGCTGGCATCCAGAGTGCTTCCGCTGTGACCTCTGCCAGGAAGTTCTGGCGGATATCGGGTTTGTCAAGAATGCTGGGAGGTAGGTGGATTTTCATCCTCGTCAGATGCGGGTGGATAATGTGACTGTGACAAGATCACGTGTCTTCTCCACGCGGGATGTAAGGCAGTTCTGTAGGACACCGAATTGAGGGCATGGGAACTCAGACACTGCGGTGTGTTGACTGAGTGCTGCTGCTGGGAGGGGACCCTTGCATTGCTGTGCACAGGGCATAACTCTCCATGCATGGCTGAACTACCAACGGGGAATGTGCCTAGATGGAGTTTCATGAAAATCAGTCAGATATTAGGGTTGGAACACAGTTTTCGTGTAGCTTGATTCTGCTCTGTTAAGCACAGGAGTGATTTTTTTAAGAAATGGTGTGTTTAATTTCTTTTCAGAGATAAGGGAAGCATATTTCTTTTTAACCATTAGAAAGAACCTAAAATTTTAAATGTGAGTTTTGGCTCTGTTTAGACACCTGTGTCGCCCCTGTCATAATCGTGAGAAAGCGAGAGGCCTTGGGAAATATATCTGCCAGAAATGCCATGCTATCATCGACGAGCAGCCTCTGATATTCAAGAACGATCCCTACCATCCAGACCATTTCAACTGTGCCAACTGCGGGTACTGGAATTGTTTCTTTTTTATTACACAAGCAGTGGGAATGAAAGACTACATTTATCTATAGTTCTGTTACTCCAGCAAACCAAATTGTTTTTCTCCAATTTTTAGTCTAGAAAATGTTAAACTATAGAAGAGTTAAGAGAATGATATAATGAAACCTGTATACCCTTAATTTTGTTTCACCAATTAACATTTTGCCACGCTTGTGTGTATACAGTATATTCTCATTTCACCCTCCTGTGTATGTGTGTGCGTGTGCATGTATACACATACCTCTAAAATTTCTCATGACTCTCAGTATACATCTTCTGAGAATAAGGGCATTTTCCTATGGAACCACAATACTATTTTTCATTTTTTTTTTTTCTCTTGTGATGGGGTCTCGCTCTATTGCCCAGGCTGAAGTGCAGTGGGCAGTCATAGCTCACTGCAGCCACACCCTCCTGGGCTCAAGCAATCCTTCCACCTCAGCCTGCAGAATAGCTGGGACCACAGGCACACGCCACCCTTTTTTAATTTTTTGTAGAGATGGAGTCTTGCTGTGTTGCCCAGACTGGTCTCAAACTCCTGGGCTCAAGCAGTGCACCCATCTCGGCCTCCCAGAGTGCTGGGATTATAGGCATGAGCCACTGCATCTGGTCAGAACCACAATACTCTTATTGTGCCTGAGAAAATTAGCAATAACTGGCCAGGCGTGGTGGCTCACGCCTGTAATCCCAGCACTTTGGGAGGCTGAGGCAGGTAGATCACGAGGTCAGAAGATCAAGACCATCCTGGCTAGCACAGTGAAACCCCATCTCTACTAAAAATACAAAAATTAGCCGGGCATGGTGGCGGGCACCTGTAGTCCCAGCTACTCGGGAGGCTGGGGCAGGAGAATGGTGTGAACCCGGGAGGCGGAGCTTGCAGTGAGCCAAGATCGCACCACTGAACTTCAGCCTGGATGACAGAGCAAGACTCCATCTCATTAAAAAAAAGTGAAAAAAAAGAAAACAGTGTGGTCGTATAAGTTCAGCCATCTCATCTTTTATGATTGAATTATCAGTTTGTGCCTTACCTCATTTTCTTACCTATCCTTCCTCTTGGGGGATTATCCTCTGTCCACTTTTCATTAGCATCTCTCCTAGAGAATTACATAAAAGGTGTGAAATTCAAACAAATCCATTTGACTAATTGGGACCATCTCTGACCAAATGTTTATTGATGCAGGAGACTGAAAATAATATTTAATTGGAGTATTTGGAGAAGGAAATTCTGGAAATTTTATTGTTTATGAAAATAAACCTGTTAACCTATAACTCTTTTCAACAGCTTATGACAATTTAAATATGTTAGTAAATGGAACTAGTCTCCCAGCTTCTCAGTTTGCTTGGAAAGGTCATGTCTTAGTCTATTTTATGCGCCTATAACAGAATACCACAAACTGGGTAATTTGTAACCAGCAGAAATGTATTTGGCTCATGGTTCTGGAGGCTGGAAAGTCCAAGATCAAGGGGCTGGCATCTGGTGAGGACCTTCTTCTGCATCAAAACATAGCAGAGGGCATCACATGGTGGGGGAGAGAAGAGAGGGGAAGGAAGAGAAGGAAGGAGGCTGAACTCGTCCTTTTATAAGGAACCCACCCCCTCAATAACAGCATTAATCCATCCGTGAGGTCAGAGCCTTCATGATCTAATCACCCCTTAGAGGTCTTACTTCCCAACACCTGCACTGGGAAGCATGAACTTTGGAGGGCACAGTCACACCATAGCAGGTAGTATTACTGAGTCTACCCTCAGCACTGTGATTATTCCCTGTAGCTTTTAAAGGAAGGCAAAGGGACTAAAATGTAATGTGATAATATAAGAAGGAAATGATGAATATGCCTGGTGTGTTGGTGTGTATCTGACCTAGTCTTGCATCTTATCCTTTTAAGATACAGATTTTTTGGTAGGAGTCTGAAACCTGTTCGGGCCTATTAATTCAGGTTACTCTGATCACCTCTAAAGGGGGAAAAAGAAGTTTGCAGGGATCGTCATAGTAATGTCTTTAAAAACCTGAAAAGTGTGCTAGCCCCATCGGTTGGTTGTTTTTCTCTCTTAGTATTAATATTAAGCTGGCTGTCTTTCTCATGGACAGGAAGGAACTGACTGCCGATGCGCGGGAGCTGAAAGGGGAGCTGTACTGCCTGCCATGCCATGATAAAATGGGGGTCCCCATCTGTGGCGCTTGCCGACGGCCCATTGAAGGGCGCGTGGTGAACGCCATGGGCAAGCAGTGGCATGTGGAGGTGAGTTCTGAATGGCAAAGGGCAACCAGTTCTTTCAAATCTCCATGATTAAGGTGTAACCAATACTTTCAAATCTTCATGATTCAGGGGTAACTAGTACTTTCAAATCTCTGTGATTCAGGTGTCCTGGCAAGATTAGGAGAGTCTAAAGATTAAACATGGACATTTTAAAGACAACTGACTTTGCTGACAGTTAAGAATATAGAATGTACACTGCTTTTGTGAATGTCTCAGTAATGATACAGGATGTGCACTTTTGCTCCTAAAGCCTTCTTGAAGCAGGAAGTGCCACGGTCTATATCCAGCAGCAGCTCCTCCTTTATAGGTGCTACTGAGATGCTCACCTCTCTTCTCTTTTTGGGCTATTGTAATAGGCTGTGTCTTAAAGTAACCTTTAAAGACAGACACCTGAATTAAAACTGCGAAAGTATCATATTATGAGGCCACTTATGGCCAAATGAAATGACTGTCTTAAACTTTCATTCATCTTCTCTGAAAATAGGTTAACTTTGGGGTTTCCTTTATTAGATATAAAATACGGCAATTCAAAAATGACCTATAGCAGTTTTTCTTTTCAGCATTTTGTTTGCGCCAAATGTGAGAAACCCTTTCTTGGACATCGCCATTATGAGAGGAAAGGCCTGGCGTATTGTGAAACCCACTATAACCAGGTATTGACCTTAGTCACTGGGTGCCAGATAGACTTTTATGAACCTAGGCTTATCAGTAGTTTAACTACAAGTAAATCTCTTGGAAGATGTACATTGTTCAGTAGAAATTTGTTTTTAACTTTGTATTTGGGAAATAATTTCAGACTCAGAAGCTAACTATAAAATGGAAAATACAAAGAATACCTGTATTCCTTTCATTCAAGTCCACAGTTCGCTTTATCGTTTCCCGCGCTCGGTCTTCCTGTGTAAAACACGTACTTACGTAAATAGTATATACAAGTACGATGGCCGTTTCTAAAGCATTTGCCAATAAGTTCATCATACTCCTTTACCCCTAAATACTTCAGTGTATATTTCCCAAGAATATGGAACTCTCTAACATAATCGTAGTTATCAATATTGATACCATACTTTAACCCATTTATTCCAATTTTGTCGCTTGAGTCAGTAACATCCTCACAGCACTTTTTCCACTCCCAGACTGGACCCAGCCTGGGGTTGTGATGTTTCTTTAGCCTTCTTAAATCTGGCACATTTCCAGAGCCTTTTCAAATTTTTGATGACACTGACATTTTGGAGGGATGCAGAGGGCCCCTACCCACTTTTAATAGACTACTTTCCACTTGGGTTCACCTGCTGCTTCTCTGTGCTTAGATGAGGTTATACACAGCAGGTTGCAGCCCCATACGGTGGCAGGCATCCTCTCAGAACCTTGTCTCTGGAGCACTTTATACCTCTCCTGCCACTGGTGATCTCCCAGGCATGGTGCTGGCCGATAACATCACTATGAATGACAATTTCCTTCCCTCTTTTGTGAGAAAGAAGCAATCTGTGGGCAATCATTTTATGACCATGGAAATGTCCTGTTCCTCATCAGCCTGCCCTAGATTTAGCACCCCTTGATGATTCTTGTCTCTGTGCCAGCTGCAAACGACAGTTCTCCAGCCCCACATCCTCCACCCATAGCCTCCACCTCAGCGCTCTGCCTGAGCAACAGCCCACCTCCTCTCCCATCTATAGGTTTATTCATTTATCTGTTACTTATCCATATGGACTCACAGATTTCTGTATTTTGCATTACTTATTTGGGTGTTCAAACTGTCATCTGGAAAGTTTTTTTTTTAATTGATGACAGTGAATTACTTTCATTGTAAGAAGTAAAAACTTGTCAAAGAACTTTTACTAATTTTCTCTAGTAGAGATAAATTCTCAATTTAGATAACCAGCTATTTTTAAATGTTCAGTGTTCTAAAATATTTAACACATCTTGAACTTTGACCACCTTTTTGTATTTTCAGCTATTTGGTGATGTTTGCTTCCACTGCAATCGTGTTATAGAAGGTGATGGTAAGTATCTGTGTGAGTTTTAGATTCGTACCACTTTGACACAAAAACACTAGGGTAATGTGGAAATTCAGGTTGGTGATTGCTATTGTTTGGAATGTGATCGTTATCAGTTGCTTTTTCTCTTTCTTTGGCGTATTTCCCAAGTAATCTGTAGCAGTAAGATGATAATATCAAAGAGTTGGATTTGTTACTGATTTATGATACTACTTTCGGTCACTACCAGAGTGTTGTATGCCAGCAATCATGGGAACTGTCCCTGGTGGACCCTAAGACTAGTTTCTGTGTCCAGTTTCAGGAAACTCTAGAACAACGTTTATTAGGAACAGTTTAATCTGCTATTGTAGTTAGGAAGAGGCACTTTAACCTCCATATACTAAAACCTGGCAGTTATCAGCAAGCATATCTAGGACTTACCACCCTTTGGTAATGTACTTTGGTAATTAGGCTGGGCTGATTGATTGGAACAGAAAGGAAGCAGCTGTGTTTGCTAACAGTCGCTAACACAATTCTGCCAGAGACTTCCTGGCAAAGTTTTGAACAATCCTGTTTTCAGCATGATTCATGGCTCCCTGCAGACATCACCTAATTCAGGAAATACTTTTGAAACACTGTTCATGTGCAGTTTGTGAAAACAATCCAGGAAAACAATCTTTAGTGCCATTGAAAATAAAACTTACCTCCCTCCTCTGTGAAACAGATGCCAGGTGAAAGAAGCTGCAAAGGAAGCTGTCCTGTTACCAGCTCTGGAAAAAAGACTCCTACAGGGGCAAATAAGTTAATGTCCGGATTTTTGAAAATTATATACCTAGTTCATATTTCCATGTTGGGCCAACAGCAGTAGGGACAGAAACAGCAAGCTCACCTAAACAACATGATGCATGGACAGTCGCCACATGTGCCCAGGTCTAGGGGGCACAGTTGCTGGTGTAAGACATGGCACACATTTATAACTTCACAGGATACTTAAGGACAGGGAAAGATTAAAGTCAGCCCTCCGTATCCAAGGGCTGGATCCGAACATCCGTGGATTCAGCCAACTATGAATCAAAAACATTTAGAGAAAAATAACAATATAACAGTACAAATAATACAGTATAATGACTATTTACATATCATTTGCATTGTACTAGGCATTGTAATTAATCTAGAGATGATCTAAAGTATACGAGACAGGACCAGGAGCAGTGGCTCACGCCTGTAATTCCAACACTTTGGGAGGCTGAGGCGGGCAGATCACCTGAGGTCAGGAGTTCAAGACCAGTCTGGCCAACATGGTGAAACCCCGTCTCTACTAAAAATACAAAATATTAGCCGGGTGTGGTGGTGCATGCCTATAATCCCAGCTACTCGGGAGGCAGAGGCAGGAGAATCACTTGAGGTTGCCGTGAGCCAAGATCACACCATTGCACTCCAGCCTGGGCAACAAGAGCGAAACTTCGTCTCAGAAAAAAAAAAAAAAGTATACAAGACAATGTACATAGGCTGTATGCATTTTATATCAGGGACTTGAGCATCTGAGATTTTGGTATCCTCAAGGCATCCTAGAAACAGCATACTGCACATACTGAGCAACAACTGTATACATAAAGGTTGAGGGCTGGGTGTGGTGGCTTACACCTGTAATCCCAGCAATTAAGGAGGCCAAGGCAGGAGAATTTCTTGGGGCCAGGCGTTCAAGACCAGCCTGGGCAACATAGCAAGACCTCCATCTCTACAAAATAAAAATAAAAAATTAGCCAGATATGGTGGCACACACCTGTGGCCCCAGCTACACAGGAGGATGAGATGAGAAGACTGCCTGAGCCCAGGAGTTCGAGCTGTGATCACACCACTGCAGTACAGCCTGGGCAACAGAGCGAGACCCTATCTGAAAAACAAAAGAAAAGAAGCTCTCAAGAAAGAGGTTCTTGGCTGGGCATGGTGGCTCATGCCTGTAATCTCAGCATTTTGGGAGACTGAGGCAGGGAGATTGCTTGAGCCCAGGAGTTCAAGACCGGCCTGGGAAACATGGCAAAACTGTTTCTACAAAAAATACAAAAATTAGCCAGGTATAGGCCGGGCGCAGTGGCTCACGCCTGTAGTCCCAGCACTTTGGGAGACCAAGACGGGCGGATCACAAGGTCAAGAGATCGAGACCATCCTGGCCAACATGGTGAAATCTTGTCTCTACTAAAAATACAAAAATTTGCTGGTCATGGTGGCACATGCCTGTAGTCCCAGCTACTCAAGAAAATGAGGCAGGAGAATCACTTGAACCCAGGAGGCGGAGGTTGCAGTGAGCCACGATTGCGTCACTGCACTCTAGCCTGGCAACAGAGCGACAGTCCGTATCAAAAAAAAATTAGCCAGGTGTAGTGGCATGCACCTGTAGTCCCAGCTACTCAGGAGGCTGAGGTGGGAGGATCACTTGAGCCTGGGAGGTTGGGGCTACAGTGAGCCAAGATTGTGCCACTGTACTCCAGCCTGGGCAATAGAGCAACCCTGTCTCATTTAAAAAAAAAAAAAAAAAAAAAGGTTATTGAGACCCTCCACCAAGTGCCACAGACACAGTCGTAGTTCTGTTTTAGAGTTGCAATTCTAAGCTGTCCTGCTCCCCATAAGGATGTATTTCCATGTGACCAGATCTCTTTCCTCTTTCTCTAGTGGTCTCTGCTCTTAATAAGGCCTGGTGTGTGAACTGCTTTGCCTGTTCTACCTGCAACACTAAGTTAACACTCAAGTAAGTCTACGGTTTTGTCCAGTGTGAATCCTAAGACTGAAAACTTTGGGGTGACACTTTAAAAAAATCCTAGAATTTAGAAAAAGAATTATTTGATTTCTTATTTCCTCTTTCTGTTCAGGCCTTCTGAAAGTAAAGGTTCTTCCTTTAATTGTTCCCTGTTCTTTCTTCTATTCCTTCTTTGTCCTACTCAAAGGGATAAGTTTGTTGAAATTGACCTAAAGCCAGTCTGCAAACACTGTTATGAGAAAATGCCAGAAGAATTTAAGAGGCGACTTGCCAAACGGGAGAGAGAAGCAAAGGATAAGGACAAGCAGAAAAAGAAAAAGCCAGTCTGTTTGTAAACTTTTCTATCGCTCTGTCATCATTTTCGCTACTTTCTCCTTTGGTTAGTTCTTCGGAATATGTTTGTGTTCTGTTTCTGTCTTTTGCTTTCTTCCCCCCTCATCGCAACTTTTGGGCATGTATTTGTAGTCATCAGAGATTGAAATACAAGTATTTGTCCTGTGTAGAACTGGTCCTTTTGCATAATTGCTAAAATTACAAAGATTAAATGAATACGCTCCATACTTAATACAAGTTTGTGGTCATATATTTCACTTACTCTGTAGACTCACTCACTTCATTTTTTAAATACCATATGGTGTACATTTCTTTCCTTTTTTTAAATGGATTCAAAGGGAAGAATTCTAATCTGTTAATAGAACCTGGAAAAAGTTTTAAAGGATTTTTGTCTGATAACTGTAGCTTTTAAACCCTGGTTTTTTGTTTCCTTGCCAAAATCATTTAATTGATAAATTATAATTGTTGTTTGATATTTTTAAAAATGCATATATTCTAGCCGGGCGCGGTGGCTCAAGCCTGTAATCCCAGCACTTTGGGAGGCCGAGACGGGCGGATCACGAGGTCAGGAGATCGAGACCATCCTGGCTAACCTGGTGAAACCCCATCTCTGCTAAAAAATACAAAAAACTAGCCGGGCGAGGTGGCGGGCGCCTGTAGTCCCAGCTACTCGGGAGGCTGAGGCAGGAGAATGGTGTAAACCTGGGAGGCGGAGCTTGCAGTGAGCTGAGATCCGGCCACTGCACTCCAGCTCGGGCGACAGAGCGAGACTCCGTCTCGGGGAAAAAAAAAATGCATATATTCTAAGTTATGTATTGAATTATTTCAGCATGGCCAGGCATGGTGGCTCATGCCTATAATCCCAGCACTTTGGGAAGCCAGAGTGGAAGGATTGCTTGAGCCCAGGATTTTGAGACCAGCCTGGACAACATGCCTAGACCCCATCCATCAAAAAAAAAAAAAAAAAATTAGGCAGGTGTGGTGGCCTATACCTATAGTCCCAGCTACTCAGGAGGCTGAGGTTGCAGTGAGCCATGACTGTGCCACCACACTTCAGCTTGGGCAACAGAGTGAGACTCTTGTCTCAAAAAAAAAAAAACAAAACAAAAATTTTTCAACATATTTCATATCTAAGCAAAGTCTATCTGATTTACATAAGACCTCTTCTATGATGTTTGAATATGCGTTGATACAATACCCACGTGCTATTGTTTATGAATTCATTTCCTCAATGTCTTCAAACTCTTTTTTTATTCCTGATTTTTATGAGAAGTATTTCAATCTTTGAAATTCTCTTGAATTACTAGCATGATTGTTCCAGTTTTCCCTCATAGTTACCATTGTGTTTGGAGCTCTAAAAACATTTTGTTTCAGTTTACATGTTTCCTTCTATAAAGAGGAATTAAATGTAAATGTAAGATTAAAACAATGAGGCAGGGCATGGTGGCTCACGCCTGTGATGCCAGCACTTTGAGAGGCCGAGGCAGCAGATCACTTGAGACCAGCCCGGGCAACATGGTGAAACCCCATCTCTACTAAAAATACAAAAAAATTAGCCAGGCATGGTGGCGGGCGCCTGTAATCCCAGCTACTCATGAGGCTGAGACAAGAGGATCACTTGAACCTGAGAGGCAGAGGTTGCAGTGAGCCAAGATCGTGCCACTGTATTCCATCCTGGGCAACAGAGTGAAACTCCGTCTCAAAAAAAAAAAAAAAAAAAAAAAAAAGGTTCAAACAGTGGAAAACTTGCTAAGGTAGTCTCTCTGAAAACAAGAATAATGTTTTTTCTTTTGTCACAAAAATGGCAGTTTTAATAGCTTTTGCTTTAAGAAGACCTTGGGAGAAAAGCCGTAAAATAATTCCCAGTGTGGTGTTTTAAAATAGAAGATTTTTCATTTTAAATATGTGTTTAGGAATTTCCTTTGTTACTAACATTGTCCTTTAAAATGATCTTGAAGCAAAGTCTAGTTTAGTGTTTAAATGCAGTAAAAAATATCAGTAGATTTTATCATTTTTGTCATAGATAGCAATATATCACTAGATTTATTTCACAAATGCTACCTGAATATGATTTCACGGACAATGAACAAGTTATCAAGTTGTATATTTACTCAATTCAAAATTAAACACTCTAGATTTCAACAGTAATATGCTCCTGTAATTACCTGTTGGAAATACATTACAGATGGTCAGCAGGCTATCTGAAAAGTTGTCTTCTCCTGGACCGTTTTAAAAATAAATTGATATGTATTGCCCTAGCTTTTCAAAAGAATAGTTGAGTTCTTCAAATAGCTACCATTTACAATACAACCACAGGTGATTTGGTTACATTTATGTTAAGAGTGATTGAAAACTTTCTTCCAACCTTTCTGTCAGATAACCAAAATAACCCCTTATAATTTAAAATCAGTTAAACCTCATGGCTACCTAATTTAAAGTACTAAGTAAGATCATGTTGCCTCCAATAAAGAAATCATTCACATTATAAAAATATGATTCTTTCCTTTAGATAAATTTATCTTTAAGGTATTCCCAAGATATTTTAAAATGTGATTACCATCCTGGGCAATACAGCAGGACCCTCTCTCTCCAAAAAAAAATGTTTTTAAGTTAGCCAGGCATAGTAGTATGCACTTGTGTCCCAGCCATTCAGGAGGCTGAGGTGGGAGGATGACTTGAGTCCGGGAGTTAGAGGCTGCAGTGAGCTGTGATCACCACTGCACTCCAGCCTGGGTGACAGTTGAGGCTCTGTTTCCAAAAAAAAAAAGTGATTGACTGTACTTAAGTAAATTATATATGTAATCTACAGTCTGTGTTACACAGGTGGATGTATAGAACCAATTTATAAGGACTTTTTTTTCAAATGATTATATATATATATATATATATATATATCACAATAAGAATTGAGGTTAGAATTATGGTTTTTTACTAACATGAATATAGATATCATCACCTAGTTGCCTTCGCTTAGTTCCGTACAATTACTTCACATTATTTATATATCTTTGTTGAATATGTTTCCACTAATTTCTTTTTTTTTTAATAATTATTATCTTTAGGAATAAGTTTGTGGAGTTTGACATGAAGCCAGTCTGTAAGAAGTGCTATGAGAAATTTCCACTGGAGCTGAAGAAAAGACTTAAGAAACTAGCCGAGACCTTAGGAAGGAAATAAGTTCCTTTATTTTTTCTTTTCTATGCAAGATAAGAGATTACCAACATACTTGTCTTGATCTACCCATATTTAAAGCTATATCTCAAAGCAACTGGGTGAGAAAAGGACCTATATGAATGGTTTTATGCCGTTTTTTAATTAAAAAAGAAAAATGCATATAATCGTGTTTAAAACACAGATGAAGTCAGTATTCACCTTTGTTAACCCTTATCCATTTGTTGACCTGTAGACTGTTTACCAAAAAAAACACATGGTTAAATGTTAAATTTTAATTAAGGCCCCCCCAAAATTAAATATAACTTTTTAAAATGAAAGGAGTCACCTTCTACATGACTCAGGTGAAAAAACAGTATAAACATTAATTTACTTTGTATTCAAAAGAAAATTCCAACTGCTGTTGGGGAAGGACACAGAAAAAATAACCAACTAAGAAAAACAAAAACAAGAAAAATGAATCTTATACGATCTTAGTATATTTATCAAACTAGTAGCTATAAAGTGAATATACCCATTACTAAGACAAAAAACAAGTGTAATTCAGAACTACTTGATTTTTTTTTTAGTTAAATGCAATAATTATTATGCTTAGTTTTATAACCTGCTCTCCTTGTGAATTCTTCCTTCGAATGATTACGTAACACAGTAGGAATAGCTAGCTAGTAGGAGGTCTTTTAAATTTTTGTGCAAAAAAATTTATACCAGGCATTTGAAAATACACTTTACAATATTGGAAAATGAAGTATTTTTAATGTATTACAGCAATTATGTTTCTAAGCTTAATGTTAAGCATGTAATCTTAGAATAGGACATGAAATTAAATTGTATGTAGCTTGGAATGTATTGCTTCAGAAAAGTGAATGTGTATATCCATCATATTGCCTTTATAACCATGCTGATATCTATGCTTTATACATATTCAAACTTGCTTTGCCTTTAAAAAATACATACTGCATACTTAAATCAGGAATTGTAGCCATCTCACAGAATACCAACTGAAACTAAGTGCATTGAGATCTGAGATTAGTAAGCCCAGATTCATTTACCACAGCTATAATGAAGTTTTTAAAAACTCTCTTCTCCTTTTTTGGGGGAAATCCATTGTTAATTTCTGTCATCTTAGAAGAAAATGATGTTGATAGGTGTTTCAGATTTTCCGTTTCAAATCTTATAATTAATTGGATTTATTTACTACAAGTAGGAAGTATAAATGACACTCTTAAATTGGAAGGAGGAGTGTTTTAGTGTCTGTTTTAGGTCAAAATTAGTGATTCTACTTTTATCAAAAGTTTTATCCTGAAGTTTCAGGACCACTCTTCCTTAATAAACTTGTTAATGTAAAGCGAGCTTTATGAACATTTAAAAAATGTTGCTGCTGCTTTGTTACTTAAAGAGAAAGTTGCCAAGAGAGACTTCTTAGGGAAAATATTGTGTTTTCCAAAAATTGCTGAAATATTGTTTTGCCATTTTTAAAAAGTCTCAGGTTATTACCACTCTGCCATTAAATATTTGTATGCCTGCATTTTTAAAAATTCTGTGCATGTACGTTATGGAGTACATTCTATTTTTGTTTTCAGATACCCTAAAACCAATTATTTTTTTAGTAATCTTTTAGAATTAAAATTATTATAAATGATTGAAAATAATCATCACATAGTTGAAGATTGTATGTATTCAGTAGTTTAAAACAATCTTTGCATTTGACAGTAAGAATCAAAGTCCCTTCAGTGTGCCTTTGTCAGCTAATATGTGACCAGCAATGACAACCTTGGGAATATTTATTAAGTATTATACTATGAATATAGGCAACATAGGACAGGGTTTGCAGTACAGAGTCTTGATGCTAAATTCTCATATACCTCTACACGAGAAATATGGAGCAGGAAAACAAGTATTTCCATACATTCTTCATCACTTTGAAGATGCATGGCCTGAACTCAACTGCTTGTGTTTGTTTACATATCAGGCATAGCCAGGCATCTCCTGTAGCTAGAGGTTCCACTGCTGTCTTTGCTCAGTCCTCTTTTAAAATACGAATTAGTGGCCAGACGCAGTGGCTCACACCTGTAATCCCAGCACTTTGGGAGGCCGAGGCGGCTGGATCACGAGGTTAGGAGATCGAGACCATCCTGGCTAACACAGTAAAACCCTGTCTGTATTAAAAATACAAAAAATTAGCCAGGAGTGGTGGCGGACGCCTATAGTCCCAGCTACTCGGGAAGCTGAAGCAGGAGAATTGCTTAAACCAGGGAGGCAGAGGTTGCAGTGAGCCAAGATCAGGCCACTGCACTGCAGCCTGGGCAACAGAGTGAGACTCCATCTCAAAAATAAAAATAAAAATAGACCGGGCATGGTGACTTATGCCTGTAATCCCAGCACTTTGGGAGGCCGAGGCGGGTAGATCACAAAGTCAGGAGATTGAGACCATCCTGGCTAACACGGTGAAACCCCGTCTCTACTACAAAAAAATTAGCCGGGCGTGGTGGCAGGCGCCTCTAGTCCCAGCTACTCGGGAGGCTGAGGCAGGAGAATGGCGTGAGCCCGGGAGGCAGAGCTTGCAGTGAGCCCAGATCATGCTACTGCACTCCAACCTGGGTGACGGAGCAAGACTCCGTCTCAAATAAAACAATTAAAAAAAAAAATTATGAATTAGTGTTTTCTAGAATTTCAACTTGCTAAGCCTCTAATATTTAAGGGTAGTTTATCTAGATACAGTACTTTCTTCCCTGATAAGTAGTATCATTGGAGCCCTTAAATATAGGAGAAGACGAAGAAGTTTAAAAAGTGTAAGTGGGCTGGGCGCAGTGGCTCAAGCCTGTAATCCCAGCACTTTGGGAGGCCGAGGCGGGTGGATCACGAGGTCAGGAGATCGAGACCATCCTGGCTAACACAGTGAAACCCCCTCTCTACTAAAAATACAAAAAATTAGTCGGGCGTGGCGGCGGGCGCCTGTAGTCCCAGCCACTCAAGAGGCTGAGGCAGGAAAATGGCCTGAACCCAGGAGGCAGAGCTTGCAGTGAGCTGAGATCGCGCCACTGCACTCCAGCCTGGGCGATAGAGCGAGACTCCCTCTCAAAAAAAAAAAAAAGAGAATTGTAAGTGGATTAAAAGAGAAACTTGGTCTAGTTCATAATATTTTTAATAGGGCTTTCCCTGGCTGCTGGAAACCTTAGGCCAGTAAGCATCTCTTTGTTTCAAGTCCTATAAGACAATTTGAAATAATTCATTGTTCATGCCAAAATTCTAAGTACTGTTTTTCTTAGCAAGTGTAATATAATCAGGAAAAATGGGTACAAGTAAAACGTTCTTTGGATCATACTCATAGCCTTATTAACACTGCACCTGAATAATAGGTCATTTTGCCTCACTCATTTGCCAAAGTAGCCATTTCTAAGTTAAGGAAATTTTTAGGTAGGCTGATAGCCTTGTATTTCATTTTAGATTGTAAGCTCGATGGCAGGGATACTATATCGATCATTATGTTTTCATATAGCAACCATCACAGTATACTCTTGGTGCTTAATAAATGTTTATAATTATTAATAACCTGTTGTATATTGTTTAATTTGAATGGTATATATATGAAATATGTATGAAAATTGAAGTATTCATGAATGTATAATAGAAACAAGTAAATGAATAAAATGACCTGGTTACTATAGATAAGCCAAATTTTAAACCATCTAGAACAATGGGGTAATCTTCCTCCTATTCAATGTAAATGCTAGGTTTATTATTATTATCATTATTATTATTATTATTATTATTATTAAGAAAGGAGATACAGGCCAGGCATGGTGGCTCACACCTGTAATCTCAACACTTTTGGAGGCCGAGGCCAGTGGATCACTTGAGGTCAGGAGTTTGAGACCAGCCTGGCCAACACAGTGAAACCTCATCTCTACTAAAAATACAAAAATTAGTAGGGCGTGGTGGTGTGCACCTCTAGTCCCAGCTACTTGGGAGGCTGAGGCAGGAGAATCCCTTGAACCCAGGAGACAGAGGTTGCAGTGAGCTGAGATTGCGCCATTGCACTCCAGCCTGGCTGACAGAGTAAGACTCTGTCTCAAAAAAAAAAAAAAAAAATAGAGAGATACAGCTTAATAAAAAAATTCAGCAAGCCCTGAGTCACTGTGTGCAGTGTGTTGGGAAGATAACCACGACCAGGGCATTCCTCTTCCAGTGCTTGGTCTGCCCGGCTCTGCATCCACTTTAAATGTAGAGAATCCTGGGGCCTCTGAGTCTTGTATTCCATTTGCTTCCCTGGCGAGGTGAGACAGGTCATTACATCCCCCTATGGGAGGTATTGGATGGGGTGAGCACAGAGCATACTAGACCACAGTGTCAGGAGCCCAGGGAACGGAGGAGGCGGGAGCCTTCCTAAAGGAGCTGGATCTTGAGAGATGAACAGAAGTTGGCCAGGCAGGGAAGGAGGATAGGGAGTGGGCATCCCAGGCCCTCTTCCACTCCCGTTTTCTCTGTTTCTCTTGGTGGCATTACCATCAGTGCAGGCTGCCAAGCTAATAACAGTTTGACTTCAATTCCTCCTCCCTACAACCTACATTTGTCCCCACATCTAACTCCAAAATTCATCACCTCCGCTGTGGAAAGTTCCCAGAAATCTGTATTCTGCTCCTGACTTGCAGCCCCTGCCTGCCTTAGGCTGCCCTTGCTAGGTACCCATCAGTCACTTTGCCCTTGCTGTCAGCCTCGGTTTGGCTCGCTGAAGCAGGATAGTCTAAGAAGTCCCAGCTCTCCCATGGCAACTGGTTGTCCGTGTGTTTTTCTCTCAATGGCCAATGCAAGTGCCCACAGGATTGATTGTCTTCCCGGATCTTGACCGGCCCCTCTTCTAGTCAATGGACCCTTCTCGCTTTTGAGACTCAGCTCAAATATCACCTGACTTGTGACGCCTTTCCTGACTTTTTCAAGCAAAAGTCACCCTCTCTTTGTTCCCCTAGTTCTTGGTATGCACCTCTGTCTCAGTGGTTCTGATGTGCAATTTAAGTATTGGTTTATGTTCCCACCAGAAGGCTGGCTCCCTGAGGGGAAGGACTGTGGCAACTTTATCATTGTATCCTCTGCCAGTCACAGTGCCCAGCCCCCAATAAGAGCTCAGTGATCACTGAATGACTGAGTGAATACGTGGGCAGTATACGTTACGCCCTTGCCATATTCAAGTATTCTAAAAGCTGTTAAAACTAAAAATCAGCACAAAGACCACAACCAGGGTTTTCTTACTAAAAAACAAAAATACCGCTTCCTTGCTTAAAAAAAAATTCTACTTGGGGCCGAGCATGGTAGCTTATGCCTGTAATGCCAGCACTTTGGGAGGCCACGGCAGAAGGACTGCTTGAGTCCAGGAGTTGAAGACAAGCCTGGGCAACATAGCAAGACCCCAGTTCTATAAAAAATTAAAAATTAGGCAGGTGTGGTGGTGAGACCCCATCTCTACAAAAAATCAGAAAGGCATGGTGGCACGTGTATGGTCCCTAGCTACTCTGGAGGCTGAGGATGGCTTGAGTCCAGGTCAAGGCTGCAGTGAGCTATGATCGCACTACTGCACTCCGGCCTGGGCGACAGCGAGACCCTGTCTGAAAAATAATTAAATTTTTAAAAAGTCTACTTAGGAAATACTTATAATGTAAAAGCAGGATCTAAAAATACTACACATGATCACAAATATGTGCAAAATGGCCTTTTAAACAATGGAGGAAATACATCAAAATGTTACAGAAATGCTTTTTAAATTTTTTGTTTGGAGTTTTTTTTGAGAAAGGGGACTCTTCAGATAGTGTTTTCAGCTTGCCAAAATAAATTCTATAATAATAGGAAATAGTAACTTTATTTTTTGAACATGCTCTGTTAAATGAGTTAAATGCATATGCTACAACATTGGTTTCATAATTTTTTAGCAAAATTTTTCCCATAGATGGAGCCATGCTGAACTTTAGCTGCTTTTAAGCAGCTCCTGTCTTAATTATTGCAAATTCTAACTTAGTAGAGTTAAAAGTAAAGTCTTCACTCTGATGAACCAGTCACCCTGCCTGATAAAATTTTAGATCTCAGAAGCCATTTACCCTTGCAATAAAAATTAGTGACATTCTGGCCAGGCGCAGTGGCTCACACCTGTAATCCCAGCACTTTGGGAGGCTGAGGCGGGCAGATCACCTGAGGTTGGGAGTTCGAGACCAGCCTGACCAACATGGAGAAACCCCGTGTCAACTACAAATACAAAATTAGCCAGGTGAGGTGGCACATGCCTGTAATTCCAGCTACTTGGGAGACTGAGTCAGGAGAATCGCTGGAACCTGCAAGGCGGAGGTTGTGGAGAGCCGAGATCGCACCATTGCACTCCAGCCTGAGCAACAAGAGTGAAACTCTCTCAAAAAAAAAAAAATAGTGACAATCATTAAGGAGAGAATCTTCTACTTGACCCTGTAGAAGGGCATCAAAAATTGTAATACTGGCCAGGGCACAGTGGCTCATGCCAGCAACTCAGGAGGCTGAGGTGGGAGGATCGCTTGAGCTCAGGAGTTCAAGGCTGCAGTGAGCTATGACCATGCCACTGCACTCCAGCCTGGGTGACAGAGTGAGACTCTGTCTAAAACAGACAAAAATTCTAATATATCAGCAAAATTAAAAAGCAAAGCAGGAAACCCCACGTTTCAGAGGTATGGAGAAACTGCCCTGTTCTCTTTGTAAAACATTGAGATGTCTCTTTGGAGATAGAGTGTGAAGGCACAGGTTGGGATCTAGTAGCTAGATCCCAAGCACAAGCTCACTTGTGCTGCCCAGTGTCCCCTGGGAGCTCAAGACATGGGGAGGGTTGTGGGTCAGGGGCCACTGAACTCATGATCATGGAGTCCTTACTGGGTAAGGCCTTCAGGTTCAGGCAGTCACAGTACAGTATTTGAAGCACACTTGGAATAGAATAAGTTCACTACTAGAAATACCAGTTTCATTTATATGGTCCAAGAAGATCTTAATCCCAAAGACAGTAGAGACAAGCATCATGGAAAGAACAGCTTATAAGGATATTCCTTTTCCACATGTGTTTAGCATCATGTCGGACAACATACGAGAGATTATGTTGATATCAAAGCATTGATATCAGTACTTTGAAAATTATTCACATACTTTAATGATTCCACAGTCCCCTACACCAAACCCCACATTTAATCAAGAGGTATTGTGTTTGAACATGAGTTCAAAGACTTTTTTCCGAGACTTTTACGTGCATATTTTCTCTCAAGTGGTAAATTCCACTAGATCTATGTGGGGGATCTAGGTTTCACGCTCCTTATGAGAATCTCATGCCTGATGATCTGTCACTGTCTCCCGTCACCCTCAGATGGGACCATCTAGTTGCAGGAAAACAAGCTCAGGCTCCCGCAGATTCTACATTATGGTGAGTTGTATAATTATCTCATTATATATTGCAATGTAATAATAATAGAAATAAGGTGCACAATAAATGTAACGCACTTGAATCATCCTGAAACCACCCCCACCACCACCGTCTGTGGAAAATTGCTTTCCACGAAACTGGTCCATGGTGCCAAAAAGGTTGAGGACCACTGAGCTAGAGTCTTCCTTTTTTTTTTTTTTTTTGAGACGGAGTCTCCCTCTGTCGCCCAGGCTGGAGTGCAGTGGCACAATCTCGGCTCACTGCAACCTCCGCCCCTCCAGGTTTAAGCAATTCTCTGCCTCAGCCTCCGGAGTAGCTGGGATTACAGGCGCACGCCACCGCGCCCGGCTAATTTTTTTGTATTTTTAGTAGAGATGGGGGTTTCACCATCTTGGCCAGGCTGGTCTTGAACTCCTGACCTGGTGATCCACCCGCCTCGGCCTCCCAAAGTGCTGGGGTTACAAGCATGAGCCACCGCGCCCAGCCGAGCTAGAGTCTTGTAATTTTGTGTACCTGTAATGAGACCTGAACTATTTGGAACTGATCTTCCTGGCAACTTCCCTCAAGTTATAGGCAAAAATTAGGACCTAAAAGCCTTAAAAAGACCAAAATGTATGCCAAATACTCTAAAGTCCTATCTTTACTCTTACAAATATCCCTTGGGCCTTGCTTATCAGCTGCGTACTGGAAATGTTTACACAGCTCTAACAAACTTCCTGAGTTTCCTATACCAAACAGAAGACCGCAGATTAAAAGCGGGGAGAGGGTAGACTAAAGGCAAGCAAATTAAAGAGACACTGAATGTCAACTGTTGTCAGCCACTATGCTGGAAGATAGTTAAACAACAATAAACCTTCAGTCCTTGAAAAGCTTATGGTTTACCAGGGGCTATAAGAAGTGCATCAGTGACCGGGCACGGTGGCTCACGCCTGTAATCCCAGCACTTTGGGAGGCCGAGGTGGGCTGATCACAAGGTCAGGAGCTCGAGCCCAGTCTGACCAACATGTTGAAACCTCATCTCTACTAAAAATACAAGAATTAGCCGGGCGTGGTGGTGCACGCCTGTATTCCCAGCTACTCAGGAGGCTGAGGCAGGAGAATCGCTTGAACCTGGGAGGGTGGAGGTTGTGGTGAGCTGAGATCGAGTCACTGCACTCCAGCTGGGTGACAGAGCTAGACTCTGTCTCAACAAAAAAAAAGAAGTGCATCAGAGGCCAGGCACAGTGTCTCACGGCTGTAATCCCTGCACTTTGAGAGGCCTAGGCAGGCAGACGGCTTGAGTCCAGGAGTTCAAAACCAGCCTGAGCAACACAACGAAACCCCATCTCTACTAAAAATACAAAAAATTAGCCAAGTGTGGTAGCATGCACCTGTAGTCCCAGCTACTCGGGAGGCTAAGGGTCCTGAGCCCAGGACGTCAAGGCTGCAGTGAGCCATGATCATACCACTGCACTCTAGCCTGGGCGACAAAGTGAGACCTTGTCTCAAACAAACAAAACAAAAGCATCAGCAAGCATATAATGTGATAAGAATCAATGTTAGAAATATGAATGCGAGGCCAGGCATGGTAGCTCACACCTGTAATCCCAGCACTTTGAGAGGCCAAGGCGGGTGGATCACCTGAGATCTGGAGTTCGAGACCAGCCTGACCAACATAGTGAAACTTTGTCTCTACTAAAAATACAAAAATTAGCTGGGCGTGTTGGTGGGCACCTGTAGTCCCAACTACTCAGGAAGCTGAGGCAGGAGAATCGCTTGAACCTGGGAGGCAGAGGTTGCAGTGAGCCGCGATTGCGCCAGTGCACTCCAGCCGGGGCAACAGAGCGAGACTCCATCTAAAGAAATATATGTGTGTGTGTGTGTGTGTGTGTATAAATATGTATGTGTATATATGTATATATATTTATAGATGTATAAATATATATAATGTGTGTGTATATATAAATATATGTGTATATATGTATATATATTTTTATATATGTATAAATATATATTTATATATATATAATATGTGTGAGTGTGTGTGTATATATGTATATATATTTTTATATATGTATAAATATATATTTATATTTTTATATATATATATATAATATGTGTGAGTGTGTGTGTGTGTATATATGTATGAATGGGATACAGCGATTGCTCAGAGAGACTGGGTGATTGCAGGGCATCTGCAAAGATTTCCCAAAGGTGGTGATGGCTGCACTGGGGTTTGAAAGACATGGAAGGAGCTTTCCAGAGGGAGAAAGGGGAAAGGGCAGGGGGGTGAGCCGGCTTTTTAGGCAAAGAGACACGCCGTAAGAAGAGCCTGGTCTGATCAGAGAATGGTGAGGATTCTCACTGAGTTGAGGTGAAGCTCTGGTGAGAGAGAGGAAGTTGGAGACAGGTGGCGAACGTGGACCTGTGCCTAGCACAGCACCTGACACGGCAGAGGCAGTCAGTAAGTATCTGCTGATTAATTGTCGGACATTGGGGGGCTTAGGAAAGCTCTGAGGAGGGACCCCAATTAAGGGGACAGTAGTCAGGGCGTGAGGTTTGTCCAAGAGAGCACTGTGAGATCAGGACTAAAACTGCTGCAAGAGACCCTCTGATTGGGTGGCAGCAGCATGTCGTGGAGATGAGCCTGCTCTCTCAGTCTCTTCCTCTTGTCAGAACCCTTTGCCTCCCCCAACACACGCGCACACACACACATGCACGCACCATGCTACAGAAACCTTTCTCCGTCTTGCCGTTCTCTCAAATCATGCATCGGTCTTCCCTTCATCTTCAGATTCTTTAAAGACTAATCAAAGTTCCCACTTCTAGCATGATGAAGTGCAGAGGTCAACAAATCTTTCCAAAATGTAACTATATAGCTGGACAAACCATTGAGCATTCTGTAATTTGACCAAAGGCACAAATGGGGATGTGTTTAAGAATGAAAGCTCGCTGGGCGCGGTGGCTCATGCCTGTAACCCCAGCACTTTGGGAGGCTGAAGCAGGAGGACCACTTGAGCTCAGGAGTTCAAGAACAGCCTGGGCAAAGTAGTGAGATCCCCATCTCTACAAAAAAAGAAAAAAATCAAAAAAGACATGGTGGTACACACCTGTGGTCCCAGCCACATGGGAGGCTAAGGCAGGAGAATCATTTGAGCCCAGGAGATTGAGGCTGCAGTGAGCTGTGATCACACCACTGCACTCCAACCTGGGCAACAGAGTGAGGCAGACCCTGTCTCAAAAGAAAAAAAAACAGAATTAAAGTGAGCCTTGGAGAAGACCAGCCTGTGTCCATGGCATCTTTGCCCAGGCTGCTACCTCCATTTACCCCAGCTGCTGGTAACACACACAGCAGCCCCCAGCGGGGCAGCCTGTGGAAATAAGATCCCCCGCCACCTCGCTGCAGGGGCCGGATGCAAGATTGAGGAAGGTTTTGATTTGCAGCACAGCTAGTTAAGGTGGTGATATCAGTGACCACGAGGAAGAAAGACCGCTGACTCCTAGCCTGAGGCTCTGGGCCTTTGGAGATAACCAAATGGTCTGCAGACTAGTCAGGGATGTGAGAGGGAGCTCCAGGAGGTGGGAGAGCCAAAGGGAGCTTGGTAAACTCTCCACACTACCCAAATGGACTGAAGTCTCACGGCTGGCAGAGATTAGAGCAAGCCCAAGCCATGTCCATATGCCCAGGGCACACAGCCTGTGTCTGTGCTGGTGCCAGTGTTAGGAAGTAAAAGCCAGAACACCACTGCAAATGGCCCGGGGCGTGCCTCCTCCCCATTGCGCGTAGAGCCAGCAGCAGATGGTGGAAACCGTATTGGCTTTAACTGATGTTTGACTGACAAACTATACAGATAAGAAGTGACCTCTAGGAAGCCAGTCTGAAAAATTAAAGCAAACAAATGCCAACAATAAAACTGAGCAATGACCTGAGTGAGTGCACACTGTGGAGGAGACAGGCGTCCTGCGTGGAGTCCAGCCAGGAGACAGCACGGAATGCATGAAGCAGCTATTGGAAGACACTGAAAACGAAATAGTTGCAGGCAGCTTTCCCAAGAAGACCAGAACCGGAAGTAACACCCAATTGGTGGTGAGATAACCATATTTCCTCTATGGTATCCCCTGACTAACCTGGCCGTGGGCACCAGGGTGTAGATAGAAAGAGCTCCAGAAGATGCCTCTATTTCTAGCTCAAGTAACAGGAAAAGGGTCTCCTAACATTCCAAGGGAATCCAGAAGTTCGTTCCTCCCCATGTTTCTTTTCCCTATTCTCTCATACCTCAGCCCCCAAGCAGTCCCACAGTGGCACTGGCACCAGCCCCAAGAGGAGCCCCAGAAGCCAAGACACAGGCGGGAACCTTCTCCAGTTGACAAAGCTGTGGTCCCAAAAGGGCAGAAACAGCCCATGTTGCTTCTCTTCCAGTTCAGTCCTCCCACTGCTTGGTTTCAGATGCAGAAATGCATGGTAGAGCCAGATAACGAAAGCCTCAGTTTTCTGCTTGGAAGACGAAAGAGAGAAGCCTCAGCAAATGAAAGCAACAGGGTAATTCCTGAGAGAGAGTTAATCAGTGAAGCAAACCCATTAAGTTGTTTATGGACCCCAGGGCTCATTCTTGAGCTGCTCCCACATAGATCTGGTCCTGTTCAACACACCAGAGGCTGAGAGCTGAACTGAGAGACCATCACCCACAGACACAACTGGCCACTGGGTGGCGCACAAGTGGGACAGAACTGAATAGTCCTGTGAAGACTTTGGACACTGAACTGGCTTTGGAACCACAGACTGCAGAATGGAGGGGTGGGAACTTGTGGTTTGAACCTAAATCAGGTAGATTGCCTGGCCAAAATGAAAATATCTATAATCTCCATAGCATTTAATTTCATTCAGTGATTTTTTAAAGTAAATTTACAGTGTTTTACAGCCATCCCCAAAATCTAATTCCAAAATACCTCTATCACCCCAACGAGAGACTCCATTCACATTGGCAGTCACATGCCCTCCCAGATTTTCCCTCCGCCAAGCCCTTGGCAATCACTAATTTACTTTCTGTGTCTTTGAGTTTGCCTACTCTGGATATTTCATATAAATGAAATGATATATGAGGTTTTGTGATTGGCTCCTTTCATTTGGAAGAATGTTTTCTTTTTTTTTTTTTTTTTTTTTTTTTGAGACGGAGTCTTGCTCTGTTGCCCGGGCTGGAGTGCAGTGGCCGGATCTCAGCTCACTGCAAGCTCCGCCTCCCGGGTTTACGCCGTTCTCCTGCCTCAGCCTCCCGAGTAGCGGGGACTACAGGCGCCCGCCACCTCGCCCGGCTAGTTTTTTTTTTGTGTTTTTTTTAGTAGAGACGGGGTTTCACTGTGTTAGCCAGGATGGTCTCGATCTCCTGACCTCGTGATCCGCCCGTCTCGGCCTCCCAAAGTGCTGGGATTACAGGCTTGAGCCACCGCGCCCGGCCGGAAGAATGTTTTCAAGACTGATTCATGTTGTAGTATGCATTGGTACTTCATTATTTTTTTATACAAAAGTAATGCTCTATTGTATGGCTATACCACATTTTTCTTTGAGACAGAGATCTCACTATGTTGCCCAGGCTAGAGTATAGTGGCTCTTCACAGGCCTGATCACAGGTCCTGCATGGATCAAAGAGCGTCACTGCAGCTTCTAACTGCAGCTTCAAACTCTCAGGCTCAAGCGACCCTCCTGCCTCAACCTCCCCAGTAGCTGGGACTACAGGCACATGTGTCTGTGCCCAGCAATACCACCTTTTAAAAAATCCATCTTCAGTAGATGGAAATTTGGACTATTTCTACCTTTTACTAATAAAAATAGTACTGCCATAAACATTCATGTGTAAGTTTTCTTTTGTTTTCGTTTTTTCTTTTTTGTAGAGATGGGGGTCTCGCTCTGTTGCCCAGGCTGGTCTCAAACTCCTGGACTCAAGTGATCTTCCCATCGAAAACTCCCAAAGTGCTGGGATTACAGGCATAAGCCACCATGCCTGGCCTGTATACAAGTTTTTGTGTAGACATGTTTACATCCAATTAATGAACACAGGATGTCTTTCCATTGATTTAGCTCGTCTTTCTTTCAACAGTGTTGTGTAGTTTCCAGTCTACAAGTCTTACACTTTTGGATTAAATTTATTCATAATTATTTTATTATTTTTGATAATATTATAAATGGAATTGTTTACTTAGTTTTATTTGAATTGTTCATTGCTAGTGTGTAAGTAGACAACTTATTTTTTTAATTGACCTTGTATGGTACAATCTCTTTGAACTCATTTATTATCACTGATAGTTTAGATCTTTTTTTTTTTTTTTTTGAAGTTTCATTAGGGTTTTCTATGTATAAGATCATGTCATCTAGAATAGAGATAGTTTTATTTATTCTATTCCTATTTCGATGCCTTTTGTTTGCATTTCTTGCCTAAATGCCCAGGCTAGAACATCCAGTACAGTGTTGAATAAAAGTGAAGAAAGAAGGCATCCTTGTAAGTCAAGTTTTTGTTTTGTTTTGTTTTGTGTTGTGTTGTTTTGACATGGAGTCTCACACTTTGGCCCAGGCTGGAGTGCAATGGCGTGATCTTGGCTCACTGCAACCTCTGCCTCCCGGGTTCAAGCAATTCTCCTGCCTCAGCCTCCTGAGTAGCTGGGATTACAGGCGCCCACCACCATGCCTGGCTTATTTTTTCTATTTTTGTTAGAGACGGGGTTTCACTACGTTGGCAGGCTGGTCTCGAACTCCTGACCTCGTGATCCGCCCACCTCGGCCTCCCAAAGTGCTGGGATTACAGGCATGAGCCTCCACGCCCAGCTATAAGTCAGTTTTTATACCCCTTATTTCATCCCTGATTTTAGTAATTAGAGTCTTTCTTTTTTCTTGGTCAATCTCAAAAGAAATTTTATCAATTTAAAAACTTTTTTCAGACTGGGCGCGGTGGCTCACTCCTGTGATCCCAGCACTTTGGAAGGCTGGGGTGGGCCAATCACGAGGTCAGGCGATCAAGACTATCTTGGTTAACATGGTGAAACCCCGTCTCTACTAAAAACATTCAAAAAAAAAAAAAAAAAAGATCTAAACTATCAGTGATAATAAATGAGTTCAAAGAGATGTGGTATAAATGAGCCGGGTGTGGTGGCAGATGCCTGTAGTCCCAGCTACTCGGGAGGCTGAGGCAGGAGAATGGCATGAAACCGGGAGGCGGAGCTTGCAGTGAGCCAAGATGGTGCCACTGCACTCCAGCCTAGGTGACAGAGCGATACTCCGTCTCAAAAAAAAAAAAAATTTTTTTCAGAACACCAACTTTTGCCTTTGTTGATTTTCTCTACTCTTTAAAAATGATTTTAAAAAAATTTAATAGTGGTTAAAAAAAAGATTTACCAACTTAAGCTTTTTTTTTTTTTTTTTGAGCCAGAGTTTTGCTCTTGTTGCCTAGGCTAGAGTGTAATGGCACAATCTCGACTCACTGCAGCCTCCGCCTCCAGAGTTCAACCGATTCTCCTGCCACAGCCTCCTGAGTAGCTGGGATTACAGGCATGCACCACCATGCCCAGCTAATTTTGTATTTTTTGTAGAGACAGGTTTTCTCCATGTTGATCAGGCTGGTCTTGAACTCCTGACCACAAGTGAACACCCACCTTGGCCTCCCAAAGTGCTGGGATTACAGGCGTGAGCCACTGCACCCAGCCCAACCTAACCTTTTTTTTTTTTTTTTTTTTAAGATGGAGTCTGTCGCCCAGGCTGGAGTGCAGTGGCGTGATCTCGGCTCACTGCAAGCTTGCCTCCCAGGTTCATGCCATTCTCCTGCCTCAGCCTCCTGAGTAGCTGGGACTACAGGTGACTGCCACCACGCCCAGCCAATTTTTTTTTTTTTTTTTTTTTTTAGTAGAGTCGGGATTTCACTGTGTTAGCCAGGATGGTCTTGATCTCCCGACCTCATGAGCGGCCCACCTCGACCTCTCAAAGTGCTGGGATTACAGGCATGAGCCACCGTGCCCGGCCCAACTTAACCATTTTTAAGTGTGCAATGCAGTAGCCTTATGTTGTTGTGCAATATATCTCCAGGACGTTTTCATCTTTTATTTCTATTTATTTATTTATTTATTTATTTATTATTTTGAGACATGATCTCACTGTCACCCAGGCTGGAATGCAGTGGTGCAATTATAGGTCACTGCAACTTCGAACTCTTGTGCTCAATCACTCCTCCAGCCTCAGCCTCCCAGGTAGCTGGGGACTACAGATGTGCACCACTGAACTGGGTTAATTTTTTTTTTTTTTTTTGGAGAGAGTCTTGCTTTGTTGCCTAAGCTGTTCTTGAACTCCTGGCTTCAAGCAATCCTCCCACCTCGGCCTCCCAAAGTGCTGGGATTACAGGCGTGAGCCACCACTTGGCCCAACTTTTTATCTTTTAAAACTGAACATCTATACCCATGAAACAACAACTCTCCATTTTCTCCTCCCCCTAGTTTCTAGTGACCACCATTTGATTTGCTGTTTCTGTGAATTTGACTACTTTAGATACCTCATATAAGTGGAAGCATACAGTGTTTGTATTTTTGCGACTGGCTTATTCCACTTAGCATGATGTCCTCAAGGTTCTTCCACGTTACATCATGTAACAGAATTCCTTTCCTTTTTAAGGCTAACATTCCATTATTTGTATACACCACATTTTGTTTATCCCCTCATTTGTTGATAGACATTTAGGCTACTTCTGCATGTTGGCTATTATGAATGATACTGCTATAAATATGGATGTGTAAATATCTCTTAAAGACCCTGTTCTCAATTCTTTTGGATGTATGTCCAGAAGCGAATATGGCAATTCTATTTTTATTCTTTTGAGAACCCATCAAATTGTTTTTGGTAGTAGCTACACCTTGCATTGCACAAAGGCTCCAATTTCTGTACATCCTCTTTAACACTTGTGTTTTCTGCTTCTTTGACAGTAGACATCCTAATGGGTGTAAGATAATGTTTCCTTGTGATTTTCATTTGCATTTGTCTAATGATGATTAGGAATGTTGAGCATCTTTTTTGTTTTGTTTTGTTTTGTTTTTGGTGTTGGTTTTGTTTTGAGACACAGTCTCACTCTGTCACTCAGGCTGGAGTACAGTGTTGCGATCCTGGCTCACTGAAACCTCTGCCTCCTGAGTTCAAGCTATTCTCGTGCCTCTGCCTCCCAAGTAACTGGGATTACAGGTGCCTGCCACCATGCCCGGCTTATTTTTGTTTTTTTTGAAGGTTTCAAATATACTTTATTTCTTCAATAATGCCATATCTTAATGAGTCACAGTGTTTTAACTTGCCATCAATTATGAGCTGTTTTTTAAACAATTCATTATCATACCAGCTGGGATGATTACTGATCTCTCCATTCCTTTGGGGTGACTCTGCCAACAGAGGACAGGTTCCATTCTATTCCGATTTATTTGCTACATATATCCATATAGTAATACAGAAAGTGGCTCCACTAGTTAATACAGCATTACCGTATTTGTCATGAAAATCAGGTGTACTTTTCTGGTGGCTCTGCCTTGCCATTGTTTGCTGAATGCTTCAGACTTGCAGATAACTTAGTGCGGTTTTTGACCAAGCGAAACATCGTGAAGGTGAAGAAAGAACTGTGGGAATGCAGCTGCTGCTTTGGTGCAAATTCCAATTTTTGTATTTTTAATAAAGACGGGGTTTTGCCACGTTGGCCAGGCTGGTCTTGAGCTCCTGACCTCAAGTGATCCACTGTACCTTGGCCTCCCAAAATGCTGGAATTGCAGGCGTGAGTCACCGCACCCAGCCTGAGCATCTTTTCTTATGCTTTTTATACATTTGTGTATCATCTTTAGAAAAATGTCAAGCATTTTGCTCACTTTTGTTTGTTGTTGAGGTCTCTGTTGTCTTTCTAGTTTCTATTTCACTAATTTCAGCTTTGACCTTTATGTCCTTCCTTCTGCTTGCCTTAGGCATGGTTTGTTCTTTTTTTCCCAGGCTATTGATTTGAGATCATTCTTTTTAAGTCCACTGATATTCAAGGTAATTATTGATAGGTAAGGATTACCACTGTCATTTAAAAAATTGTTTTCCGGGCCGGGCGCAGTAGCTCACACCTGTAATCCCAGCACTTTGGAAGGCCGAGGCAGGCGGATCACCTGAGGTTGGGAGTTCAAGACCAGCCTGACCAACATGAAGAAACCCAGTCTCTACTAAAAATACAAAATTAGCCGGGCGTGGTGGCGCATGCCTGTAATCCCAGCTACTCAGGAGGCTGAGGTAGGAGAATCACTTGAACCCGGTGGGCGAAGGTTGTCGTAAGCCAAGATCACACCATTGCACTTCAGCCTGGGCAACAAGAGTGAAACTCCATCTCAAAAAAAAAAAAAGTTTTCTGGCTAGGCACAGTGGCTCATGCCTATAATCCCATCATGCCTGTAATTCCAGCATTTTGGGAGGCTGAGGTGGGCGGATCACTTGAGGCCACGAGTTCAAGACCAGCCTGGCCAACATGGTGAAATTCTGTCTTTACTAAAAATACAAAAATTAGTCCCACGAGGTGGTGCACACCTGTGGTCCCAGCTACCTGGGAGGCTGAGGCACGAGGATTGCTTGAACCCGGGAGGCAGAGGTTGCAGTGAGCCAAGATTGCGCCACTGCACTTCACCAGCCTGGGTGACAGAGTGAGACTGTGTCTCAAAAAAAAAAAAAAATTGTTTTCTAGTTGTTTTATAGATCCTTTGTTCCTTCCTTCCCCTCTTGCTGTCTTCCTTTATGATTAGATGACTTTCTGCAGTGGTATGATTTGATTCCTTACTTTTTAGAGGTCATTCTTTTTTAAATATAGTCTTTACAGGTATACATTTCCTTCTAGGTGTTGCTTTAGCTGTATCCCATAAGTTTTCGTATGTTGTATCTTCATTTTATCCATCTCAAATTTCTCTAATTTTCTAATTTCACATGTCGTGATTTCTTCTAATTTCCTGTGTACTTTCTAATTTCCCTTGTGATTTCTTTCTTTCCTTTTTTTTTTTTTTGTTGGAGTCTCGCTCTGTCACCCAGACTGGAGTGCAGTGGCGCTATCTCGGCTCATTGCAAGCTCCGCCTCCTGGGTTCACACCATTCTCCTGCCTCACCCTCGTAAGTAGCTGGGATTATAGGCACCCACCACCACGCCTGGCTAATTTTTTTTTTTTTTTTTTTTTTTTTGTATTTTTAGTAGAGACGGGGTTTCACCGTGTTAGCCAAGGATGGTCTCAATCTCCTGACCTCATGATCCGCCCGCCTCAGCCTCCCAAAGTGTTGGGATTACAGGCGTGAGTCGTCACACCCGGCCTCCCTTGTGATTTCTTATTTGACTCATTGGTTATTTAGAAGTGTGTTGTTTAATGTCCAAATGTTTGTGAATTTCTCAAATTTCTGTTGATTTCTAATTTCATTCCATTCTGGTCAGAACACATACTCTTTATGATTTCAATTCTTTTAAATGTATTGAGGGTTTAGGAATACAAAGACTTACTGAAAAAAAGAATCATTGAGGTTTGTCTTATGCTCTAGCATATGGTTTATGCTAAAGAGTGTTCCAAGTGCACTTGAGAAGAATGTGTATTTTGATATTGTTAGGTGCAGTTTTCTATGGATGTCTATTTGGTCTAGCTTGTTTAAACCATTGTTGAAGTCTTGTATTTTCTTGATGATCCCTGTCTAGTGGATCTATCCATTATTGTTTTTAAAAATACATTTGATGGTTGAAAGCAAAAATTAGGCCGGGCGTGGTGGCTCACACCTATAATCCCAGCACTTTCAGAGGCCCAGGCAGGCGGATCACTCGAGGTCGGGAGTTCAAGACCAGCCTGACCAACATGGAGAAACCCCGTCTCTACTAAAAATACAAAAATTAGCCAGATGTGGTGGCGCACGCCTGTAATCCCAGCTACTCGGGAGGCTGAGATAGGAGAAGCACTTGAACCCGGGAGGGGGAGGTTGCGGTGACCCGAGATTGAGCCATTGCATCCAGCCTAGGCCACAAGAGCAAAACTCCGTCTCAAAAAAAAAAAAAAAAAAAAAAAAAAGAAAGAAAGAAAGCAAAAATTATAACATTAGTGGAGTTTACAATGCATGTAAATGTAATAGAAAACACCTATAATGTAAAGAGGGGAAGGTAAAAATACCTATCTAGTTGTAAGATTTCTACATTCCACTTGAAGTGGTAATATGTTCATTCTGTGAAAAATTAAGTATATTGTAATTCCTAGAGTCACCATTTAAAAAACTACTCAAAGAGATATATTCAAAACCAATATATGAGTTAAAACTGAATGCCAAAAATCATTTAAATAACCAAAAAGGAGGCAGAAAGTGGTAAGCAGAAGGATAAAAAATGGAGCAAAATAAAAAGTAATAAGATGGAGCTGGGCCCAGTGCCTCACACCTGTAATCCCAAAACTTTTGGAAGCTGAGGTGGGTGAATCCTTTGAGGCCAGGAGTTTGAGATCAGCCTGGTCAACACGGTGAAACCCTATCTCTACCAAAAACAGAAAAATTAGCTGGGCATCGTGGTAGACCCCTGTAATCCCCACTACTTGGGAGGCTAAGGCACAAGAATTGCTTAAGGCTGGGAGGCAGAGGTTGCTGTGAGTCAAGATTGTGCCACTGCACTCCAGCCTGGGTGACAGAGAAAGACTCTGTCTCAAATAATAATAATAATAATAAGAAGAAGAAGAAGAAGAAGAAGAAGAAGAAGAAGAAGAAGATGGTAGACATATATCCAAACACATAAAGAATTACATTAAGCATAAATGGACTAAACGTAAATCTTAAAAGACAGATATTGTCAGAATGGATAAAAGCAATCCCCAGCCATATGCTATTTACAAGAAACTTCTTTTATTTTTTAAATTTTTTTCATTTTTTAAAAAATGTTTTGCATTTATTTATTTATTTATTAGATACAAGGTTTTGCTCTGTTGCCCAGACTGGAGTGCAATGGAATGATCATAGCTCACTGCAGCTCCCAGCTCCTGGACTCAGGCAATCCTCCTGCCTCAGCTTCCCATGTAGCTAAGACTACAGGCATGTACCATCATGTCTGACTAGTTTTTTGTTTTGTTTTGTTTTGTTTATAGAGACACGGGCTCACCAAGTTGCCCAGGCTAGTCTCAAATTCCTGGCCTCAAGCAATCCTCCCACCTCAGCCTTCCAAAGCACGGGAATTACAAGCATTAGCCACCATACCCAGTCAAAACTTGCTTTAAACATGATATATGTAGGTTGAAAGTAAAGAATAGAGGCTGGGCAGAGTGGCTCACGCCTGTAATCCCAGCACTTTGGGAGGCCAAGGTGGGTGGATTGCTTGAGGTCAGGAGTTCGACACCAGCCTGGCCAACATGGCGAAACCCCATCTCTACCAAAAACACAAAAATTAGTCAGGTGTAACGGTGTTGCCTGTAGTCCCAGTTACTCAGAAGGCAGAGGCAGGAGAATCACTTGAATCCGAGAGGTGGAGGTCGCAGTGAGCTGAGATCACGCCACTGCACTCCAGCCCAGGTGACAGAACAAGACTCCATCTCAAAAAAAAAAGGAAAAGATATACCATGGAAATATTAATCAAAAGAGCTGGTGTGGCTATGTTAATATCATACACAGCAAATTCCAGAGCAATGAAAATCATTAGGGACAAAAAAGGATCATACATCATGATAAAATAGTTGATTCACCAAGGAGACATAACAATCCTAAATATGTTTGCGCCTTACACGACAGCTTCGAAATTCTCAAAGCAAATAGACAACCCAAAATTATATTTGGAGACTTCAATACTCCTCTCTCAATCATTGGTAGAACTATTAGATAGAAAATCAGCAAAGAAGTCTGGGCATGGTGGCTCACGCCTGTAATCCCAGCACTTTGGGAGGCCGAGATGGGCGGATCACAAGGTCAGGAGATTGAGACCATCCTGGCTAACACAGTGAAACCCCGTCTCTACTAAAAAAAATACAGAAAATTAGCCGGGCATGGTGGCGGGCACCTGTAGTCCCAGCTACTCAGGAGGCTGAGGCAGGAGAATGGTGTAAACCCGGGAGGCGGAGCTTGCAGTGAGCCGAGATCGCGCCACTGCACTCTAGTCTGGGCGACAGAGGGAGACTCCGTCTCAAAAAAAAAAAAAAAAAAGAAAGAAAAAAAGAAAAAAAATTAGCAAAGAAGAGGAGAATTAAACAGCACCACTAGCCAACTGTATCTAATTGAACTTTAAGGAACATGCTACCTGGAAACAGCAGACTATACATTATTTCGAGTGCACACAGAACCATTCACCAAGATAGACCATATCCTGGTCATAAAACAAGCCTTAGCAAACTTAAATGAAGTGAAATCATGCCAAGCATGGTCTCTGACCATAACAAAAGTAGACCAGGAATCAATAAGACAAACGTAATAGGAGCATCCCTGAACACTTATAAATTAAACAACAGACTTCTAAATTAATCCATGTTTCAAAGAGAATATTTGAAGAGAAATTAGAAAATATAAATATCCCTCATGAAATTAGATGCCAAAACCCTCAAAAAAATTTGCAAATTGAATCAAGTAGTTTATAAAATGTTAATACATATTCAGTCATTAAAAGCTACAATGTCGGGCGCACTGGCTCATGCCTGTAATCCTAGCATTTTGGGAGGCTGTGGCAGGTGGATCACTTGAGGCCAGGAGTTCGAGACCAGCCTGGCCAATATGGCGAGACCCCATCTCTACTGAAAATACAAAAATTATCTGGGCGTGGTAGCACACGCCTGTAGTCTCAGCTACTCAGGAGACTGAGGCTTGAGAATCACTTGAAACCAGTAGGCGGAGGTTGCAGTGAGCCAAGATCATGCCACTGCACTCCAGGCTGAGCGACAGAGCAGGACTCTGTTTC
Organism: Chlorocebus sabaeus; assembly: GCF_047675955.1. NCBI lineage: Eukaryota > Metazoa > Chordata > Mammalia > Primates > Cercopithecidae > Chlorocebus > Chlorocebus sabaeus. Next base: position 96,018,438 of record NC_132917.1, on the reverse strand, counting down.
AAAAAACAAAACAAAACAATAAGAAAAAAATGCTAGTAGGCAAATTCATAAAGACAAAAAGTAGAGTTAGGGTTACCAGGGGCTTGTGGAGTGAGGAGTGGGGAGTAATTGTTTAATAGGCGCAGAGTTTCTATTTGAGATGGTCAAAAGTTTTGGAAATGGATAGTGATGATGGTTACACACCATTGTGAGCAAACTTATCAAAGGGTTACATACCATATAAGTCCATTCATATGGTATATAGTGTGGAGAAGTAATCAGTGGTAAGGGGGTGAGTGGAAGGTATAACTATAAAGGAATAATAATATGAATGAGTTTTTAGAATGTTGGAATTGTTATGTATCCTTACTGTGGTAGTGGTTACATGAATCTGGACGTATGTGTCAAGTTTTTTCTACAAAAAATTTGTAGAACCGGCCGGGCGCATTGGTTCACGCCTGTAATTCCAGAATTTTGGGAGGCCAAGGCGGGTGGATCACCTGAGCTCAGGAGTTTGAGACCAGTTTGGCCAACATGGTGAAACTCCGCCTCTACTAAAAATACAAAAATTAGCCAGGCATGATGGTGCGTGCCTGTACTCCCAGTTAGGAGGCTGAGGCAGGAGAATCGCTTGAACCTGGGAGACGGAGGTTGCAGTGAGCTGAGATTGAACCACTGTACTCCAGCCGGGCGACACAGCAAGACTCCATCTCAAAAAAAAAAAAAAAAAAAAAATATTTGTAGAACTATACACCCCCTAAATGGGCAACTTTTCTACATGATTATATACTGAAAATACCTATATCCATTCTCTCTATTTCAAAATAAGGTAATCACCACTTTGAGCACCTGTTTCCTTACCACCGGGTTCCTCTTTTTCCATAGGCAGGTGGGTTTTGGTCTGTACCACTTTTTCAAAAGTGAGCTTTTAGAGGACGAGGCAGAGCAGATGTCTGAATAGAACCCTCCAGCAAGCATCGCCCCAATCCTCTGCCCTGCAGGAATACCAAATGGAGCAACTATCTGCACAAGAAAGCACCTTCATAAGACACAAAGATCAGATGAGTGATCACAGTACCTGGTTTGTAACATCATATCAAGGAAAGAGGCACTGAAGAGGGAAGGAAAGACTGTCTTGAACAGCTGATGCCACCTTTCCCCCATCTCCCCAGTAGTAGCAGCAGCCTCATGACGAGAGAGAATCTGTGTGATCTGGGGAGGGACAGTGCCGTGATTGTGAGCCTTTGCCTTGGAACTCAGTGCTTCCCTGTAACACCGGAAAGCAACACAGGGCAACATTCAGCAGGTACCCTTGGAGGCAGCATTTAGACCAGCCCTCGCCAGAAGGGAATTATCCATCCTAGCTGTCAGAACCTGAACTCCAGCAAGCCTTGTCACCGTGGGCCAAAGTGCCCTCCTGTCCTAGGGCACCAAACTTAGAAGGCAGTCGAGGCCACAAGGACTGCAATTTCTTAGCAACTCCGGTGCTGTGCTTTGTTGGACTCAGAGCCAGTGAACTTGGGGTGCACATGACATAATGAGACATCAGATGGGGTGGCTGAGGGCCCAGCACCCCAGGTAGTGCAGCTGGGGTAGTGTAGCTGTGGGAGAGACTCTTTTCTTTTTTCTTTTTTTTTTTTTTTTTTGAGACAGGCTCTTGGTTTGTCACCCAAACTGGAATGCAGTGATGCAGTCATGGCTCACTGCAGCCTTGACCTCCCAGGCTCAAGTGATCCTCTCACATCAGCCTCCCAAGGAGCTGGGACTACAGACATGCCCCACGATGCCTGGCTAATTTGTTTTTCTCTGTAGAGACAAGGGTCTCACTAGGTTGTCCAGGCTGCTCTCAAACTCCTGGGCTAACGCAGTCCTCCAGCCTTGATGGCCCAAAGTGCTGGGATTACAGGTATGGGCCACCATAGCTGGCCAAGACTTTTTTCTTCTGCTTGAAGAGAGGAGAGGGGACAGTAAAGAGGACTCTATCTTGCAACTTGGATACCAGCTCAGCCACAGTAGAATAGGGCACCAGGCAGAGTCCTGAGGCCCCCATTTAGGCCCTAGCCCCAGATGACATTTCTGAGCACACCCTGGACTGGAACGGAACCCGCCACCTTGAAGGGAAAAACCCGGTCCTGGCAGAATTCATCACCTGCTGACTAAAGAGGGCCTGCGCCTTGAATAAACATCAGTGGTTGCCAGGCCCTACCCACTGTGGGCCTTGGGTGAGACCCAGTGCCGTGCTGGCCTCAGGTGTGACCCAGTCATTCCCAGCTGCAATGGCCATGGGGAGAGGCTCCCTCTGCTTGACGAAAGGAGAGGGAAGAGTAAAGGGGACTTGGTCACAGTGAGATAGAGTACCAGGTGGGCTCCTGGGGTCCCTGATTCCAGGCCTTGGCTCCTGTATGGCATTTTTGGACTTGCTCTAGGTGAGAAGGAGCCCTTTGTCCTCAAAGAAGAGACCCAGCCTGGCAGCAATCACCAGAAGCTGGCTGAAGAACTCTCAGGGCTTGAGTGAACGCTGGCAGTAGCCAAGTCATACTCACTGCGGGCCTGGGGTGGTGGTGGCCATAGGGAGAGGTTCCTTCTGTTTGAGGAAAGGAGAGAGAAGAGTGGGAGGACTTTGTCTTGTGGCATGGGTGCCAGGTCAGCAGCAGAATAGAGCACCAGATAGATTCCTAAGTTTTCCAACCCTAGGCCGTGACTCCCAGATGGGATGACATCTCTGGATATACTTGGAAACAGGGGGAATGCACTTCCCTGAAAGGAAGACAGTAAGCCTGGCTGATTTCACAACCTCCTGACAGTAGAGCCTGTGGGCTGTGAGGAAACAACGGTAACCAGGCAGTGGTTGCCACAGGCCTTGGGTGAGACCCAGTATTGTGCTAGCTTTAGGTCTGACCCAGTGCAGTCCCAGTGGTTGTGACATATGAACCCAGGGGTTCATATGTCACCCTTCCCCAAGGTCTAGTCAGCTCAGCATGGAGAGAGAGACAGACTCTGGTTAGGGGAAGGCAAGGAAAGAGAACAAGAGTCTCTGCCAGGTAATCTAGGGAATTCTCCCAGATCTTACCCAAGACCACTGGGGTAGTACCTCTACAAGTCTGCAAGAGTCACAGCATCACCCTAATGCAGATACAGCTGCAGTCATCAAAATCTTAGATCACAACACTCAATTCCCTTTGAATACTTGTAAAGCCTTCCCAAGAAGGACAGAAACAAATAAGCCAGACTGCAAAAATTGTAATAAATATCTAACCAGGCCGGGCATGGTGGCTCATGCCTATAAGCCCAGGATTTTGTGAGGCCAAGGTGGGTGGACTGCTTGAGCTCAGGAGTTCAAGACCAGCCTGGGCAACAAATGCAAAAATTAGCCGGGTGTGGTGGCACATGCGTGTGGTCCTGGCTACTTGGGAGGCTCAGGTGGGTGGACTGCTGGAGCCCAGAAAGTCAAGGGTGCATTGAGCTGCAGTCTCATCACTGCACTCCAGCCTGCATGACAGAGTGACACCCTGTCTCAAAAAAAAAAAAAAAAAAAAAAAAAAATTAATTAATGAATTAATTTAAAAATAATTTTAAAATGAATAACTAAACTTTCAATGCTCAAATACTAATGATCATCCACAAACATTAAGACCATCCAGGAAAATGTGACCTTACCAAACTAACTAAATAAGGCACCAGTGGCCAATCCCAGACTGACAGAGATATGTGATCTTTCAGACACAGAATTCAAAACAGCTGTTTTGAGGAAGCTCAATGAAATTCTAGATAACACAGAGAAGGAATTCAGAATCCTATCAGATGAATTTAACAGAGAGATTGAAATAGAATCAAGCAGAAATTCTGGAGCTGAAAAATTTAATCAACATCCCAAAGAATGCATCAGAGTTTCTCAACAGCAGAATTGATCAAGTAGAAGAAAGAATTAGTGAGTTTGAAGACAAGCTATTTGAAAATACACAATCAGAAGAGACAAAAGAAAAAAATGGTGAAGCACGCCCCCCAGATTTAGAAAACAGCCTCAAACGGGCAAACCTAAAAGTTACAGCCCTTAAAGTGGAGATAAAAAGAGAGATCATGGTAGAAAGTGTACTCAAAGGGGTAATAACAGACACTTTTCTTTTTCTTTTTTTTTTTGAGATGGAGCTTCACTCTTGTTGCCTAGGCTGGAGTGCAATGGTGCAATCTCCGCTCACCACAACCTCTGCGTCCTGGGTTCAAGTGATTCTCCTGCCTCAGCCTCCCAAGTAGCTTGGGATTACAGGTGTGTGCCACCTTGCTGGGCTAATTTTGTATTTTTAGTAGAGATGGGTTTTCTCCATGTTGGTCAGGCTGGTCTCAAACTCCTGACCTCAGGTGATCCACCTTCCTAAAGTGCTAGGATTACAAATGTGAGCCACCACGCCCAGCCAATAACTGAGAACTTTCTTAACCTAGAGAAAAATATCAATATTCAAGTACAAGAAGGTTATAGAACACCAAGTAGATTTAACCCAAATAAGACTGCCTCAAGACATTTAATAATTAAACTCCTAAAGGTCAAGGATAAAGAAGAAATACTAAAAATGGCAAGAAAAAAGAAACAAATAACATACAAAGGAGCTCCAATACATCTGGCATCAGACTTCTCAGTGGAAACCTTGCAGGCCAGGAGAGAGTGACATAACATATTTAAAGAGCAGAAAAACAACAACAACAACAGCAACAACTACCGCAACAAACCCAACTGTTTTCCTAGAATAGTATATCCAGTGAAAAAATCCTTCAAACATGAAGGAGAAATACTTTCCCAGACAAACAAAAGCTGAGGAACTTCATCAACAATAGACCTGTCCTACAAGAAATGCTAAAGGGAGGTCTTCAATCTGAAAGAAAAGGACATTAATAAGCAATAAGAAATCATCTGAAGGTTAAAAAAAACCCCTCATTGGTAATAGTAAGTACACACATAAACATAGAATATGATAACACTGTAATTGTGGTATGTAAACTATTCATACCTTGAGTAGAAAGACTAAAAGATGAACCTATCAAAAAATAACAAGTTTTTCAAGACATAGACAATATAATAAGATATAAAAAGAAAAAACAAAATGTTAAAAAGTGGGGAGATGAAGGTAAAGTGTAGAATTTTTATTAGTTTTCTCTTTGCTTATTTGTTTTTACAGTGTTATGTTTTCATCAGTTTAAAATAATAAATTATAAGATGATATTTACAAGCCTTGTGGTAACTTCAAATAAAAAAAAACCTAAAACAGATACACAAAAAATAAAAAGCAATAAATTAAAACATACCACCAGAGAAAATCACCTTCACAAGAAGGAAGGAAGGAAGGGAAGGAACTACAAAACCCCCAGGAAACAAGTATCACCATTGAAGTAGTTAAGTGCTTACTTTTCAATAATAATATTGAATGTAAATGGACTAAACTCTCCAATCAAAAGACACAAAGTGGCAGAATAGATTAAAAAAAAAAAAAAGACCCAACAACCTGTTGCCTACAAGAAACACACTTCACCTATAAAGACACACATAGATTGAAAATAGGAAAAAGATAGTTCATGCAAATGGAAGCCAAAAAAGAGCCAGAGTAACTATACTACGTCATACCAAATAGATTTCAAGACAAAAACTATAAAAACTACAAAGAAGTTCATTATATAATGACAAAGCGTCTATTCATCAAGAGACTATAACAATTACAAATATATATGCATCCAATACTAGAGCACCCAGATATATAAAGCAAGTATTATCAGAGCTTAAGAGGGAGACAGCCCTCAATACAATAATAGCTAGAGACTTCAAGACTCCACTTTTAGCATTGGATAGATCATCAAGACAGAAAATCAGCAACAAAAAAGTCAGACTTAATATGCACTACAGACCAAATGGACCTAATAGATATTTACAGAGCATTTCATGCAATAGCTGCAGAATACACATTCTTCTCCTAACTAAATGGAGCATTCTCAAGGAGAGAACATATCTTAGGCCAAAAATACCAAGTCTTTAAAAAGTGAAAAAAAGCCAGACGCGGTGGCTCACGCCTGTAACCCTAGCACTTTGGGAGGCCAACGTAGGTGGAACACAAGGTCAGGAGATCGAGACCATCCTGGCTGACACGGTGAAACCCTGTCTCTACTAAAAATACAAAAAATTAGCCGGGCACGGTGGTGGGTGCCTGTAGTCCCAGCTACTCGGGAGGCTGAAGCAGGAGAATGGTGTGAACCTGGGAGGCGGAGCTTGCAGTGAGCCGAGATAACGCCACTGCACTCCAGCCTGGGCAACAGAGCAAGACTCTGTCTCAAAATGAAAAAAAAAAAAAAAAAGTGGAAAAAAAAAAAAAGGAAATCTATTTAGTATCTTCTCTCACCACAATGGAATTAAACTAGAAATAAAAAATAAGAGGAACTTTAGAAACTATGCAAACACATGGAAATTCAATACTATGCTTCTGAATGACCAGTGGGTCAATGAAGAAATTAAGATAGAAATTTAAACATTTCTTGAAAGAAATGAAAATGAAAACACAACATACCAAAACTTATGGAATACAGCAAAAGCCATAGTAAGAGAAAAGTTTATAGCAATAAACACCTACATCGATAAAGTAGAAAAACTTTAAATAGACAACCTAAGATGCATCTTAAGGAACTGAAAAGCAAGAAAAAAACCCCCACAACTGCTAGAAGGAAAGAAATAATAAAGATCAGAGTAAAAACAAATAAAATGGAAATGAAAAAACAATACAAAAGATCAATGAAATGAAAACTTGTTTTTTTAAAAGATAAACAAAATTGGCAAACCTTTAGCCAGACTTACTAAGAGAGAAGACCCAAATGAATAAAATCAGAGATGAAAAATGAAACATGACAACTGACAACGCAGAAATTCAAAGGATCAATAGAGACTACTTTGAGCAACTATATGCCAATAAATTGGAAAATTTAGAAGAAATGGAGAAATTCCTAGACACATACAAGCTACCAAGATTGAATCATGAAGAAATAAAAAACCTGAATAGATTGGTAACAGGTAATGCGATCAAAGCCACAATAAAAAGTCTCCCCACAAAGGAAGGCCTGGGACCCAATGGCTTCACCCTTGAATTTTACCAAACATTTAAAAAATAACTAATACCAATCTGACTCAAACTGTTCAAAAATATAGAGGAGAAGGGAATACTTCTAAATTCATTCTACAAAGCCAGTATTACCCTGATACCAAAACCAGAGACACATCCAAAAAATGAAAGAAAGAAAGAAAAAGAAAGAAAGGAAGGGAGGGGAGGGGAGGGGAGGGGAGGGGAGGGGAGGGGAGGGGAGGGGAGGGGAGGGGAGGGGAGGGGAGGGAAGGGAAGGGAAGGGAAGGGAAGGGAAGGGAAGGGAAGGGAAGGGAAGGGAAGGGAAGGGAAGGGAAGGGGAAGCTAGAGGTCAATATTCTTGATAAATGTTGATGCAAAAATCCTCAACAACATACTAGTAGGCCAAATTCAACGACACATTAAAAAAGATCATTTATCATGACCAAGTGGGATTTATCCCGGGGATACAAGAATGGCTCAGCATATGCAAAGCAATCAACGTAATACATACATCATATCAACAAAACGAAGGGGCCGGGCGCGGTGGCTCAAGCCTGTAATCCCAGCACTTTGGGAGGCCGAGACGGGCGGATCACGAGGTCAGGAGATCGAGACCATCCTGGCTAACATGGTGAAACCCCGTCTCTACTAAAAAATACAAAAAAACTAGCTGGGTGAGATGGCGGGCGCCTGTAGTCCCAGCTACTCGGGAGGCTGAGGCAGGAGAATGGCGTAAACCCGGGAGGCGGAGCTTGCAGTGAGCTGAGATCCGGCCACTGCACTCCAGCCTGGGCGACAGAGCAAGACTCCGTCTCAAAAAAAAAAAAAAAAAAACGAAGGACAGAAACAATATGACTACTTCACTAGACGCTGAAAAAACATTTGATAATATTCAACATCTTGGTCAGGCACAGTGAGTGTCTCATGCCTGTAATCCCAGCACGTTGGGGGGCCAAGGTGAGAGAATCAGTTGAAGCCAACAGTTTGAAACCAGTCTGGCCAATATAGCAAGATTCCACTTCCACTAAAAATAAAAAATTAACCAAGTGTGGTGGCGTGTCCCTGTAGTCCCAGCTACTCAGGAGGCTGAGATGGGAAAATCAATGTATTTTGTGATTTAAAAAAAAAAAAAAAAAACACACCTCTCAAGAAACTGCGTATAGAAGGAACATACTTCAACATAATAAAAACCACATATGACAGACCCACAGCCAGTATCATACTCAATGGGGGAAAATTGAAAGCCTTTCCTCTAAGACCTGGAACAAGAGAAGGATGCCCACTTTCACCACTGTTATTCAACATAGTACTGGAAGTCCTAGCTAGAGAAATCAGAGAAGAGAAAGAAATCAGAGAAGAGAAAGAAACAAAGGGCATTCAAATTGTAAAGAAAGAAGTTAAATTATTCTTGTTTGCAGATGATACAATCTTATATTTGAAAAATCTAATGACCTGCTCCCCCCAAAAAACTATTAGAACTGAAAAACAAATTCAGTAAAATTGGATGATAAAAATAAACATACAAACATCGGTAGCATTTCTATATGCCAACAGCAAAAATCTGAAAAATCAAGAAAGTAATCCTATTTACAATAGCTGCAAATAAAATAAAATACCTAGGAATTAACCAAAAAGGTGAAAGACCTCTAATAATGAAAACAATAAAATACTGACGAAAGAAATTGAAGAGGACACCAATAAATGGAAGAATATTCCATATTCATGGATTGGAAGAATCAATATTTTTTAAATGTCCATACTACCCAAAGCAATCTACAGATTCAACACAATCCCTATTAGATACCAATGACATTCTTCACAGAGATAGAAAAAATAATCCTAAAATTTATATGAAGCCACAAAAGACCCAGAATAGCCAAAGCCATCATGAGCAAAAAGAACAAAACTGGAGGAATCACATTACCTGACTTCAAATTATACTACAGAGCTATAGTAATTGAACAGCATGGTACTGGCAAAAAACAGATGCATAGACCACTAGGACAGAATAGAGAACCCAGAAACAAATCCACACAGTACAGTGGACTCCTTATAACAATGTTATCAAGAACATACACTGGGGAAAGGACAGTCTCTTCAATAAATGGTGCTGGGAAAACTGGATATCCATATGCAAAAGAATGAAACTTGACTTCTCGCTCACCATATACAAAAATCAAATCAGAATGGATTAAACACTTAAAACTAAGACCTCAAACTATGAAACTACTACAAGAAAATATTGGGAGAAGTCTTCAGGACATTGTTCCGGGCAAAGATTTCCTGAGTAATACCTCAAAAGCACAGGCAAGCAAAGCAAAAACGGACAAATGGCATCACGTTAAGTTAAAAAGCTCCTGCACCCCAAAGGAAAACATCAACAAAGTGAAGGGACAACCCATAGAAGGGGAGAAATTATCTGCAAACTATCTATCTGACAAGGCATTAATAACCAAAACATAGGGCAGGTGCCACAGCTCACACCTGTAATCCCAGCACTTTGGGAGGCTGAGGTGGGCAGATCACCTGAGGTCAGGAGTTTGAGACCAGCCTGGCCACCATGGTGAATCTCTGTCTCTACAAAAAATACCAAAATTAGCCAGGCATGGTGGTGCATGACTGCTATCACCCAGGCTGGGGTGCTGTGGCGTGATCTAAGCTCACTGCAAACTCTGCCTCCTAGGTTCATGTGATTTTCCTGCCTCACCCTCCTGAGTAGCTGAGATTACAGGCAAATGCCACCATGCCTATCTAATTTTTGTATTTTCAGTAGAGACAGGGTTTCAACATGTTGGTCAGGCTGGTCTTGAACTCCTGACCTCAGGTGATTTGCCCGCCTCAGTCTCCCAAAGTGCTGGGATTACAGGCATGAGCCACCGCGCCTGGCCTATTCATGAATGTTTTAAGTGCCACCTAGAATGGTGAATCTTTTCCAGATTTACTTTGATCAGATCCACCAGAGGAATCACCACCTATGGCAGCTGTAACATTACTAAATGCATTGTTTAAAAAAAAACTTAAGGTGGACAGGAAGTAGGATTTATTGGTGAGTATTAAGAGGGGGCAGCACAGTGGAAGCCCTCATGAGTGCAGGGCCTGCCACTTGCCCAGAGGACCACGACTAGGGACATACTTGATCCACCATCCATCTGGGATGAGCTGCTTCTCAGTCACCGTGTCTTCAAATTCATCCGCATTGAACTTGATGAAGCTCTCACTTCTTTGAGATGTGGATCTTCTGTCCGCCAGGGAACTTGAACTTGGCCCAGTGCAGGGCCTCAATCGTATGCTCCTTGTTCTGCAGCTTGGTGCGGATGGACGTGATAACTTGGCCAATGTGACCCCTGGCCACAGTGCCCTGGGGCTTTCCAAAGGCACTTCACATACCTGTGGGGAGCCTGTCAGCCCCAGCACAGGACAACATCTTGTTGATGCAGTGACGTGGAAGGGATGGAGCTACACTCGGATATGAAAGCCGTCTTTGCCACAACTTTCTACCATGTACGTATTGGCACAAATTCAGGCAGCCTCCAGGTCTTCAGAGGAGTGCTGCCCATATTCACCAGACACCATGTGGCCACAGAGTGGAAACCCATCCACTTTTGCCTTCTTCCACCCCAAGTCAAAGATGAGAATGTTGGTATCAGGGACACCTCGGCAGAAGCGAGGCTTTGGGTACGGCTTGTTCTTACAATACCGGTAACAACGGACGGGGCGGTGGCCCATGGTGACACCAGGATCTTCAGTGGCATCCTTAAGAGAAAGAGCAATGCATTTCTTAAATAATAAAACTTAAACTGGAGGTCAGGAGTTTGAGACCAGCCTGGCCAAACATGGTGAAACCCCATCTCTACTAAAAAAAAAGACAAAAATTAGCCGGGCATGGTGGCCGGCGCCTGTAATCCCAGCTACTTGGGAGGCCGAGGCAGGAGAATCGCTTGGACCTGGGAGGCAGAGGTTGCAGTGAGCCAAAATTGTGCCACTGGCCTCCAGCTGGTTGACAAGAGCAAAACTCCATCTCAAAAAAAAAAAAAAAAAAAAAAAAAGGCTTAAAAGTCAAGATTACTCCTTGATCCGTGGGCTGCAGAATGGACATAGTGTTAGCTGGCAGTAATCTACTTGTACATCTCCGTCAGAGCTCTTGAGTAACTAGGTGCATTGTCAAGGAGCAGCAGAATTAGAAAGGAATCATTTTTCTGGAAAAATGGCCTACCTTTTGGCTTATCTTGGCTTCTGATATGCCTTCCTCACTAAGCTTAATCATTTCTAGCTTTGATTTAAAGTGAGCGACATGCAACTCTTCCTTTCATGTGAACACACAGAAGGCCTTATAGGGTTATTAAGGGCCCTGATTTCAGTATTGTTGTGTCTAGGTGAACAGGGAGCTCCGAGGAGAGGGAGAGAGACTGGGAATGGCGGGTCAGTGAAGCGGTCAGATGGAACACACACATTCATCAATTAAGTTTGCTGTCTTGTATGAGCATGGCTTGTGGTACCCCGAAACAATTACAATAAGTAACATCAAAGATCACTGATCAAGATCAACATAACAGATATTATATAATGAAAAAATTTGAAATATTGTGAGAATTACCAAAATGTGATGCAGAGACACGAGGTGAGTACATGCTGTTGGAAAAATGGTGCTGAGGTCAGTGCAGTGGCTCATGCCTGTAATCCCAGCACTTTGGGACGCTGAGGCGGGCAGATCGTTTGAGGTCAGGAGTTGGAGACCAGCCTGGCCAACATGGTGAAACCCCATTTCTACTAAAAATACAAAAAAATTTAGCTAGGCGTGGTGGCACACACCTGTAATCCCAGCTACGAGGGAAGCTGAGGCAGGAGAATCACTTGAACCTGGGAGATGGAGTGTTCCCTGACCAAACTGAGGGTCGGGCTGCTGTTTCTCATGGCCCAATAACGAGACGCAGAGGAACTGGGGAGAAAGAGAATTATTATTTCTGCAACCAGTTACAGGGAGAAGGCCTGGAAATTATCACCAGACCAACTCAAAATTACAAAGTTTTCCAGAGCTTAAATACCTTCTAAGTTATATGTCTACGTATAAGTGCCCATTCATCTAAAGACATAAGTGATTCACTTCTTTTAATCTATAACTAAGGTCTGAGTCCTGAAGACCTTCCTCTGGAGCCTCAATAAATTCACTTAATCTAATGGATCTAGATGCTGGGGTTTTTTTTTTTTTGAGATGGAATCTTGCTCTGTTCCCCAGGCTGGAGCGCAGCGGCACAATCTCGGCTCACCGCAAGCTTTGCCTCGGTGCCGGGTGATTACCCTTATCTTGGCTCCCGCTAAATCATGGAGGTTTGGGGAGTTCTTTCAGACTCCCAGTAAACTTGTCTGTGGAGACCTGGGGAGTTTCTTCAGACCCACAATAAAACTCGTTTAATCCTAAATGGGTCCTGTTAAGAACTTCTTCGTTATGGGCTGAATGCGGTGGCTCATGCCTGTAATCCCAACACTTTGGGAAGCTGAGGCGGGTGGATCATGAGGTCAAGAGATCGAGACCAGCCTGGCCAACATGGTGAAAGCCTGTCTCTACTAAAATTAAAAAAATTAGCCAGGCGTGGTGACGCACGCCTGTAATCCCAGCTACTCAGGAGGCTGAGACAGGAGAATTGCTTGAACCTGGGAGGCAGAGGTTGCAGTGAGCCAAGATCCTGCCACTGCACTCTACCTGGGTGACACAGCAAGACTCCATCTCAAAAAAAAAAAAAAAAAAAAAAGAATCCTTCATTATTTTCTTATGCTTTAAGGCCCAGGAAAAGCCTAGGCAAAAGTTTCGATGGCCTTTTGTTATATCCCAGCCTTTCTATAAGGGCACTGGCTTTTAATATTTAATTTAACCACTCAGTCATTACTGAAAGAGTTGTTATGGAAGCCTGCATTGGTGAGACCTGGCCTGCCACAGGAGGTTGCAGTGAGCTGAGATCGTGTCACTATACTCCAGCCTGGGCGGCGGAGTGAGACTCTGTCTCAAAAAAGAAAAATGATGCCGAAAGATTTGTTTGACACACGGTGGGCACAAACTTTCAATTTGTAAAAAACATAGTATCTGTGAAGTACAATAAAATGTAGTGCAATTACATGAGGTATGCTTGGATAGCAAAACATCATGTTGTACCTAGTAAATATATATAATTCTTATTTGTGAATTATACCTCAATAAAGCTGGGCAAATGAACTGTATTTGCAACATGGTAGGAATATATGACATTGGACATTAGTGCCTTGGTGAAAATGTCATACCACTGAACAACAACAACAAAAAAGTAGTGTAAAATGAAGTAAAATGTGAAAATCCCTAATTAATGCAGAAATATGAACTGTTTGTCCAAAAGATAAAAGTCTTTTCAGTTCCTCAAGAAGATTCTCTCTTTGGATGCTGGGCATGGTGGATGCTGGGCACCTGTATCGGAGCACTTTGGGAGGCCAACGCAGATGGATCACTGGAGGCCAGGAGTTCAAGACCAGCCTGTCCAACATGGTGAAACCCCATCTCTACAAAGAATAAAACAATTAGCTGGGTGTGGTGGCACGTACCTGTAGTCTCAGCTACTCAGGAGGCTGAGGCACAAGAATTGCTTGAACCTGGGAGGCAGAGGTTGCAGTGAGCCGAGACTGCGCCACTGCAGTCCAGCCTGGGCCACAGAGCAAAACACTGTCTCAAGGAAGAACAAAAACAAAAACAAAAACAAAAAACAACAACAAAAAAGAAGATTCTCTCTTTGGGCACTGCTTTTCAATACATTCAATGTAAATGGATGAACGATACCATTTTTACAAGGTGAGTGTGTTTGGGCAAGTTGCTTCAGTGCTCATTCTCTTGGGTTCCTTTTTTTTTTTTTGGAGACAGGGTCTTTCTCTGTCACCTAAGCTGGAGTGTAGTGAGGTGAATATAGCTCACTGTAGCCTCTAACACCCAGCCTCAAGAGATCCTCCTGCTTCAGTCTCCCAAATAGCTGGGACTACTGGCATGCATCACGATGCCTGGCTAGTTTTTAATTTCTTTTTGTTTGTAAGCACAGGGTGTTGCTGTGTTGCCCAGGCTGGTCTTGAACTACTGGGCTCAAGTGATCCTCCCACCTCAGTCTCCCAAAGTTTTGGATTACAGGCATGAGCCATGGTGCCTGGCTGTCTTTTGGTTTCCTCATCTGTAAAAACCGAGGATAATAACAGTACCTGTACAAAGTTGTTGGAAGAATGAAATTAGTTAATACAAGTGAAGTGCTAAAGAAAAAAAAAAGCTTTGGAACACAGCAAGTACTTGTTAGCTATGGCTATTGTTACCAACACAGTTTTCAAGGCAAACTCGTGGTTTCACCTATCACCTGAGGTTTATTACATTTTTTTTTTCGCTCTGTCGCCCAGGCTGGAGTGCAGTGGCACGATCTCGACTCACTGCAAGCTCCGCCTCCTGGGCTCACATCATTCTCCTGCCTCAGCCTCCCGAGTAGCTGGGACTACAGGTGCCCGCCACCATGCCCAGAGAATTTTTTGTATTTTAGTGGAGACGGGTTTTCACCGTGTTAGCCAGGGTGGTCTCGATCTCCTGACCTCGCGATCAGGCCTCCCAAATTGCTGGGATTACAGGCGTGAGCCACTGTGCCCAGCTGAGGTTTATGACTTCTAAGTCCATCAGATCTTCTCTTTTTGTTTTTATTTTAAAATTAATTAAATATTATTATTGTTATTTTTTGAGACAGAGTCTATTCTGTTGCCCAGGCTGGAGTGCATTGGCACAATCTCAGCTCACTGCAACCTCCACCTCCCAGGTTCAAGCAATTCCAGTGCCTCAGTCATCCAAAGAAGCTGGGATTACAGGCATGCACCACCACACCCAGTTAATTTTTGCATTTTTAGTAGAGATGGGGTTTCACCATGTTGGCCAGGCTGGTCTTGAACTCCTGGCCTCAAGCAATCTACCCATCTGGGCCTCCCAGCGTGCTGGGATTATAGGTGTGAGCCATTGTGCCTAGCCCTCTTTTCGTTTTAGAGATAGGAATCTCATTCTCTTCCAGAAGCTGGAGTGCAAAGGCATGAACATAACTAATTGCAGTCTCCAACTCCCGGGCTAAAGGGATTTCTCCCCCCAGCCTTTGGAGTAGCTGGGCCTCCGAACTGTGCCATGACTACTGGCTTCCATCAGGATCTTTGTCCTACCATTTCATCTTCCTATTAGGCTATCCCACATGGATATATAAATGGTACCTCAAGTGAAAGAAATCAACTACCTAAAATAGGATTTTCCACTCCAAACTAGATTTTCTTTACATGTCATTTCTGTTAATGTGGGTCACACACACTGGTAAGCTCAGAATCATCTTTTTCTTTTATTCACATCCAATATGGTTGAAATAAAACAAAACAAAATGCTGTTTTTCCTTTTTTTAGAAAGGCAATACTTGTTCATTATACAAAATTTAGAAAATATGGAAAAACAAACAGGATAAAATTTTTTTTTTTTTTTTTTTTTTTTTGAGACGGAGTCTCGCTCTGTCGCCCAGGTTGGAGTGCAGTGGCGCAATCTCGGCTCACTGCAAGCTCCCCCTCCCGGGTTCACCTCATTCTCCTGCCTCAGCCTCCGGAGTAGCTGGGACTACAGGCGCCTGCCACCACGCCAGGCTAATTTTGTTTTTGTATTTTTAGTAGAGACGGGGTTTCACCGGGTTAGCCAGGATGGTCTCGATCTCCTGACCTTGTGATCCGCCCACCTCGGCCTCCCAAAGTGCTGGGATTACAGGCGTGAGCCACCACGCCTGGCCAATAAAAATTTATCCACAACCAAAATAGCCTAAATTTCCAGTTAAAAATGTCAACGCATTTGATATTTGCCCACATAATTAAGACCATAATGTTTACACAAATGTGATCTTTTAAAATCTAAAAGGTTCTCACTATTAAAAACATTTTGTTAAATCTTGTTTTAAAAGTAAGAGTTTAACATCCAAATTCCCAAAATAGACATTTTTGAAGATTTGGAAAATACAGATGGTTCAAAATCTTGACATTATTACTGTTAAATTTTGGTATTCCCTGTTATTCTGCTAGTGAAATATATATAGATTTGGGGCGCTATTCCTTTTCTTTTCTTTTCTTTTCTTTTTTTCTAAGACAAGGGTCTCACTCTGGTGCCCAGGACGGAATGCAGCGGCGCTATCATAGTTCATTGTAACCTGGAACTCCTGGACTCAAGGGGTCCTCCCGCGTCGACCTCCCAAAGTGCTGGGGCTACGGGCTTGAGCCACTCTGTGGGGCAAATGGTTATTCCTATATACACGGTTGAACCTGGAATAACATGGGTTTGAACTGCCTGGGTCCACTTATAAGCCGACAGAAAATACAGTATTCAAGGGGCCGGCATATAGAGAGTTCCATCCTCAGCACTGACTGCGGGATTTGAAAATGCGCGGATTTTTTTTTTTTTTTTTTTTTTTTTGAGACGGAGTCTCGCTCTGTCGCCCAGGCTGGAGTGCAGTGGCCGGATCTCAGCTCACTGCAACCTCCGCCTCCCGGGTTCATGCCATTCTCCTGCCTCAGCCTCCCGAGTAGCTGGGACTACAGGCGCCCGCCACCTCGCCCGGCTAGTTTTTTTGTAGTTTTAGTAGAGACGGTGTTTCACCGTGTTAGCCAGGATGGTCTCGATCTTCTGACCTCGTGATCCGCCCGTCTCGGCCTCCCAAAGTGCTGGGATTACAGGCTTGAGCCACCGCGCCCGGCCTTTTTTTTTTTTTTAAGAAGTCTTCGGAGTGTCGCTCTGTCCCCCAGGCTGGAGTACAGTAGCGCGATCTCAGCTCACTGCAACTTCCGCCTCCCAGTTTCAAGCGATTCTCGTGCCTCAGCCTCCCAAGTACGTGGGATTACAGGTGCCCACCTCCATGCCCAGGTAATTTTTTTTTTGTATTTTTAGTAGAAACGGGCTTTCGCCATATTGGCCAGGCTGGTCTCGAACTCCTGACCTCAGGTGATCCGCCTGCCTCAGCCTCCCAAAGTGCTGGGATTATAGGCGTGAGCCACCTCGCCCGGCGAAATGCGTGGATTTTGGCATAAGCCGGTGGTTCTGGAACCAATCCCCCGCCAAGGGATGACTGTTTAAAATTTTTTAATTGTCCAAAACTTAGTATTTGTGGCCTACTTTTTCATTATGCAATTCTAATTTTTTTTTTTTTTTTTTTTTTTTTAATTCAGACGGAGTCTCGCTCTGTCGCCCAAGCGGAGGGCAGTGGCGCAATCTCTGCTCACTGCAACCTCCGCCTCCCAGGTTCAAGCGATTCTCCAGCCTCAGAGGCCTCCCGAGTAGCTGGGACTACAGGTGCGTGCGACTCCGTCCCGCTGATTTTTTTTTTTTTTTTTTTGTATTTTTAGTAGAGATGGGGTTTCACTGGGTTAACCAGGATGGTCTCGATTTCCTGACCTCATGATCCGGCCGCCTCGGCCTCCTAAAGTGCTGGGATTACAGGCGTGAGTCACCACGCCCGGTCCTCATTTCTTTTAATAGATACGAATTTTAAAATGTATACTTTAGTATTCACACATGTCCGAGGCAACGTATTTAACCAGTCATCTCCAGAAACGTTGTTCCAATTTACACGCTCACCAACTTGGACTGAGTGCTTTTTTCTTCCAATGCGTGGCGCACTTATAATTTAGAACAAGCGACCAAAACGCTTAAGAGCCCATCACGCAAATTGTTATCTGCTGGAAATCTACGCCTACGCTGTGGACATGGGGGCCGAAATCTGATCCCGGCTTCCCAAGACACAGCTCAGAACCCAGGGAGCTACCAAGAGCCCGGCTGTGTGCAGCTCTAGCGCCGACGTCGCCAACGTGGCGCACAGTGCTGACGCAGTACGCAAGTTCGTCGGGATGATCCTCCGCCGGCGACGTCGCTGCGTCACTGGTTTGCAGGCGCTCTCCTCTTGGAAGTTGCGACTGCTGCGGGGCTGAGCGCTGGTCTCCCGAGCCTCGGGAGCCAGGTTGGCGGCGCGATGAGGCGCAGCAAGGCCGACGTGGAGCGGTACATCGCCTCGGTGCAGGGCTCCGCCCCGTCGCCTCGAGAGGTGAGTGGGTCTCGAAGAGACCGACGGCTTCGACCTGGCCGGGCGGCGGCCTCGCCAGGCTCGGGCGTCATGGCTCCCGACGGGCGCTGCTCCCTGGCGCGCACTGTTGAGGCGCCGGCCGGCTAGCGCGGTCCTGTGGGCGGCGTGGCGCTGGCAAGCGCAGGGAGAGCCCTGGGGGGACCGCTGTGGGCGGGAGACCGTTGGCGCCGGCGCTTCCTCTTTCTCCCGGCCTGTTCCCGACGGTCCTCGCTCGTGGGCCCGCCCTGGCCCGGGCTTTCTGGCCGGTCGCGTGCCGCGTAGTTCCCGCGCGGCCTAGTTCTCGGGGGACTTGGGCACCCGGGTGCTATGTCGGCGGGATTCTTCTCATCCCCCGGACATTTTACATGTTGCGGCGGAGGTCGTACCTCCTTGGCCTGGGGGAACCCAGTGGGGACTGACGCAGCTCCGGGGTGCGCTTTGGCGGCTGTGACGAGTGACAACGTAGGGATCTCAGCGCGAACGTTTGCAACGGCCCGACGGCGCAAATGACACGCGAAGTCCCCTTGTTTTGAGTATGAGGTGTTTGTCGCTGTCCCTTTATAAGGGTCCAGCTCCACTCCTCATACTCACCTCCCCCACCCCCAGAACAGTTTGGTAGCTGCTTTTGCTTTAAAAAAAAAATTATAAATTTCTTATAAATCGTTAGTATGGCTTACAATTTTTAACCTTTTCCACAAATGTTCTTAGGATATTTTTCCTCTTTATAGGTAAATAATGTGATCTGTTTTGGATTCAATAAGACTTTAGCAATTGGATCTAAAGAGTGACGGAGGAAGCTATTAAAGGTGGATGTGCACAGAATGTTGAGTCAGTTTGCTTTGGCTTGAATAATCAGCCCTGTCGTTCATAAGCTGGGTATTTGGGGCCAGTTACACTTTTCATCCATAGGTGGAGTTGTAACATTGATAGAATTTGATAGGATCCATTTTAAACATTTAGGGTTGTGCTTGATACATAGCACTGAACGTTAGCTACAAGTCACTGTTTTTATTGTTGATGTTAAAAGGATATTGGCGGGGCCCGGTGGCTCACGCCTGTAATCCCACCACTTTGGGAGTCCAAGGAGGGCGGATTGCCTGAGGTCAGGAGTTCGAGACCAACCTGGCTAACATGTTGAAACACCGTCTCTACTAAAAATCCAAAAAAAAAAAAAAAAAAAAAAAAAAAAAAAAGCCGGGCGTGGTGGCGCACGCTCGTAGTCCCAGGTACTCCGGAGGCTGAGGCAGGAGAGTCGCTTGAACCTGGGAGGCGGAGGTTCCAGTGAGCCGATATCGTGCCACTGCTCTCCAGCCTGGGCGACAGAGGGAGACCCCATCAAAAATAAAAATTAAAAACAAACCAAAAAAACAAACGGAAACTCACGGATGACCATGATTATAATAGCAGCACAATTGTGTCTTTTATCATAACTAAGCGTAGGTTATCTTATTTTGTGCTTCCAGCAGCCCTGTGGATATTGAGACCTGTAGAGATTAAAGATACCTGTTCAGGGTCAAATAGGAAGTGCAGCAGAATTTTGGCAGTGGGTCTGATTTAGTTTCTCTTGGGAACTGTGGAGTAAGTTACAGCCTGTTCCTCCAGAGAGGAGGAATAGATACCTACTTGTACATTGTAATTTCAAACTGCTGGCGTAGTCGTAAGTATGAACGTGGTGATAGAGTCTAAAACAGACCTTATTGAGGGTTCCAGTAACTCCTGAAATTAAAGACTTTAATTTTTATTTTTATTTTATTTTATTTTTTGAGGTGGGGTCTCACTCTTGTCACCCAGCTGGATGCAGTGGCGCTATCTCGACTCACTGCAACTTCCACCTCCCCAGCTCAAGCGATCCTCCCACCTCAGTCTCCCGAGTAGTTGGTACCACAGGTGCACCCACCACACCCGCTTGTTTTTTTTTGTTTTGTTTTGTATTTTTGGTAGAGACTGGATTTCACCATGTTGCCCAGGCTGTTCTTGAACTCCTGGGCTCAAGTGATTTCCCTGCCTCCACCTCCCAAAGTGTTGGGATTCCAGGCGTGAGCCACTGCAACGGCCATTATTTTATTTTTGAGACAAGGTCTCTTTCTATCTCCCAGGCTGGAGTTCTGTGGTGGGATCATGGCTCACTGTAGCGTTGACATCCTGGGCTCAATCCGTCCTCCCACCTTAGCCTTCTGGGTAGCTGAGACTACAGGCATGCCAGCTACAGGCATGCACCACCATGCCCGGCTAACTTTTTTCTTTAATGTAGAGACTGGGTCTTACTATGTTACCCAGGCGGGTCTCCAACTCCTGGGCTCGAGTGATCCTCCCACCTTGGCCCCAGGTGCTGAGATTACAGGTGTGAGCCACTCTGCTCAGCCTGATTTT
Organism: Chlorocebus sabaeus; assembly: GCF_047675955.1. Lineage (NCBI taxonomy): Eukaryota > Metazoa > Chordata > Mammalia > Primates > Cercopithecidae > Chlorocebus > Chlorocebus sabaeus. The sequence continues at coordinate 95,997,902 of NC_132917.1, read as the reverse complement.
TTTTTTTTTTTAAACAAGCTTGAAAAAAAAAATAAAAAAAAAAAGCAAGCTTAGAGCCTTTCTGAGATTCTTAGGGGGGACCTTGGCTTCCAAAAGATTAAAAACCACTGGTCTAGACAGAAGTTAGAATGTTCTTTCAACTACATAACTTTTCCATTAAATAAAGTGGAGTGGTGGCAAAATTTTGAGGATTCATTGTTATGACCACCTCTCTCTTTACACTTAAAGAATATTTTTTTCCCCCAAATTGAAAGTCATTTACATTAGAATCTGGGGGATTTCAGTGGAATATGGATTAGCTAGTGAGTAACTTTGGAACATGTGAAGCTATTCTATAAAGTTAGGTTTGAGTGAAATGACAAAACTGTGTGCTTGGATAGAAGGTAAAGAATGGAGGGAGAAGAGGCAGTGTCTGTGAAGAATATAAAGAGGTTAGTATTCTCCCCCAGTTTGGCAGAGGCTGGTCATCTGTGAACTGACCATGCTTTCTAGAATGTCTGAGTTTTGGAGTGTGATGATGTGTCTGTGCATCTTATCTTTCTAGTCTTCCATTGTGCTTTCATTTGTTAGTCTCCTCTTTGTTTTGCCATTTTTCTACTCTCCTGACGTGCTTTTGCCCTTCTTAAAAATATTATTCGCCTGTAATTCAAGCACTTTCGGAGGCCGAGAGACCAGCCTGACCAATATGGTGAAAATCCGTCTCTATTAAAAATACAAAAATTAGCCGGGCGTGGTGGCAGGCGCCTGTAGTCCCAGCTACTTGGGAGGCTGAGACAGGAGAATTGCTTGAACCCTGGAGGCGGACGTTGCGGTGAGCAGAGATTGCGCCACTGCACTCCAGCCTGTGTGACAGAGCAAGACTCTTGTCTCAAAAAAAAAAAAAAAAAATTAAAAAAAAATATAATCCTTTCTCTAGTTTTTCTTTTTCCATATGGCTTCTGTTTAGTTTTTCTAGGTTCTGTCAAGTTGGTTTCTTCTTCTGCAGCTGATTCCTACTTCTCAAAGGCTACTTGACAGCTCTTATTATTATTATTATTATTATTATTATTATTATTATTTTAGAATAGGGTCTTGCTGTGTTGCCCAGGCTGGCATCAAATTTTGGGGCATAAATGATCTTCCTACCTCTGTTTCCTGAGTACCTAGGACTACAAGCAGGCGCCTTTGACAGCTGTTAGTTGTTTTTTCTGCCCTTTACATCTATACTTCATACTTCTGTGTAACACACATATATACTTTTGTTATTTTTAATTCCCTTTCTCCCATTTTGGACATTTTCTTTTTTTTCTTTTTTGGGGCGGAGTCTCGCTCTATTGCCCAGGCTGGAGTGCGGTGGCATGATCTTGGCTCACTGCAAACTCCACCTCCCGGGTTCATGCCGTTCTCCTGCCTCAGCCTCCCGAGTAGCTGGGACTACAGGCACCCACCGCAATGCTCAGCTAATTTTTTTTGTATTTTCAGTAGAGACGGGGTGTCACCGTGTTAGCCAGGATGGTCTTGATCTCCTGACCTCGTAATCCGCCCACCTCGGCCTCCCAAAGTGCTGGGATTACAGGCGTGAGCCACCGCGCCCAGCCCCATTTTAGACATTTTCTACTGACTTTCTACTATGCTCCTCCCAAACTGTCCTCAGACACTTTGGTTTGCCCCTCGTTCTTTCAGTACTGTTACTGCAGTTTTTGCTTAAATGAATATTTCACATTTATATAAATATCATAAGGTAAATATTTTTTCGTTTGAATTGCCCCTGTTATGCAGTTTTGTTTTTCCTGGACTGAATAATTGCTTTATTTTTTGGTTTGTTTATGTTGTATTACTCCTTGTTTACTTAAACTCAGCAATTTAAACCCTCAAATGTGGTCATACTGGTCACATAATCCCATCAATTTCAGCTTAAAACATTGCTTGCTTGATTGTCTTTCTACCTAAGATACCCTTACTAACAGACTCCTCCAACCCGTACTGGTTTTTCTTCCTCTTTACTATACAGCTGTGCTCTTGGGACTTCCCTTTGTCATCAGCTTGAGAATTCCCTTCACCTCTTTTCTGAGTTAGACACTTTGTTTCTTGTATCTCATGTCCTCTTGATTTACTTTCTTTATTTTGGTGTAGCATAGCCTCACTTGCTTAGAGGAAAAGTGGATGAGAGGTTTTTGTTTTGTTGTGTGTTTTTTTTTTTGATACGGAGTCTTGCTCTATTGCCCAGACTGGAGTTCAGTGGGGTGGTCTCGGCTCACTGCAGCCTCCTTCTCCCGGGTTCAAGGGATTCTCCTGCCTCAGCCTCCTGAATAGCGGGATTACAGGTGTGCGCTACCATGCCCAGCTAATTGTTTTATTTTTAGTAGAGATGGGATTTCACCATGTTGGTCAGGCTGGTCTTGAAACTAATGGTATGCCTGTAAAACATCCTTACTTAATTTAGTTGATCATTTGGTTATCGAATTCTGAGTTTGAAATAATTTTTTTCTTGATTTTGAGATCATTGCTCCATTTTCTAGAAGTTCTGTTAGAAGTCCCATGAGATTCTTGTTCTTGGTAACTTAAAGGTTTTCTGGAAGTGTCCTTTCAATTGGGAAACTCATTTCTTTCAGTTCTGTAACATTTCTTGTATTATTTCTTTGACCACTTCTTACCTTTTTTTTTTTTTATAATGTTTACCTGAAAGTTGGAGTTTCTCTAATTTTTCTCTTATTCTCCTCCTCTTTTTTTTTTTTCTCTTTTTCTTTTTTGAGACGGAGTCTCGCTCTGTTGCCCAGGCTGGAGTGCAGTGTGCAATCTCAGCTCACTGCAAGCTCCACCTCCCAGGTTCACACCATTCTCCTGCCTCTGCCTCCCGAGTAGCTGGGACTACAGGCGCCCGCCACCGCACCCGGCTAATTTTTTTGTATTTTTAGTAGAGACGGGGTTTCACCTTGTTAGCCAGGATGGTCTTGATCTCCTGACCTCGTGGTCTGCCCACCTTGGCCTCCCAAAGTGCTGGGATTACAGGTGTGAGCCACTGCATCCGGCCTCCTCCTCTTTTTGTTCTGCCTTTTGAGAGATTTACCCTTATGTTCCAGGGGAAGTAGATTGGGGAACTCATGGTTCACTATCTAGACTTTTCTTCATTGTCCTGTATAATCACTGCCTTCACCCTTGTTGGAACTTCACGGATTTGGATCTGATCAGATGGGTTTGCTGAGAACAGCAGCTTTTTTGGAGGATTTTAGGGGTAGAGGAATCCATGTGACTGTGCAAGATAGAGATGATGTGGTGTCTCTTAGGGTCTGACTGTTCCTGTTGTCAGCCCTACATCAGTTCTTGATATTTGGCAGCTTAAGTGAATTCAGGTATTTGCTTATAGTGACATCTGCTGTCATGGAAAGAAGTACTGCTGTACTTCTTTCAAGTATTGTCCTGTTTACATAACATGGGCTCTGCTGCTTCCTAGCTGTATATCTTTAAACGAGGCACTTACCTGTTTGAGCTTCAGTTCCCTTGTAAAATGAGGTTAGAGGCAAAATAGAATATAGAAAAATAATTTATAAAGTTGTTTATCTTAAGATTGTCTACTTTAATAACATAGTTGGAAGCAAAGAAGGTAATGGAATTATTTTTCTATTATGTGTTGGCGTTGTACCTTGAATCTATTTCTTCATTTTGAAAAGGGGGAACTGGCTGGACACGGTGGCTCACGCCTGTAATACCAGCACTTTGGGAGGCGGAGGAGGTCAGATCATGGGGTCGAGAGATCGAGACCATCTTGGCCAACATGGTGAAACCCCCATCTCTACTACAGATACAAAAATTAGCTGGGTGTGGTGGCGTGCGCCTGTAGCCCCAGCTTGTACCAGGGAGGCGGAAGTTGCAGTGAGCTGAGATCAAGCCATTGTTCTCCAGCCTGGCGACAGAGCGAGACTCTGTGTCAAAAAAAGAAAGAGAGGGGGAAACAAGCTCTTGTTTCTTTACATGCTGTCCCGACTATTGTGTATTATTTTTGTCACATATTTTCTCCTGTATCTTTTAAATTTGTGCATTTAATGGGGAGGGGAGACTGTGTACCCAGTTCTTATGTATTCTCTTCCTTGCTTTAAAAAGTATTTGTGTTTAATTGCAGTTCAGTTCTTAACCTGTTTTCTCAAGTCTTTGTTAAGAATGCTAAGTGAGTTTAAGATTGCTTATAGTTCTTTTTATTTTATTTATTTTTTTGAGACGGAGTCTTGCTCTGTTGCCAGACTGGAGTGCAGTGTAGACATCTTGGCTCACTGCAACCTCTGCCTCCCGGGTTCACGCTGTTCTCCTGCCTCAGCCTCCCAAGTAGTTGGGGTTACAGGCACCTGCCACCACGCCGGGCTAATTTTTTTGTATTTTCAGTAGAGACAGGGTTTCACTGTGTTGGTCAGGATGGTCTAGATCTCCAGACCTCGTGATCCGCCTGCCTCGGCCTCCCAGAGTGCTGGGATTACAGACATGAGCCCCCGCGCCCAGCCGCTTACAGTTTTCTACTTTTAAGATGTATTCTGTTTAGGATGGACAGTCAAAATACTGTCATACCAGGATCACTTGGAATAGTTTTCTGAGTGTCACAGAATCTGCCATGTTGCTCAGGCTGGTCTCAAACTCCTGGGGTTAAGTGATTTGCCTACTTTGGCCTCCCAAAGTGCTGGGATTACAGATGTGAGCTACACTCCCAGCTCTGAGTGTCACTTTTTGACATAGTTTTTTTAAAAAATCAACTTTATTAAGGTAGAATTGATATACCATACTATTAATCCATTTAAAGTGTACAGTTACTTGATTTTTGGTGTATTACATTATTAATTTTTTAAGTTGTAGAAAACTATAACAATTTGCCATTTTAACCATTTTTAGTTGTACAATTTGGTGACATTAACTACATTGACAGTGTTGTTCAGACATCACCACTGTCTATTTTCAAAAGATTCTGTTACAGAGATCCTGTAGCTATTTAGTAGTAACTCTACAGGTCCTCTTTTCTGCAGTCCCTGGAAACCTCTGCCTACTTTGTTTGTCATGACTTTGCCTATTCTGGATATTTCATATTAATAGAGTTATATAGTATTTGTGCTTTTGTGTCTGGCTCATTTCACTTACCATGTTTTCAGGGTTCATATGTTTTATAGCATGTGCCAGAATTTCATTCCTTTTTATAGCCGAATAATAGTCTATTGTATATATATTCCACATTTCATTTACTTCTTCATGTGTCATTGGATACCTGGGTTGTTTCCTCCTTTTGACTTGCAAATAATGCAGTCAACACTGGGGAACAGTATCTTGAGTGCCTGCTCTCAGTTTCCTTGGTTATATACCTAGGAGTAGAATTGCTGGATCATATGGAAACATTTTATGTTTAGCTTTTTGAGGAACCCCTAAATTGTTTTCCATAGTGGCTGCACTATTTTACATTCCCACCAGCAATGTATGAGAGTTTCAATTTCTCCATATCTTTGTCAACACTTAGTTTCTATTCTTTTTGATTGTATTGGCTGGGATAGGTGTGAAGTGATATCTCATTGTGGTTTTGATTTGCATATTCTAATGAATCATGATGTTGAGAATGTTCTCATGGTTTATTGGCCATTTGTATATGTCCTTATAGAAATGTTTATTCAAGTCCTTTTTTTAAAAAAAATCAGGCTCTCGCTCTGTCGCCCAGGCTAGGGTTACAGCCTTGACCTCTTGGGTTCAAGCAACCCTCTCACCTCAGCCTCCCGCGTAGTATAGGCATGTGCCACCACGCCTGGGTGATGTTTTTTTTTTTTTTGGTAGAGGCTGGGTTTTGCCATGTTGCCCAGGCTAGTCTCCCACAGCCTCCCAAAGTGCTGGGATTACAGGCATGAACCACCAGCCTGGCCTATTCAAGTCCTTTGATTTGGGCTTTTATTTTATTTATTTTTAATTTTTTTTTAGTGTATTCTACTACTTTTATGACTTGGGTTTTTTAATTGGGGTGTCTTTTTTGTTGAATTGTAAAAATTCTTAATATATTCTGAATATTAAACCCTTGTCACATATGTGGTTTCCGAATATTTTCTCCCATTCTGTAGGTTTTGCAGAATAATTTTTTTTTTTTTTTTTTTTTGAGATGGAGTTTCACTCTTGTTGCCCAGGCTGGAGTTCAGTGGCACCATCCTGGCTCATCGCAACCTCTGCCTTCCAGGTTCAAGCGATTCTCCTGCTTCAGCTTCCTGAGCAGCTGCGATTACAGGCATGCACCACCATGGCTGGCTAATTTTGTGTTTTTAGTAGAGACAGGGTTTCTCCATGTTGGTTAGGTTGGTCTTGAACTCCCAGCCTCAGGTGATCCACCCACCTTGGCCTCCCAAAGTGCTGGGATTACAGGCGTGAGCCACCATGCCAGGCTACAGAATAATTTTAATTAAATCAATTTTATCTGGTTTTTTTTTTGTTTGTTTCTTGTGCTTTTGGTGTCATGTCTAAGAATACATTGCTAAATCCTGGGTCATGAAGATTTACCCTGTTTTTCTTAGAGTGTTGTGCTTTTTGCTCTTATATTTAAGTTGGTCCATTTTGGGGTCATTTTTGTATATAGAGTGTGGTAGGGTCCAACTTTATTCTTTTGCATGTGGAAATTTCTTTTTTTTTTTTTTTTTTTTTTTTTTTTGAGACGGAGTCTCGCTCTGTCGCCCAGGCTGGAGTGCAGTGGCCCGATCTCAGCTCACTGCAAGCTCCGCCTCCCGGGTTCACGCCATTCTCCTGCCTCAGCCTCCCGAGGAGCTGGGACTACAGGCGCCCGCCACCGCGCCCGGCTAGTTTTTTGTATTTTTTAGTAGAGACGGGGTTTCACCATGTTAGCCAGGATGGTCTCGATCTCCTGACCTCGTGATCCGCCCGTCTCGGCCTCCCAAAGTGCTAGGATTACAGGCTTGAGCCACCGCGCCCGGCCTGCATGTGGAAATTTCATTGTACCTTCACCATTTTTATAGAGACTGTTGTTTCCTTATTTAATGGACTTGGGACCCTTGTCAGAACCAACTGGCCATAGATTTATGGGTTTATTTCTGAACTCTCAATTCTGTTTTATTGGTCTGTGTGTATCTTTATGCCGTATGACACTGTTTTGATTGTTGTAGCTTTGTGGTAAGTTTTGAAATTGAGAAGTGTGAGTTCCTCCAAGTTTGTTCTTTTTCAAGAGTTTGGCTTTTCGGCACTTTGCAATCTCATCTGAGTTTGAGGATTGGCTTTTCCATTTCTGCAGAAGTGACCATTGGAGTTTCGGGATTCCAAATTTGGGAAATAGGGATTGCATTGAATCTGTAGCTCACTTTGGAGAATATTGACAGCTCAACAATATTAGGTCTTCCTATGTATGAACATAGATGTCTTTCCATTTATTTAGGTCTGTTAAATTATTTGAGCAGTTTTGTTTTTGTTTTTGTTTAGACAGGATTTGGCTGTGTCACCCAGGCTTGAGTGCAGTAGTGCTATCACCGCTCACTGCAGCCCTGACTCCCCGGGCTCAAGCCATCCTCTTGCCTCAGTCTCTGGAGCAGCTGGGACTACAGGCAAATGCTGCCGTGCCTGGATATTTATTTTGCATTTTTAGTAGACGCAGAGTTTTTCCATGTTGCCTAGGCTGGCCCAGAACCCTTGGGCTCAAGTGATCCCCTGCTGAGGCCTCCCAAAGTGCTGGGATTGCAGGTGTTAGCCTGGCCTTGAGCACCGTTTTATAATTTAAACATACAAGTATTTCACCACCTTGTTTACATTTATTCCCAGGCATTTTTTCTTTTAGATGCGATTGTAAATGGAATTGCTTTCTTAACTTCCTTTTCTGAGTGTTCGTTGCTGGTACAGTAGTCCCTTCTTATCCACAGTATTGTCTTGTGTAGTTTTACTTACCTGCGTCACCCATGGGCCAAAAATATTGAATGAGGCCGGGCGTGGTGGCTCACGCCTGTAATCCCAGCACTTTGGGAGGCTGAGGCGGGCGGATCACGAGGTCAGGAGATCTAGACCATCCTGGCTAACATGGTGAAACCCCGTTTCTACTAAAAATACAAAAAAAAATTAGCTGCGCGAGGTGGCGGGCGCCTGTAGTCCCAGCTACTCTGGAGGTTGAGGCAGGAGAATGGCGTGAACCCGGGAGGCAGAGCTTGCAGTGAGCCGAGATTGCGCCACTGCACTCCAGCCTGGGCGACAGAGCGAGACTGCATCTCAAAAAAAAAAAAAATATATATATATATATATTGAATGGAAGATTATATAAACATTTCACAAGTTTTAAATTGCAAATAGTTCTGAATAATATGATAAAATTTCACAGCCTGCTGCGTCCTACCCAGGACACGAATCATCCCTTTGTCCAACATATTCACGCTGTATGTGCTCCCCACCCGCTAATTACATACTAGCCATCTCAGTTATCAGATCAACTGTTGGAGTATTGCAGTGCCTGTGTTCAGGTAACCCTTATACTATTTAAAATGGCACCAAAGAGCAAGAGTAGCAATGCTGGCAATTCACATATGCCAGAGAGAAACCATACAGTTCTTCCTTTAAGTGAAAAGGTGAGTTTTTGACTTAGGAAAGAAAAAAGATCATGTACTGGGGTTGCTAAGATCTATGGTAAGAACAAATCTTTTGTCCATGAAATTGTGAAGAAGGAAAAAGAAATTCGTGCTAGTTTTGTTGTGACACCCCAAACTGCAAAAGTTACAGCCACAGTGTGTGGTAAGTGCTTAGTTAAGATGGACAAGACATTAAATTTGTGGGTGGAGGACACAAACAGGAAACATGTTTCGATTGATGGCAACCTGGTTTGGTACTATTCATCGTTTTGGACATTCACTGGGGTCTTGGAATTTCAAAAATAAGATGTTTGAGTAGCTGTATACTCTTTATCACATGGATGGAACATAATCTGGTTGTATCAGCATTTTTTTTTTTTTTTTTGAAATGGAGTCATTCTGTTGCCCAGGCTGGAGTTCAGTGGTGCGATCTTGGCCCACTGCAGCCTCTGCCTTCTGGGTTCAAGTGATTGTTGGCTTCAGCCTCCTGAGCAGCGGGAATTATAGGTGTGTGCCACCATACCCAGCTAATTTTCGTATTTTTAGTAGAAATGAGGTTTCTGCATGTTGGCCAGGCTGGTCTCGAACTCTTGTCTTCAAGTGATCCGCCTGCCTCAGTCTCCCAATGTACTGGGATTACAGGTGTGAGCCACCGCACCCAGGCTGGTGTGTATCAGCATTTTGAACTTTGGAGTTTATGTAACCAAGGAACCAGTCTGTGGACCTTGTTTATTACCTGAAGAATTCAATGTTTATTTCTGCTTTTTTGAATACTTGACTGTAAAATACTGATCTGATCTGTAGGGAGAACAGTACATGGACCAGGGAATCCTCAGTGCCTTAATAGGTCCTAAGTACTTACTTATTCTTTCCCATAGAGATTTACACATGGTAGGAGAAGAGATTTCTGGAATACCTTTCCTCCCCCGAGAAAGCTGGTTTCTTTTGTTTGTTAAGTGAGAGAGTGGTACCACAGGGTTTCCAAGATTTCCAAGGCTGATGAAAATTCTTAACTTCTGTTGTCTGTCTTTCTTGAATTTATTTTTTGTGTGTATGTATTTATTATTTAGAGACAGGTTCTCCCTGTGTCACCCAGGCTGGAGTGCAGTGTCACAGTCATAACTCACAGCAGAGTTAATCTCCTGGGCTCAAGTGATTCTCCTGTCTTGGCTTTCTGAGTAGCTAGGAACACAGGCATACTCCACTATGCCCGGCTGTTTTTTTCCCCCTGGAGACAGGATTTCATTGTGTTGCACAGGCTGGTTTCAAACTCTTGGCCTCAAAGCAGGTCTCCCACCTTGGTCTCTGAAAGTGTTAGAATTAAATAGAATTAAAGTTGTGACCAACTGCACCCAGCTTATTTATCATTGGTAGTATTTTTTTTTTGGAGATGGGGTCTTGATCTGTCGCCCAGGCTGGAGTGCAGTGGTACGATCTCAGCTCACTGCAACCTCTGGCTCACTGCAACCTCCGTCTACTGGGTTCAACTGATTCTTGTGCCTCAGCCTCCCGAGTAGCTGGGAGGCATCCGCCATCATGCCTGGCTAATTTTTGTATTTTTGTAGAGATGGGGTTTCACCATGTTGGCCACGCTAGTCTCAAACTCCCGAGCTCAGATGATCTGCCCATTTCAGCCTCCCAAAGTGCTGGGGTTATAGGCATGAGCCACCGCATCCAGCTCTATTTTTTGTTTTATGATAGGAAATTATAAAACATGGAATTACGCATTTTTCAGGCTTTTAAAAAAACTTTTAAATGAATGAAAACGGCATATCTGAACATAAACTTAGGACAAATTTTTACTACTTTTGAAAAAATGTTGGAAAATATTTCTGTATGAAAAGTAAAACAATTTTCAATATTTTTTTAGAAGTCAATGAAAGGATTCTATTTTGCAAAGCTGTATTATGAAGCTAAAGAATATGATCTTGCTAAAAAGTAAGTACAAACTGTAATATGTATTCGTTTTTTTAAAAATCAATGCCTTTTCTCATTTTCTTTGAAATAGGTAAAAATATGTTCTTTAGTAGTTCTTCCTAACTGTATTCTGAAATAAGGGATTTATCACTCAGACTGATGCTAAGGACCAACCTAGATTCCATTGAGATTGAAACTGTAATTAGTGTTTTCTGCATGCTGCTGTTTGTTTATACCAAGGGCAAGAAATTGTTTGTCTTAAAACACTTTTTCTAAAAATTGTCTTGTGTTAGAGTAAAAGAGGACCATGCGTATATCTTAATTTATTTTTGGTTAGATATCCGATACCTTAATCAGATGGGAAATAGCAGTGAATAAAAATTAAACTGTAATTGCAAGACAGGAGAATAGCTCGTATAAAAGATCTTTAACTGACACAATATGTGATGCTCTGAGGCTCTGTCCTAGGGATAAGAAGCTTGGTGATTCCGATTTCCTGACTTGGAGTGGATTAAATCAGGAAATGAAGAGGGAGGCAGGCTTTTCTTTTTTTTTTTTTTTTTGTGGCAGTATCTGTCTGTCTTGCCCAGACTGGAGTGCAGCGGCTGGCTCCATCTTGGCTCACTGTAACCTCTGACTTCCGGGCTCAAGAGATCTTCCCACCTCAGCACCCCAAGTAGCTGGGGATACAGATGTGCACCACCACACCTAGCTAAGATTTGCATATTTTGGTAGAGACAGGTTTCACTGTGTTGCCCAGGCTGATCTTGAACTTCTGAGCACAGAAGTCTGCCTGCCTCAGCCTCCTGTAGTGTTGGGACTACAGGTGTGTGTTATTGCTCCCAGCCGGGAGGCAGGCTTTTAAAGGCATTCCTGGTAAGAAAGGAAAAATGGTGGTACATAAGTTATGTAACTAGCAGCACTGTGACTGTTAACCCTTGTACCTTTTTACTGTAAGACTTTGCTCCCTTAGTTTAGGTCTGGCTTAATTTCTCTGATCGTAATACTGTCAAGGAACCTAGAGGATATTTACTTATTTTAGTTGTTACTTGATTTGAGAAATGGAAATTTCCTGTATTTGGTACTATAATTAGTAATTTTTCTTCTGTTCGATTTTAGCTGGATATAGTACTGTTAGAAATTACTTTCTCGCTTAAAGGGTAAATATATTTCCCTTTGTTGTTTGGGAAGTTGTTGCTCTTTAGTATTTTGCATTATGATAACTTCAAAAATGTTTAATTACTTTTCTAATTTATTTGCAAAACTGTTAGTGCTTTACTAAAATGTGATCAGAAAGAAAAAGCAATTTATATGTTCCTTTCTTATATGTGGATAACACTGGAGAAAAATTTGGTAATTGTGACATTTGATGGTAAAATGAGTATGTGGTCAACTCTGTGTACGTGTTTTTAAGTATTACCCATTTCTTTCTATGAATACTTTTGAGTTATCTGCATAAATAGTGGTAGTCTTGAGTAACAATATATAACAAGTTTAGTGGTTGCTTTGGTTTAAGATGTATTCTTCAGTTAGCATTTAAAAGTACAGTTCTAAGTTTAATTTACTTTTGTATTTTGAAAAACAGATACATATGTACTTATATAAATGTGCAAGAGAGAGATCCCAAAGCTCACAGATTTCTGGGTCTTCTTTATGAATTGGAAGAAAACACAGACAAAGCTGTTGAATGTTACAGGGTAAGTTATAGGATTCAAATATAGCCTTTGCATAGCCAAACACATGATGCCAAGACAAATTTATATGAGTAAGTCAAATATATTTTATGAATATGATAAAATAGGCATTGGTATCACAGTACCATTATGCGACACAGCTTGGAACAGATTTAGAATTGTTTAACACCTGTAAATTGTAAGTCTAACGGTCAGACACGGTGTTCTTTTGTGTTTTTTGCATTCAAATGATACAGATATAATTTTTATTTGATTAATTTCCAGAAAATTCCAAGGCACTTTAACACCTTTGAAGTAACACGTTTTCTCTAGAAGTAGAATTTTTTAATGGTTGGAGTGATAATTTTTTAACCTTTATATATGAGTATATATACTCCTACATACATACATACAATTTACTAATCTTTAATTTCTTTTCTGATATTAGCGTTCAGTGGAATTAAACCCAACACAAAAAGATCTTGTGTTGAAGATTGCAGAATTGCTTTGTAAAAATGATGTTACTGATGGAAGAGCAAAATACTGGGTTGAAAGAGCAGCTAAACTTTTCCCAGGAAGTCCTGCAATTTATAAACTAAAGGTAAAAAAACAAAACGTAAAGGGAGAAAACTTGAGACATAACCATTTCTAATATTTGGAGTTTAAATTACTTTTCAGTAGCAAACCTTAAGCCTAGGTGTTTGTGTTTCCTTTAAAATTTTTCTTTAAAAAGTGTATTAAAACCTTTCTGAGTAACTGCTGTCTTATTAGGCATTCTTATACTTTATAAGTGACATTTACCCTTCTGGGATAATTAATATTTTAGGGATTTTACAGTTTAGTAGCTGTAAATTAAGTAGAGCTAAGATTTACATTAAAGAATTTGGTGTACAATTTTTGCTTCATTAAGTGAAAATTACCTACAGGATGACAGTTTAGGGATATTTTAAAGAACAGTTTTCTGATAACTATTGTCTGAAAGTAGAAGGGATTATATTTTGAGATAGTAAGGTTTTCAAGCAAAAGATAAAGGTGGTTTGTCTGTAAGACGTAATTACTAAAAATGAGAGGTAGTTCTTGCCAGTGTGTTGACTGGTTCTGATATTCTTTATAGAGTAAACAATTACTTAGTAAACTAACTGTTCTGGAGAAAATCTACACAAATATGTTTGGCAAACATTTAAAATGTATATTGTAATGTTTATTAATGTATATTTTATTGTGCATGTACAATATTAAATTATAAATGTATATTTGCCTTTAGCAGCCTCCTACTCCCATTATATGTTTCTGATAGAAATTTAAAAAATTTTAATTTTGAAATAATTATAGATTTTTTTGCACAAGAAGTTGCAAAGATTGTACAGAAAGATCCTGTATACTGCTTCATTTTTCCCCAATGCTTATACAGGTTGAGCATTCCAAATCCGAAATCCTAAATGCTCCAAAATCTGAAATTTTTTGAGCACTGACCTGATGCTCAAAGGAAATGCTCATTGGAACATTTTGGATGTCAGATTTTCAAATCTGGGATGCTCTACCTGCTAAGTATCCTGCAAATATTCCAAAGTCTGAAAAAATTCAAAATCTGAAATACTTCTGGTCCCAAGCATTTTGGATAAGGGATACTCAACCTGTTTTACCTGACCAAGCACAATATCAAAATCAGGAATTTTGACATTGGCACAATGTGTGTGTATAGTTTTCTTTCATTTTATCACATGTGTAGATTCATACCACCACTGCCGTCAAAATACAGAACTACTCTATTACCACAGAGATATTCCTCATGCTACCCCTTTTGTAGTCATGCTACTTCCTTTTCTTCACTATGCCTAACCTCTGGCAACCATTAATCTGTTCTCCATCTTTATACTTTTGTGATTTCAAAATGTTATGTAAATGTCATCATGAAGCATGTGACTTTTTTTCTTTTTTCTTTTTTTTTTGAGATGGAGTCTCGCTCTGTTGCCCAGGTAGCGCAATCTTGGCTCACTGCAACCTCCGCCTCCCAGGTTCAAGCTATTCTGCCTCAGCCTCCCTCGTAGCTGGGACTATGGGCACACATTACCATGCCCCGCTAAGTTTTGTATTTTTAGTAGAAACAGGGTTTCACCATGTTGGCCTGGCTGGTCTCGAACTCCTGACCTCAAGTGATCTGCCCACCCCAGCCTCCCAAAGTGCTGGGATTACAGGCGTGAGCCACCGTGCCGGGCAAGCATGTGACCTTTTGAGGTTGGCTTGTTCACTCAGCATAATACAATTTGTGATTCATCTAAGTTTTGTATATCCATAGTTGGTTTGTTTACTTCTGAGTAGTATTTCATGGTCCACAATTTAACCAGTCACTGTTTGTTTGTTTTTTTCTTCTTTTTTGAGACAGAGTCTTGCTCTGTCTGTCGCCCATGCTGGAGTGCAGTGGTACTATCTCGGCTCACTGCAACTTCTGCCTCCCGGGTTCTCAGGTGATCCACCCACCTCAGCCTCCCAAAGTGCTGGGATTACAGGTGTGAGCCACGGCGCCCAACCTTAACCATTCACTTTTGAGGGGCATTTTGGTTATTTCTAGGTTTTGGCTATTGTTCAACTGCTATGAACAATCATGTACAGATTTTTGAAGCTGAAAAAGCATTGAAAATGCTTCCAGAGATACGTATTACTGACAAGTTAAGTTTTTCTCCCCAGTAGTAAGCTGCTGGATTTTAAATATTAGTCTAAAACGTTAGCTCTAATTGTGCAGATTTCTTTACTATATTCTTTAGGTGTTATGCCTCAAACATAATTCCCATGTTGGGCGTGGCAATCCAGTTAATTTGGTGTCAGTAGTGTTAAAGAACATACATAATGGTAGGGGATTCTTTTCTTGCAGTGTAACAAGTTAGATACTTTGAAGCATTCTTTAAAGACTTTCTTTAATAACTTGAAGGCACTGTTACACCTTTCCTGTGTCAGATTTTTTTTTTTTTTGGAATTGAAATCCATAAGATTTATAACTCATGCAAAGCAAATCCGTTTCTCCTAAAATTTAAGGCTTGCTAAGGTAAACAATTTCTGACATTTGTTTAATGAATGAGAGTATTACTGTTGAGAAGGCTTTTTCTCTCGAGTATGAGATAGAACTTTTTAAAAGCACTCAGTGGTTTTAAAAATTTTTTTTAACATAGAGTCAAAGACTAGGGCTTTTGCAGATAGGGAGAGGCCAGGGTATCATCCATCTCATCCGGAAGAGGAGAAATTGATAAAGGAGAGAGGGGAATGAAATACAGACTACAAATGGGTGGCTTGGTCTTTGATAGCAGAGAGAGTTGGGGGAAGATGAGTTTAAGTAGGTAAAGTAAAATGGAATTTATATGTGATAGCATCAGGTTTCTCAGTGAGGGTCGAATCTAGGTTATAAGTTGAAAGTGAGAGTCAAAGGAGAAGGTATGGGAAAGTTGAGGAAATAGGAGGTGTGAAGTGTCAGGGAGTGGAGAAAGTGAACTGTTAGTACTAAAATGGTATTTTGTTCTAGGCAAGACCAGTTTGAGGGTTGAGATAATGAAAATGAAATCAGTTAGCCTGGGATTGTGATTTCCCAAATCTAAGCACGCAGAAACCAATTGGGAGGGTTCTTCTGAGGATAAGAGGGAATTAGTTGAAGGGATCTGTAAGCAAACAGCAATTATGGATATAAGGGATTATAGCATTTTTTTGCCTGACAGAAGAAAGTGTGTGTATTTGTATGTGTTTACAGGTGTTTAAAACTTGACGATGTCATTATCCTGAAGGGAACTTGTCATGTGGTGGAGAAGTATATTTCTGGCAGTAAGGTTATATAGGCTCCCAGTGAGGTGGAAGAGTAAGAAGGATGGTATACTGGTTTCAGTGGTATGACCAAAATACAGATTTTGAAAACTGTGTCAGTGGCAAGTGGATGGTTGAGGTTGGAGTGGAGGACAACATCACTGGAGATGAGGTGATTAAAGAACTGAGTAGTCAGCCTGGGCAACACGGCAAGACCCTATCTCTACAGAACATTAAAAAAAATTTAGCCAGGCATGGTGGTGCATGCCTGTGGTCCTAGCTTCTTGAGAGGCTGATGTGAGAGCATCGCAAATGAGAAGTGAGTGGCCACAAACCCTGCTTCCTGTCCTTGTCATCATGGCAGTGGGGGTTATCCTGAGATGACACTCTCTTCATTTAAGGTCAGGAGGTGATGACAGTGCTTTGAGATGATGATGAAGGTAACAGAACAGTGGGAGGAGAGGGGATGCGGGATTGAGTCAGATTTGAGGAGATACAGAGCAGTTTGAAGGTAAGAGCTTTGTTGCCGAGGATTCACTGGGGACGTCTAGGCTTCTGGTGGTGACTCAGATGGACAGGGATGTGTGGCAATAGTCCTGGTAGTCTCTTTGAGGAGAGTATGAGCTACTGCAGTAATCATAGATGCTTTTCTTCACATACAGTTCTTGAGGGTTAGTTTCTAGGTTGTAAGCAACTCTCAGAAGGGATGAATAAGGCTTATAGGATGGTGTTTTTGGTGGCATCATCATAAAGCTAGACATAGTGGAATGGTGCTCTTTGGGAGCATGACTTGTTTAAAATTGCACAAGTGTTACTCTAATGATTTTTTTCCCCTCTAAATAGGAACAGCTTCTAGATTGTGAAGGTGAAGATGGATGGAATAAACTTTTTGACTTGATTCAGTCAGAACTTTATGTAAGACCTGATGACGTCCATGTGAACATCCGGCTAGTGGAGTTGTATCGCTCAAATAAAAGGTTGAAGGATGCTGTGGCCCACTGCCATGAGGCAGAGAGGAACATAGCTTTGCGTTCAAGTTTAGAATGGAATTCATGTGTTGTACAGACCCTTAAGGTAGGTAAAAGCTATTGGGTCTTTACATTTCTATGTAGAAATTAGCATATTTCTTTTTGTACTAAAGCAGCAGTGCCCCTCGAGACTTACATTTCTTTTATTTATGTAGAACAATTATAAAATGAAATTTTTTACTAGGATCAGTTAAATTTATAATGGGAAGATTGGGGAGATAACTGTGATGAATGTATATATTTTTGGTGTTTTCATTTATAAGGTTGATGTAAAAATCAATATAGTTTCACAAACATGGAGTGAGAAAAGGAATTTGTAGGCATAAAATGGTTAATTTCTTAACATTTGATTAAGTTTTGTAACGTACTGTTCATTCCACAAAATAGGAATATCTGGAGTCTTTAGAGTGTTTGGAGTCTGATAAAAGTGACTGGCGAGCAACCAATACAGACTTACTGCTGGCCTATGCTAATCTCACACTTCTTACGCTTTCCACTAGAGATGTGCAGGAAAGTAGAGAATTACTGGAAAGGTACGTTGACTTTGACGAGAACACTTTAGTATAAATTCAGTTTTTCTTTTTACAGTAAGTTCATTGCTCTAAACTTCTTTACTGAATCGTTATTTCTATAATGTACCTAGGAGTTATAGTTAATACAGTGAACCACTAGGAGGCAATCTTATTTTTCTTCTTTTATGGAGAAGTTCTAATTGGTTTTATATGACTTTGCTTTTTAGAGAATTCTTACAGTTCAAGCTTGATTAAAATTAGCCTTATGGTTACTCAGTTTTGTCGTAGTCAAACTTAAAATGAATGTTCTAACTGCTATTTCATATTTTATTTTTTATAATGATAGAATCTTGAGTGAAAAAGTTCATCTGTCATCAGATGGCTAGGTTCATATGTACTTAGCATCACTAGTATTTCAGAAAATACTGTTTTAGCTAAGAAACAAAATGACTCAACTATGTGATTTTTCTTTTTTCTTAAATTTTGATTTTGAGAACCAGTGTCTCCATTTTGAAAATAAATTCCATTGGACAAAAACATCACTTGGATTTATATAAAGATACTAGTTTAGAGCAGGAGTTGATTAGAACTTGTGGGCCAAATATGGCCCCTGCCTAATTTTGTTAATAAAGTTTTATTGGAATACAGCATGCCTCCGGTTATGTAATTGTCTGTGGCTGCTTACATACTATAGGGTTGGAGTTGAGTGGTTGCAGCAGAGATTGTATGCCTGTAAAGCCAGATTAGTATCTCCTCTTTATAGAAAAAGTTTACTGATTGCTAGTTTAGGCTGTCCATTTGTTTGGAAGTTATTTCCCCATCTGGTATAATGAAAGAAACTCATTTCATTGAGTGCAGGGAGTAGGTAATTTTCTTGAAAAAGTACATAATGTCCTAAATTGGTAGGGTAAGACCAGTATCTGAAAGAAATAAGATTATTTTAGAAAACATGTAGGATGTTTTAGTTTGTATTCCTTGTGTACTCAATTTTTTGGTCACAAGTTCCTTTTACGTTTTTCTTAAGGACATCAAAGATCTTTGTATGTGGGTTATTTTCTTTTCCTCCTGTCCCCTCCCCTTTCCTCCCCCCTCCTCCCATCCCTCCCCCCTCCTACCTTCCCTTCCCACCTTCCCTCCCTGCTTCCCATCCCTCCTTACTCCCCACCCCTCCCGTCCCCTCTCGTCTCTGGTTTTTAGTTGGAGTCTTGCTCTGTTGCCAGGCTGGAGTGCAGTGGTGCGACCTTGGCTCACTGTAACCTCCGCCTCCCGGGTTCAGGTGATTCTTCTGCCTCAGTCTCCCAAGTAGCTGGGACCACAGGCGTGCACCACCACGCCCAGCTAATTTTTGTATTTTTAGTAGAGACAGCGTTCAGGGTGGTCTCAATCTCTTTTTTTTTTTTTGAGACTGAGTGTCACTCTCGTGAGGCTGGCATGCACTGGCGCAATCTCGGCTCACTGCAGCCTCTGCCTCCTGGGTTCAAGTGATTCTCTTGTCTCAGCCTCCTGAGTAGGTGGGACTACAGGAGCCCACCACCGCACCTAGTTATTTTTTTTTTTTTTGAGACAGAGTCTCGCTCTGTCGCCCAGGCTGGAGTGCAGTGGCGCAATCTCGGCTCACTGCAAGCTCTGCCTCCTGGGTTCACGCCATTCTGCCTCAGCCTCCTGAGTAGGTGGGACTACAGGCGCCTGCCACAACACCAGGCTAATTTTTTATGTTTTTAGTAGAGATGGAATTTCACCCTGTCATCCAGGATGGTTTCGATCTCCTGACCTTGTGATCTGCCCTCCTTGGCCTCCCAAAGTACTGGGATTACAGGCGTGAGCCACCGCATCCGGCCCACACCTGGCTAATTTTTGTATTTTTAGTAGAGATGGGGTTTCATCGTGTTGGCCAGGATGGTCTCGATCTTTTTTTTTTTTTTTTGAGATGGAGTCTCACTCTGTCGCCCAGGCTGGAGTGCAGTGGAGCCATCTCGGCTCACCACCAGCTCCACCTCTAGGGTTCACGCCGTTCTCCTGCCTCAGCCTCACGAGTAGCTGGGACTACAGGCACCCGCCACCACACTCAGCTAATTTTTTGTCTTTTTAGTAGAGACGGGGTTTCACTGTGTTAGCCAGGATGGTCTCGATCTCCTGACCTTGTGATCCGCCCGCCTCGGCCTCCCAAAGTGCTGGGATTACAGTCGTGAGCCACCGTGACTGGCCAGTCTCGATCTCTTGACCTCCTGATCCGCCCACTTTGGCCTCCCAAAGTACTGGGAAGTCTCAATCTCTTGACCTTGTGATCCGCCTGCGTTGGCCTCCCAAAGTGCTGGGATTACAGGCCTAAGCCACTGCTCCTTGCCGTATGTGGGTTATTTCTATTAGTGTTTATTACATTAGAAATTAAAGAAAAAATATGTAATCTATTAAAAATGTAATAAGCCCATTGCATGTTAATGATAATAGCTTTTTTTTTTGAGACAGTTTTGCTCTTGTTGCCCAGGCTAGAGTGCAATGGTGTGATCTCGGATCACTGAAATCTCTGCTTTCCAGGTTCAAGCGATTCTCCTGCCTCAGCCTCCCAAGTAGCTGGGACTACAGGTGCCCACCACCATGCCCAGCTAATTTTTTGTATTTTTGGTAGAGACGGGGTTTCACCATGTTGGCCAGGCTGGTCTTGAACTCCTGACCTCAGGTGATCCACCTGCCTCGGCCTCCCAAAGTGCTGGTATTACACGTGTGAGCCGCTGCGCCAGACCAATAATAGCATTTTTTATGAAAAATAATTATTTTGCAACAACAAAAAAGTAGTCAGAAAAGTGTCATTGTTTTTTCATTTTTGTAAATCTTTTTAATGTCTCACTTAATAGAACATGGCTAGATTCTCATTTGCTTCCTCTTTCAGTCTGTAAAACTATATTACATGTCATGAAGCCTCTGGAAAACTCAGCTCAGCCGAGTGGGGTGGCTCAGGCCTGTAATCCCAGCACTTTGGGAGGCCGAGGTGGGCAGAAAAACAAAAACAAAACAAAACAAAAAACAACTCAGCTCTACATACATGAGAAAATGAGAATGTAAAATATAAAATTTTTTGGTATTATTGTAAAAGTAATTTTAACCTCATGGATCCCCTGAAGGGGTTTTTAAGAACCCTCAGAGATCTTTAGACCTCAGTTGCTCTGGTTGCTTTATTGTAAGCTACTTTAAAATCATGCTTCACGTTTAAGTGTTTGCTTTTACTTTTCTTCCAAAGTGAAGATTTGGAGAAACATTAGGATTTAGAAGAACTAATTTAGAATATAGATTACAAATAATAGGCCAGGCGCAGTGGCTCATACTTGTAATCCCAGCACGTTGGTAAGCTGAGGCAGGGGGATCATGAGGTCAGGAGTTCCAGACCAGCCTGGCCAACATAGTGAAACCCCATCTCTTCTAAAAATATAAAAAAAAGTTTAGCTGGACATGGTGGCAGGCGCCTGTAGTCCCAGCTACTCAGGAGGCTGAGGCAGGAGAATCACTTGAACCTGGGAGGTGGAGATCGTTGCATTGCACTCCAGCTCGGGTGATAGTGAGAGACTCCGTCTCAAAAAAAAAAAAAAAAAAAAAGACAATTTAACTCTGTAATTTATATAGTAAAAAGAGCAATTACTGTATTGTTACTCAAATATGTGTCAGTTATTTACTTATAATTTGGAAATGGTATGTCTAATTTGAGAAATTACGACTGTTAATTAACTAATGAAACTATATGATCAGGAAGAAACTACAAAATAGTCTCCCAACTTTTTCCTGGTTTATTTTGAAATGTGCACCTATAATCACTAATCTTATATTTATCCTGTGATTGAAGGGCTGGAAGTAACTGGGAATAAGACATCATTTGAGAGGTTAAGCTTGAAGTATAGGAAGTATGCAGGATAAAAATAAGCATTAGATGATTCATAACTTACAACATGGGGAATAAGAATTATTAGAAGCTGAGTGTGGAAGATGAAGCTTGAAATAAAATTTTTATTTTGTTTTGAATTAAATAAACCATGATTATTCACAGTGCAGTAAGTGGATTATCTGTTTGATATTTTCATATTACAGTTTTGATAGTGCTCTTCAGTCCGTGAAATCTTCTTTGGGTGGAAATGATGAACTGTCAGCTACTTTCTTAGAAATGAGAGGACATTTCTACATGCATGCTGGTTCTCTGCTTTTGAAGATGGGTCAGCATAGTGATGTTCAATGGCGAGCTCTTTCTGAGCTGGCTGCATTGTGCTATCTCATAGCATTTCAGGTAAGTCTTCCATTTCTAGGAGCAATTGACATTTCACTGAGTCTTGATGTGTTTTAAATGAAGGTGTGCTCTGGTATGTAATGACAATATGTGAATAAACCTGTGGAATTAAAGTTAAAATGAAATAGTCAATTTGATACAGTGGAAAATAACTAAGCGTACACAATAGTGGTGAGGCTGGTGAAACAGGGATGTTGAATGCACTGCTGTTGAAAGCCTGCATTGCTATGATTTGTTTGTAAACAAATTTGAATAGTTTGATCTTATTACTCTGCCATTTTTGGGAACATGATAAAGATGTAATCCCACTTTATGGGTAAAGCTTGATCCAAAAAGATGTGTGACTTGGACAGAATCCTAATAAGTACATGTAGGGCAATGGCTTTATAACCTATGAAAGAAGAATATGATTGCATTTAGCATGTCAATTGAAAAACATGTATATAACATTTATGACTGTGTTGTGTATATGTAACAATATATTAATCTTTGAAAACATAAAGCCTTTTCTTACTCTTTATTTATTTTTTTGAGACCAAGTCTCTCTCTCACCAGGCTGGAGTGCAGTGGCCTGATCTCGGCTCACTGCAACCTCCACCTCCTGGGTTCACGCCATTCTCCTGCCTTAGCCTCCCAAGTAGCTGGGACTACAGGCGCGTGCCACCACGCCCAGCTAATGTTTTGCATTTTTAATAGAGATGGGATTTCACCATGTTGGCCAGGATGGTCTCAACCTCTTGACCTCATGATCTTCCTGCCTTGGTCTCCCAAAGTGCAGGGATTACAGGCGTGAGCCACTGCGCCCGGCCTTTTTTTTTTTTTTTTTTAAATGAGCTTGCATTACTTTTGAAAGGAAAAGAAATAAGCAGTCTCCCCAAAAAAGCATTAAACCAGGCTTAGAAAAATGATTGTTAATTTTAGAGTAGGATTTTTTGTCTGGGGAGGGAAAATAAAGGATTCATTACTTTTAGAGAAGGCCCCTCCTTCTAATATAAATCTTTTTTTTTTTTGGGATAGAATTTGGCTGGAGTGCAAATGGTGCGATCCGGCTCACCGCAACCTCTGCCTCCTGGGTTCAAGCGATTGACCTGCCTCAGTCTCCCGAGTAGCTGGGATTACAGGCACACGTCACCACGCCCAGCTAATTTTGTATTTTTAGTAGAGACACGGTTTCACCATGTTGGCCAGGATGGTCTTGATATCCCGACTTCGTGATCCGCCCGCCTCAGAGCCTCCCAAAGTGCTGGGATTTTAGGCGTGAACCAGCACACCTGGCCCAACATAGATCAATTTTTTTTTTTTTTGAGAGGGAGTCTCGCTCTGTCTCCCAGGCTGGAGTGTAGTGGCGCGAACTCCGCTCACTGCAAGCTCCGTTGCCTCCCGGGTTCACGCCATTCTCCTGTCTCAGCCTCCCGAGAAGCTGGGACTACAGACGTCCGCCACCACGCCCGGCTAATATTTTTGTATTTTTAGTAGAAACAGAGTTTCACCATGTTCGCCAGGATGGTCTTGATCTCCTGACCTCGTGATCTGCCCGCCTCAGCCTCCCAAAGTGCTGGGATTACAGGCGTGAGCCACTGCGCCCGGCCAATTTTTTGTATTTTTTAATAGAGATGGGATTTCACCATGTTAGACAGGATGGTCTCAATCTTCTGACCTTGTGATCCACCCTACTCGGCCTCTCAAAGTGCTGGGATTACTGGCATGATCAACAGCGCCCGGCCTGTAAATCTTTTAAAAACACTGTTGATAGGCAGTTCACATGTTAATTGCTAATATTGGCTCAGTACTTCTGAGTTAATGGATTTAGTGAGGTTCACTAGGTAATATGAACATTAAAAGGTTGTTATAGAAATTCTCAAGTAGCTGATGGTTCTTATTTTTATTTTATTTTGTTTTTTTTGAGTCAGAGTCTAGCTCTATTGCCCAGGCTGGAGCACAGTGGTGTGATCTCGGCTCACTGCAAGCTCTGCCTCCCGGGTTCACACCGTTTTCCTGTCTCAGCCTCCCGAGTAGCTGGGACTACAGGTGCCTGCCACCATGCCCGGCTAATTTGTTTTGTGTTTTCAGTAGAGACGGGGTTTCACTCTGTTAGCCAGGGTGGTCTCGAGCTCCTGACCTCATGATCCACCCGCCTGGGCCTCCCAAAGTGGTGGGATTACGGGCGTGAGCCACCGCGTCCAACCAGTAGTTCTTATTTTTAATGGA